>NC_088604.1:14191716-14505137 GCF_036013475.1 Columba livia
AATTTGAAGGTGGGAATTCCTCATAACTCCTTTCTACTTCTGTTCTTGCTCCTTCAGTCATTTTTTTTTTTTTTTCTGTTTGAAATGTAAGCATTCTAACTTTTCTACTGGAATAAAATTTGGGCAGAGAGTGCATATTAAAGGAATTACGATTTATTTTAATAGTGGACCTAAGGAGAAGTTTGAGGCAAATCCAACTTACAGCTCTTCCTAGCTTGGGTATCACCACAAGTTTTGTATTTTTCCTGAATATGGCCTGAGAGAAATTATTAAAGCACTTTGATATATAAGGCAACATTTCTTTTTCTTCTTCCCTACAGGCATAAAATATATTCAGTGTGTTTGCCACAGTGATGGAAGAATATCTAGGTTAATAGAAAAGCATATGGAGAGAAGATATACTTTATAAGTACAAAATTAACATCACACCAAGTAGACAGATGAATGAAAATGAAATAGCTTATATTTAATAGCTGACTCTTTCCTGGGACACATCTGATTTCAAAAATCAGAAGGGATTTAGCTTCATTAAAAAGCCAGAACTGTCTCCTGCCACTTTTTTTTAGGTGTGGTTCCTAAAAGGTAGTAAGAAATTCCTGAGTGATCTCCATTCCCATTGATTTCTCAAGAGGCAGTTGGAACTTTACAGGAAAAGGCCAATAATTAGGAAACCACAGACTCAATTTAACCTAATCAGTCATCCTTTGTCTTGTTCTGCAATTTTTTTTTGGTCAGACTATAAATTCTTCAGAAGGGAGAATGTGACTTACAGCTCATGCCACTTTGGAGAATACACAAATTCCTTATATTTGTGACATATATTTAGAATAATGATTCCATGGTACTCATTTAACCTTATATACCTGTAAGGGAAATGTGTCCTTTTATTTGGAAAACATTTGAGGTTGAATTTGAAGTACTGTAGAAGGTGCTGAATACTTATCTCTGCGTAAATATTTTAAGCTAGATCTTCCACAGCCTAAGAGGGGCTTTAATGACTGAGCTATCATTGCAGAGAGAAGGGTTGTTTTCAGAAAGATTCACATGTAATCTTTTCTGGGAGAAAGAGTTTAGACAGTTGCAGTACCATGTATTATGTCACAATTCAGGATACTTTACTCAAAACTCACTGATGTAATAATAATAACAATAATTTACAGACCAGAACTTCTCACGGCTGACCTAGAGAGTTCCACTAATGTCAAAGAACTGTTGGGAGCAAAATCTGGTTATGATGGAAATATCTCGAACTAGTAGCAAGGAAAGTACTGGAAAGAATCTCTTCCCAGAGATGAAAGGAGTATGTACAACAGTGGCACAAATCTCAATGTGAAGTATGATTGAAGAAAATGTAAAATCAGAAATCAAGAATAATGGAAAAAGGGAGCTTATTTAGTCACAAAAAAAAAAAAAAAGGATATACCTAAACCTCTGAGTTTCAGCTGTTAACCTCTTAAACCTCAGCTACTATTAAATTAGCTAAAAAACAGAAAGATCAGTACCCTGAATACCAGAATAAAGAACTGTGTTACTCATGTATTTCCCCCTTAGGCTGACAGGGATTCATTACCTGTATGATCAGAAGATTCAAGGGCAAGGTAGTATCTCCTCACTACATTGTTTACATGATGATTAGGGTTGTGGGGAGATGGTGGAATCAAGATCTTAAACTGGATATTCCCAAGGTTGTGTGGACCTTTGACGTCTGGACTACTGTACTAAGTGCACATAAGAAGGCTGATCTTTAAAATGCTCTTCAGAACCTCTTTGAAGATGAAAAACAAGCAGTGTGATTTAGATACCTAATTTTCTCCTTGGCTTTGGGATTTTTGGAAATAAGGACAGTTAGACTGAGAGGACATAGAAAATCCACATAAATTGCTTTCAGGAATGGGAAAGCAGAAGTGATGCTTCTTCTCTCCCCATCGCATGACCCACAATTTCAGAAACTGCGCACAGCATAGTTAAAAAGTTGGTGAGATAAAGGTCTCCCAGTTTCTGTCTTTGAATTTACCTCTGAAAAAGCTGATGGAGGTGACTTTAAAAAGGAGGCATTTGCTGAAGAAGCAATGGCTTTTGCAGGCCTGTGTAGTTTGCAGTGCAGGGTTTGGAAAGCCATAAAAGAAATAGAGCTACTCTAACGGAAAATGATAAAGAAATGGATTTCAGTTAGGCTTGCACTTCAGAAAGAGAAAATTCTGGCTAATTCCCAGAAGTCATGCTAGAGAGATTTCAAGCCAAAGAAATGTAAGAGGAAAAGGTAAATTTAAAAAAGATAATGTGTTCTCTGAAAAGAACTTGTATTTTACAGTCTAACCATTCTCCACTTCATCTCTATGTATTCATCTTTCTCCTTTTGTTTCTCCCTATTTCCATGTCTATAAAGTAACTAGTTACTCATACCTTATACTTTTAAAGTATATTAAAATCAGGGATTTATTCGTGGAGTGTACTATAATTGTCATCGCTAATGGAGCTACAGCTTTAAGTAAAAAATGTTTACTCAGACACATCAAGTATTCACTATCAAAGCAATTAAAGAGTTTGATGTTCTCAGTTAAGTATTAATATTAATGTGTGAGAAACTGCATTCAAATCATTTAGAGGTGGTTAGGAAGGCCTCTGGGAGTGAGACAGCCATAGAAAGCAGTGACATGATTATAGCTGTATGGGAACATAATGGAAAACAGCTACTCTCTAAGCATCCTCAATAGGGAAGGAGGATCCTCAAAAGCTAAATGAATGTGACTATAAGTGGCAGCTTTTAAGTTTGATTTGCCTGCTATAAAACGTTTTACATTAGTAAGTATCTAGAGTCTTTGCACTCAACTGTATTTTTATCACTTGTCTCCAGATCCCTTTATGGATGGTACAATTAATGGCACACATGAAATAAATTGCACGACAATAATTTGCAGACCATTATGATCTCAGAACTGGAACTGTAATTCTCCTCTTCTTTTCCTGGCATGGACCTACTGCTAGACTGAGGATAAGCCATTTAACTCTTGGCTTGATTTTTCCCATCTCTAAAATTGATGAGAAAGTTCTAACATGTCTCAAGGTGTATTTGGAGGTTTGATCAATAATGTTTGTAAAGTTCTCTGCATGTTATATCAACAAGATATAAACTTAATTTGTGGAAAATGTGTTTGGGCTGACTAGTAATCCACAGACACTCCATTTACCATGCAGTCTGAGTGGATAAAAAATAAACTAAAAGTAATAAAGAAATGGAATATAAAAATATGATCTCTGAAGGATGACAAGAAATCAGCTTTGTTACAAGGCTGTGTGACAGTCATCCCTTTGCCACTGCTTCAGGAGATTTGCTTTCAGATTACTGTTTCTTCATTTCTAGATGACTCCACAGGAGTGGTTTTGGCTTGAGAATAGGATAAATCTTTTCAGTGCATCTTTTCCAGTTCTGATTGCCCTACTGGGACAGACTTGGCATTTTGACATTTGGCATGTATTGTATGCCTTTCTTTACTGTATGCATGTTGCTATGACTGTGTATGCAAAAAAGTACAAATGCATTGCTGAGGAATGTATGTAAGTCAGTGGTTGTGGGGGAGCAGTGTGATAAAGAGAAACATGACATTCCCATAGCAACAGTGGCAAAGCTCTTTATGCTGATGTTGAGTAGAAAATAACCAATGATTTAATGGACAGCAGAAATAAGCTGTATGTGATTCCAAGATAATTTCTTACCTTGCCAGAAACAAGTCAATTTAAGGTCAGTGTCAAACCCCAGTAGCTGAATAACATTAAAATAGAGCTGAAGGAAGATATTTACTACTTGCATCACTTAAGCAGGCTATATTGCCCTACAAATTAAACCCCACAATTTATATGAGTATTTCAGAATAATATTACCTGTCTCTTGTCACTCCACTTTTTTTTTCTTTTTTTTTTTTTTTTTTTTTGTAAATACATCTCTTTCTGAACAATCTTCACATCAAACCTGCCATATTCCCTTTTGGCTTTCTTAAGGACATTAATTAAAATAATTTGGCTGTGTTTACCAAAATCCAGATTTATTTCCCAATGGATTTTACACCTTGCATAGCACCCATCTGTTACATTTTACAGCTAGAAATGTTCTTACTTCTATAAGACAAATATTTTTGTAGGTGTAGAAACATATTTCTATATGTGAAAAGCAAAGTAATGCTCCAGGCTGCCTGTTGTGAAGATTTCTGTAAAACTGCAGTAGTTTCATTGGCATCTGTATTCTTACTTCTGATTAAAATTGCAGACAGATCAGTAATATTATTGGAGAATCTGCGAGTGGTAGAAGAGCCTGCAAAAATCCAGTTTTAGTGTTTCTATCAAAATCTTAGTTGGTTACAATTTTCCAAAACAGTCACTTCATGCAGTGCACCTGTGTTAATTATAATACATCATGTTGTATCACAACAAGAGCAAAACAGTTATTTAGAAATTTGTGCATGAAACTACTGTCCAACAATAATTTCATCTACAGTTAACAGCAGCCTCACAAATATTTTTTTTTTCTTTTTTAAGTCATACTGGAAAGAGGTGCTAACAGTTAACAACTCATAGAAGTCCCAGTATTTTGGCAAGGTTGTGCAGCCATTTATTTTCACAATCCTTTAGCAGCTAATGCTTATCCCTTCAGCTAGGTTTTATTCTAAAAAGGAGATTCAAGGTAAAGCATTTTGTAGCTTAAAAAGTGAAAGCTACCACTTGGAGTGCCCCAGGGAGTACCACTTCATCATGAAACTACTAAATTACAGCAACATATCTAT
The DNA here is from genome assembly GCF_036013475.1 of Columba livia. Taxonomy (NCBI): domain Eukaryota; kingdom Metazoa; phylum Chordata; class Aves; order Columbiformes; family Columbidae; genus Columba; species Columba livia. The sequence continues at coordinate 14,196,492 of NC_088604.1, forward strand.
CAGTCCGGGTAGTTAAGCATCACCCACAGGATGGTGGTTTATTGGCAATGCATTTGATGTTAATTCTAACTATCACATTTCTGGTGTAAAAGCAGATTTGGTAGTTACTGACAAAATAATGCCAAAAAAGGCATAAATTAAGAAGTTGATCTGAAGTCCATTAGGCTTAATGCTAGGACATCTGTATTAGTACTTTGATTATAGTGAGTACCAGTTCTTTAATGATTCCCATCATATTCCATGCACGGCAGGTCAAGTCCTGTGCCATAGTCATAAAGAATTCTTTGTGTGAGTGCAGTATTTACAGAGAAATATGTGAGATGCTTCTGTACAACTGACATATCTCACTGAACTAATTTCGTATGGTTGGTTGTAGTTATATATTACTTTTTAGCCCTCCCTTCATTCTTAAAAACCTTGAGTTTCCTCCTTGTTATCTTTGCTGTTTCTTCTGTAAATAAATTTCGTGCCTTCTTTTCAATGTGATCCCTACCCCTGTGCAGATTAACTGAAGGATTAGTTTCAAAATACTCCAGTATCTGAGACTGCAGATTGCATGTGAAGTGGGGCAAAAATGTTATTCAGTTTACAGTGTGATGCTCTCATAGTGAAGTGGATAACTTTAGAGCTAGGAGATAGAAATTTGGTATTTTTATCACAACATGGCATGAAACACTGAACCTCCAGTCAAAATTGTATAGGTGAATTTCCTGTAGAAAATTCCACAGTCCTTATCACTCCATAAATGTAAAAATCACATTTGACTTGTTAATTTGCTCTATTAGCACTCATAAAAGTGCTAAAAAGCTGTGTAGTGAGGCTCTGGAATGAAATGCTTTAAACAGTGGGTAGGAACTACAGGAAAGCTCCCACAACTTATTTCCTTCTGGGTTTTGGTTAAACCAGGGGATAGTAAAATAATTTGTAAGTAAATATAAAATGCTCTAAAATGGAAATATGTGATATTTGAAGAAAAAAAGGACAGGAAATCTGGACCAAGGCTAGTCACTGTAAATTACACCTGTTCAAAAGGCTCTGTTATTTGTTACATTATCTGCTCAGTGTTCATTTTGCAAGAAAATCCATTCTCAGTAGAGCTATAGGTAAAATTATTAACAATCTTTTCACTGTTACAGGGATTATTCACAGAATCACAGAATCAACTGGGATGGAAAAGACCTCAGAGATCATCAAGTCCAGCCCTTGGTCCAACTTCAGTCCATTTACTAGATCATGACACTAAGTGCCATGTCCAATCTCAGTTTCTTGGCTGAAAAGGGGATTACTTATTAGTGGAATATTTTTCCTCAGTCTTTGTAGTGATGCTCTTTTCTGTAACATATTGTGTTTTCCTGTCTCCTTATGGTTTGGTACCTGATGCTTTATGCTGAAGAACTAATAACTATATTTCGGAGCTCTGCTGTCTTTCTCTGGGTAGTCAGGAAAAGAAAACCAGTGAACTCTGATATTTGTTTTTCTCAACGGAGTAATCTGCAATTTGCTGCATTACCTTTGGTACTGTTTTCATTTACATTATGCTTTTTAATTTACAACAGACAAGCACAAATGAAATCCATTACTAGTTTGCTATTAACTTCCTGCACATGCTATTGGAAGAGTACAATGCTGCCTTTATTTGAAGATTAAATCCTAAGCTTATCTCTTTTCAGCATTAATGACAGAACTTGCTGGCCAATAGATTAAAATTATGTACAAGAAAAACTGCTTCTTTGGTTGTTCATATTGAGTCAAACTCTTTCATTATGATTCTATATCTGAAAGTACAGACTAAAATTTGGGTTTTTAAAATCAAATAACATACTAATATTTATAGAAAATTTATTTATTTTGATATTTGGGAATAATTATTTCCAGGATTAAGTTCTTCACTGAAATCAACAGAAACTTTGGCCCATACTAGTGGCAACAGAATGTCATGGTCATGTCAGCTTCTCATTTGCTGATTTGTCCCGACACCTTGACGAGTTGCTTCCCGAACAACTAGTTCCTGTTTCTGTAAAATGAGCTTAAGGAGGGTTGCTTAGCTGCTTTTGCTGTGACACGGTGACATGTGGAGTTAACTCCACTTTAGCTTCTTCAATAGTAGACATCATTTTGGAACTCATTCATCAAGAATCATGTCCTATATGTGCAGTTTTGGCTACACAATTGGCCAGACAGAAGATTCAGGTTTCATATTTAATAAGGTTTTGTAAGTTCCATTGCTTGTTAAGTTTCTAAGCTTTGTATTTTAATAAGAACTATTTTATAAGACTAGTTCTCAAATAAACTTTACCCTTTGTGATATCTAGCACTACAGTACTATAATGTAGGTCCTCAGTGTCTAAAGTCTGATGTCTTTTGCTTTTTACTTTGTTTTAAAGAGATGATGGACCACATGAGTGAATGTGGTCACAGAGGAGAATGCTCAGATATGCCCAGCAGGAACTCTGTGCCAGCTGGTGGTCTGTACTGAGAACTCTCAGCCCTGCAAGATCCCAAGTGTCCGTACCAAACATAATGCCTTCAAGGATGGCAGTCCTCTGATCTAATCCCCTATTTGTCCTGAAGATTTAGGTGAGCCTGAAGGTCTTCTGATAGCTGAATGAAAGAGAATATTATCGAATCTGAACAGAAGAGGAAAAAAAGGTAGAATTGCATAAAGAAAATGAAAAACCCTCAAACATGAACTGGAAAGTTTAGGCTAATGGCTAAAAAGTTCCCCCAGGTTTGCAAATGATAGCAAATAGGTGTCTGAAAGCGTAGAGTCCCCATCTTAGTACTTCTCAGTGTGTAATCAGAACAAGCCCCGGGCTTATTGGCTTGTGCAGACATTTGTTGCAGGACTGTCGTTACGATGTGTCTTTAATTCCCTGCACCTGATCCAATAGTTTCTTCAGTTATCATTGTGCATCATTCGTCACTGCCCCACTACCTCAAAAACATCACCTCCAGCAAGAGGGAGATGAACAGTTTGAAAGCAAAAGGTTTCTGTGTACATTTTAACAATTGGAAGGTTTTCAGCTTTTCATTTGCACTCCATTTGTTACACTTACCCTTATTTTGAACAAGAGAGATTATCTTATTTTGGATACATATATATGTATACTGTATAAGAGTTTTTTTCCCTGGAACCCTCTAGGCTTGACATTTATGATAGATAAGTAAGTATATACTGTACAACATCACTATTAATGATTTGTAATTCAGGAAAATGTAAAAAAAACATGGCAGAAATTAGCATCTTATTTTGCTAAGTGCTGTGCAAAAATTATAAAAAAGTAGTTTAAGTGCAAAGTTTACAAATTAACTCACTGGGTGCAAATCTGTTAGTCAGAGCTTATTAAGTGATTTGTAAGGCCAAACAAGGCAGAGACACTGTTTACAGATAGAATTTCAGTTCTGCTAAATGAATAAGCAACCCCCACCGGACACATTTATGTTGTTTCAGTTTAATTTATATGTGTGCCCCACGAACCCTACAGTTGAGGCAAGACTTTATCCCTCTTATTTGCTAAGATAACCACAGCCGACAGGAGAGAAACCTTCTCCGAGACAGATAAATCCTAGTTAGACTGGGAAAGGTTACACTGAAGAACACAAACTACACAAGGTAGTCGAGCAACACAACATAATTATAAAACCTCATGAACGCCTAACTCAGTGACTTTCATTGACAGTATCTCCAACAACACATTTCTGTTAAAATGCTGCTGGCCGAACTAAGATCGTATTTCACAGGTCATGTAAATGTAGCTAACAAGTAGTCATGTTTGGGCCTGGGATGATGCCAGTCTTAGCACAAGCACATGGCCCATGCAAGCATGTGTGGGATATTGTCGAGATATTCAGCATTTACAGTGTTCAACCATGACAGGTACCTTCTGAGCTCTGCCTTTGTTCTTGAAGAGAAATCAATGATATCCCTTCGGGACTGGCGGTAACTCTATTTATAGCCTACACAAACCATTAGCCATTTCTTGGACATGCACTAAATGCTCCCTCTTTGTGGAGTCCACATCAGAACTCCATTGACAGTGGGTGTGTACCACAGCAGCAGAGTACAGGGAGAATTTCTAGGATACTGGGTTGTGTCTGGAGAGCATCCTGCAAGTGGCAGTGACTTCATGTTGAAAAAACTCTGGCCTCATCCTAATTACTACTGAATGCAGCTAGCAGCCCTCTCAGCCCCCATTGCTGGTTTCCCAGGCCAGGTGGAGAAGAGTGGTCTTGCTGAAACAGTGTCCTCCACCTGCTAGTTTACTTATTCATGTGCAAGTCTGTAATCTTCCTTCTGTCCAGCTTCTTTAATTTATGCATCTTTAACCATGTACAAAAAGACGTACAAGCAGAATTCATGTAACTTGCTAGTTCATGACAAGTTCCTTTCTGTTAATAATAGATGGCTAGGATCATTGTGTTACTGGCCTAAGCATCAATGTGTTCCTCACTCCCACTGAGACACCTGATGAGTCCCTGTTAGCTAACAAGCATCAGTCAGTTAGAGTCAAACTCCATTATTCCTTGGGACAAGCTCCTCCTTACAAGTTCAGCTTTTTATTTTTTTTTTTTTTTTTCTCTGATTCATTATTCTTTTCTGTCTTAGTGTTTTATACCTTTTCATGAAAGTATTTTAAATCCTTGAGTTGATAGCCATTCATTTCTCAACATTATTTCTATATTTTTATTTATCTTCTATAGCTTTACCTTACTGTCTTACAGCTCAAGCAACTGGTGTCTTTGTGAATCTGAGCCAATATCACACAGCTGTGATTCACAAAACTGAATCTTCGGTCACAGACAGCTGAACTTCAATGCTGTGGGTTAAAGGCCTATTCAGAAAACCTCTTTGTAGCAGTTTTTCTAGCATAGACTTGAAGTTTTGAAGAGGGTGTCATGCAGAGGAATGTTTTGAAACATACAGGTCACTACCAGAATTGTGGTTTGTGTGTGGAGAATCATTTTGTCGAGAAAGCAGAACTGCAAAATGCACTTACATCCCTGATGCTTGTAGCACAGTACTGAACCAGGTGTCTGACAATAAGAGGTATGGAACCAAAAAGACAGAAAAGCATGTAAATCTGTGAGGGACTACCAGCTTCACAGGCTGCTAATCTGCCTGGAGCTTTTCTTGTTCTCTGAAAAAAAAAAAAAAAATAAATATATATATATATATATATTTTTTTTTTTTTCTTTTCCTTAAGCAGGGAACTGGCTGATATTCCCAGGCCTGCAAAGAAAGCTTTTTCTTAGAACTGGTTGTTCAAAGGATCTGGTAATATCAGGACTTGTTCTCTCCAGAACATTTTCATGAGCACCTGAACAGACTGCTCTTACTCCAGTTTATAGGCTGATCTAGAAGACACAGTGGGCTTTTGCACTTCTGTGGTGGAGTTATCCTCTGGGCAGAAATACTGGGTGGAGAGGGGTCTGGTGGTGGTTAGGGGATAATCATGGCCAGACAGAAGCAACGAGATCACCTTTTGGGTTATTTTTCATGGAATCTCAGAGCCCAGCTGGCACCTCTAGGATCAGCTCCCTGGAATGTACTGTGAACTGATGGGTCCGCTGCAACTTTAAATAGCTATTCCTGTGTGAGTATTCTGGCCGTTATAAGTCCTACAGCAGAGCTAGTCCATTGTAAAAATAGATCTAAAAATTGAAACTGTACCTGAAAATCCACCAGTCTTCCTCCTCTTCTTCAGCTTTACTTGTACATTTTGCTTTCTGTAAGAAGAAATCCTGGATTTGTGGACCTTAAAGTAGTTACAGAATGACCCAGAGCTGTCTAGCATTTTCCAGGCGATAGAGTTTACTTTTTTCTTCTTTCTTTCTTTGAAAGGTTGCTAGATGACTAAATGATGTCAGATTCATAAAGGTAGTATTCATTACAGAGTAAGTAGCTGAGCAGTGTATTCTTTGCAGACATCTGGTGTGAAAGAAGAGAATGAGTCCCTTAAGTAAAAGGTGTAATATTTATTTTTGTCTGTTCTGTGTGTTACATGACTTCTATTCCAACTCTTTCTCTAAAGCAAGTCTCTGATCTCCTATTCCCTCTGTTCTCTATCACACCAAAAATAATACGAAAAAGAACTGCTTAAAAAATTAAAATAATTTCTGTATGTCATAAAATTTCTAGCTCTCTGAAGGTTTCACCTTATTAGCTTTAGAAGATGATACCTTGGGTCTGGTTTTGAAATATTTTGCTTAAATAAATATATTTTGTACTGATTGAAAAAAAAATGTTTTTCTTGTTTGTTTTTTTGAACACCTGACCAAAACTGATTCATTAATATTATGACTAGAAAAACTTTCCCACACATTTTTGAGAATCTGGGAAAAGAGGAGTCCAAATGCATTGTTGTAACTAAATAAGTTTTGATCTTGAGAAGACAATGAGTTGGACTTTTCTGATTTATTTAGAATTCAGTCACTCATCACCTTCACATGGAATTAAAGTTGTAAAGGACTTCTGGAAATCAAGCTCTGCTTTCTGGTTTAAGATGGACTGTCTATTCAGTTTTGATTTTTTTGGTATAGGAAGGTCTGTACAGATACATTTGCAAAACTGACATCATTATCACTGTAATGAAGGTACATTGAACACTAGGAGAGGCTCAGTAATTTCTTAAACTGGGAAATAAAATGTTTCATAATCCATAGTTTTCAGATTATGTGATACAGACTTAGTTTGTGTAGAATGTTACACATGTGCTTTGGACTTTCCTGGGAGTTTGTTATACATTTTTGTGCCCCTTTTTTTTTGTGTAATGGCACAATTCCATGTTACTGCTCTGTCCTCTTTAGGATGGTGGCAGCCATTGCACAATCTAATAGAGCTACTTCTCCTAGTTTCAAAATTCCTCTCCTTATAGGATAGTTTTACTTTATACTCTCTTACATTAACACTGTGAACATTGTAGTTTTATTGGTTCCTCTGTTTTCTAGTGTTCATTTTTTATGTAGGCTATTCCATATGAAGCGCAAAGATAAGTCTAGAAACTGAATGAATTTTTCACAGTTCCACCAAATTTGAGCAGCTCATAGCTATTTAGCTTATTTATAACTGTCTGGTAGACTGTTTTATGTAACATTTAGTAGAGGCTTTCACAGCTCCCAAGAGAAATACTGGTGCTTATTGAAATGACCAACTGAAGCACAGAGCAGCTTTAAACATATTCATTTATCTATTACTTTTTTTCTTTTATGAACTGAGGGTCCTTTCTAAATTGTTATTCATGTAAAAACCTTAATACTGTTCCTGAGCAGAACATCTTGAAGGTCAGCTAAGAAAACCTGAAGAACTAATATGAAAGTTTCACTTTTTGGTCATTTTTGACAAATGAGCTTTTATAAGGTGAGGCTGTCATCATATACTCCACAGTAAAAGTAGATTTTTGTGCGACTCATTATAGGAAACATTATAGTGCCTTATTATAGGAAACAAACAAAGAGAAATCTTGGTGCTAGCATACACAAATTGTAAACAAAAAAACCCCAGCCCTCTGGCATCAATTAGATTTAATAACATAAGGTCAGGACTGGAATATTAATGTAGAGCCTGATCAGGAAAGATGTCAAGAAGAAAACATTAATATAAAGTGCTCTGGAGAAATGAGAGAGGATGCACAGTGAGATTTGTTGTGTGAAATACAAAAGAAAGAGAACTGAGGGAAGTTGTGGGAAAAGTCTATCCTAGATCCTCACACTAGTAGGTAGATTATGCTTTTCTTTGAACACAGGATAAATACCAGAAGGTGAGATTAGTGATAACAATAAACTTTTGTTACTTGATTGCATGCTGGAAAAACATTATACCAGATCATAGTATATATATACACATATATATGCACACACACACACATATATACATATATATTTAAGAGACACTTCCAAAATTCTTGTAAGGTCCAGCAGTAATAAAGAATACCAAATGCTGGTAATGAAGATCAATTATTTTAAATTTTATTCTAATTTGATTTTGACTAAGTTCCAATGAATGATTGTAAACTAGAAACCAGGGAAGGCAGTTAATGTGAAAGTAATAATGAAATTATAGCATTCATAATAATGACATTATACTACTAAAGAAAGAAAAGCAGAATATTAGCAATGGATTTTAAAAGAAACAACAAAACAAACCAGACCTCTGTCTCAAAGTTCTGTAGATCAGTCCTGACGAGAGAGAGTTTTCATGAAGGAAGAGAGTTTACGACAGTTGGCAGTTTCTAAAAGAGACACTATTAAAAAAAAAAGAATCTCCTGAATACATGGGCTATTAATCATAAAGGTGCAAATGCAGCCATCATCTCAAGAAGACTTAGTGTTGAATATTACTGAAACCACAGGTATTCTTTCTCAGTGCCTTTACGATGACCTGTTGTAAAGCAAATCTTTCTTCTTAGACAGTGTGACTATTCTTCTTATGTTCTCATGAAGAAAATAATTTACTTAAAAGAATGTAAAGAATTATGTAGACCATAATCTAGCTGTCTCTGCTAATTATATAATCTACAAATTGTAACATTTTAAAAGGACACATGGCCAACAAAGTATGATTAAAATCAAGTAACTTTTTTTTTTTTTTTTGGTCATTTTGTCATAGGTCTCTGAATTCTATGACCTTGTAAATACCATGTTGTTTAGCTGAATCTGGAACTTACCACACCACCCATTAGGTCAGAAAAAAAATTACTGTAATGGTCATCAAGTCTCTTTTTCTAATGGCAGGATAGGTTTTAACTCTTTTTACTCTTTCCATGCTAAGAAAAAAACCTGCTGATAGAAAACCCCTAGAATAGTTTTATTTATCACTGTAATCTCCTTATTAGTGCTAATTTTAGTGTCTTTATTTTTTTTTTTGTAATAATTTTCCTTTTATTTTACTTACAGCCAAACATTTCTATGCTGTATTTGTCCTTTATTTCTTACTGTAGTCAATATGAATAATTGCGTTGTGCCCTCTTCATATTAGTACAATTGTTTGCATTGTTTACAGAAAGCTATTGTGTCTTCTCTAGACATATTTCTCTCATAATAGCCTCTCTGGTTCTCTCTCTCTCTCTTTTCTTTTCTTTTCTTTCTTTGTTTTTTTTTTTTTTTTTTTTCCCTCTCCCTCTGCTTTAGTTCTGTATATTTTCCATGACATTTATTATTGTACAGCTATGCTCTGAATTTTGTCTTTGTATCGCTTTATGTGAACTGCCGCAGAGGAGTTCAAGATTACTTAAATCCATCCTAACACCTTGACAGCATGAACGTAGTTTTGATTGTTCTGGCAGCTCTCTTGAGATTAGTTTTGTTGTAGAAATAGAGTAATTTCCAAAAATAATACTGCTTCCTTTCTTTCACTAGGGTGGCTCTGTTGGCCTACTGCTCCACAGCTCAGTATGATCTTGTAGTTTCCCTTTTCAAGATGTACAGTTCAAGAGCTCGGTACAACCAGCTGGCTGGTCAAAGCTTAATAGCCTAATTTCAAAGACAATAAAATTGAAGAGTATCCGGCAATACAAAATTATCCACTGAGGCCAAAATCTGCCAATTCATTGTTATACCCAAAACATTCAATTTCATAGATGTTGCACCTGTTAGAAAATTACTGTGGCCTTTACTATGGGAAAGGAATCTTTAGGATTCAATGCCAAATTGCAAGATAGTTGTCAAAATGTAGTGTTTAAAGACTTAGTCATTTTTATAACATTGTTTCTTTTGACTGTGGTTCTCACATAACAGTCTGATTTGATGAAACATCATTGATATTCTCTGAGTGAAGATGAAAAGACACCTCACCAATTATTTAACCCTTTTTATTAACTATCTGCAATAACCATGAACACCATCAACTTTCTATATGGACATATCAGAAAGTATCGCATAAATTAGTAGAAAATTAATGTTCAGAAGGAAATAACATTCAGACAGTACGGAAGAAGAATATGAGGTGCTATCACTTGTGGACTCAGTACACAATTCTCAGACTCTCCTTATTGACCGTGAGGGCTGCTAGGAAAGATATTGTTATCGAGTTTTGCATATCTGCACATCAAAACATCAGCGTTAATTGTCTGATGCATGGTATGCTGTCTTGATGCACACCTCAAGCAGTTCTGATAACATATTCTTAAAGTTTTATTTAACCCTTTATCTTGCTCAGGCTTTAAATAGCTGTGAAGGGAGGTAATATTTTGAGGTCTTCTCAGCTCATATGGTGCCAGAACTTATCCCAGTAATAACCCAGGAGGTTTTGTGGTTGGCACAAGGAAATATGCTTCTCCAGGAGGCAAAAATAAGGTTGTGCTTCTCAACAGTGAGTGGGAAGAGAGCAAACAATGTTTATTTGAACATGTCAGTAAAATAATGTTAGCAGTGAAAAAGAACAAACCAAATGGTGCACAAGTGGAGGAGACTCATGATCACCAGCTAGCTCTGCAATCAGTCGGAGTGGGAACCCCTGAGTGAGCAAGCATTTCTGTCTATTACCTGAATGTAAGCACAGCATGTGAGTCATTTGTTTTGTACTTAGTCTTTTAGACCGGAAAACCTCTATCCAATAATCCTACTACAGCATTTCTGTTAAATCATGCAACATGAATGGCAGTCAGTGAATTGTGTGTAAATAATCTTTCGTATTTTCAGATTTCTAATTTTAATATGCAGATGCAGATTTACATGTATTTCCTTTGTTAGTTATTAATAAATTAAATCTGAACATCCTTTTTATTTTTATTTGAAATTTCTTCTGCCTGTGGAAATGTACTCCAAATGCATCAAAGGCTTCTGCCAAAAAAAAAAAACCAAAACAAAACCAAAAACATATACCTTGTTTTGGTAACTGAGTGTATATATATGGTGATTGTATTTAATTATTTTTACCCCTAGAAATTGTGGGATATACTTTTAAAGCAAATTGGTTATTTAAAAAATTATTATTACACATGGGTAAATTAGGCTGCTATTTGGATACATGGACAGAGCAGAAGGTGAACTATTAGGGCAATGAGGAAACTTAACATCAATATAAAATATTGTTTATAATTCTTTTCTTCATTTCTTCTTGTGGGTCAGTGCAGGGAGATGCATGTCAGACAAAAACTTAATATTAGGCACTGTCAATACAGATCTAAGATTATCGCAAGTTTAACAGATTATCAATATTACAAGTCCATATCAGTGAGAAGTTTTTCAGTATGCTTTTCTAATGGCACTTTGCCCAGAGATATAATTGCAATAGGGGTAGTCTACCCTTGATAAGCTAAGGCAGTGCACACTGCAGCCTGTGCTGCTTTTAGCACTGGAGTGAGCTTATTATCATAGAAGGATCTGTCCTCCTAAGGTGTCCTCATGCAAATAGGATGCAAGGGAAAGAACAGTACTACCATATTACACACAAAAAAGGAGCATTTCTACTTGCCAGTGGCCATGCTGTCTACCTCCTACCAATAGGCTGAGTTGGAAGGGAAGTGCTCTATGAGATTACTAATTAATTATAGTTGCTATATGGTACTTAATTAAGTTAATAACTTGACCAAGATCAGCCTTCTGGAAGACTGCTAGGGCAATTAAAAACCAACCCTGTTTCCAGCCTTACAGTTTTAGTTCTTCCACTTGCTTTATCAAAGAACTCCTGGAATGAATTAAATCCTGATCCTTCAGTGACTCTGCACAGTGGTAGCTTTTGATCCAAATGCTCACAGTACACAGCTCACATCTGTGTTAGAGGTTACTCTTGAAGCGTCAGAAAGAGAAGGAGGAAAAGACGGCTTCTGTTATGTGACAGGTAGGTGGTGGCTTTTCTTTCCTACACCTTTGGGGCTTAATCTTTACTTTTGAAACTTGAAGAAGAAGAGTGGAGCTGAGAGCTGAAGCCCATTGCAAAGCAATTATCCTTGATGCTGCCATTTTCTGCAGTTCCTTTCAAGGGAATGACATTGTAAAAAACTATGAATCAAGTATCACTTACCTTGAAGCCAGACATCCATCTATTTACATGAGTCAAAAATCAACATTTGAGAAAACTGCCCTAGCTCCAAACTGCAATAAAAACTAAACTCTGTTTTCAAAGCATTCAAAACAAAATGCAGTTAAGCAAACTGAAGAACTGATGACCCATCACCGAAGTGTCAGGGATCAGCAACTGGGAAAAGCCATGTTATTTGATGGAGTTCACTCTTGAAGTGTGTGAAAGGCTGGAAGGGTCTTATTCTGGCTGATATGTGTGAACAGATAAGCGTTCCTGTACCTCAGGGATTTTGAGCAATTTTTTTAATAGCTTGAATTTGAGTGCTGAAATCTATAACAACACAATTGTCCTGGTTGTTCTGGCTCCTTTGCTGTTCTTCTGCTAGGGCCTGAGGTACCTGCATGAAGCATTATATTACTCATTAGGATGGCTTTCCAATTCAATAGATTTATTTAAACAAAACCATCTCAAAACCTTAAGTATTCATGACATTCCCAATTCAGGATCATAAAAGTATTAAAATAAGAGAATTTAAATTACCTATACATATCCTCCCAAAAGACTGTTATTGAAAGAAGCATAAGACATTAATTACTTAGAATTTATTGTTGGCACTGTAACTACTCGTTTATACATAGAATCCTTTCAAAGCAAAACATTCACATGAAGTTTGAAAAAAAATATAAAATTGCCAAAGATTTATCCAGAGAGCCATAGAGATAGAAAGGAGAAATCAGGAGTCAGAAAATGAGGACTTTTGTAATTGTTATTGTTGTTAATGAATGCAGTACAATTTTGTGCAAAAAAAAAAAAAAAAAAAAAAGTTGAATTTTTGTTGGTTTATTTTTAAAATGTATTTAAAGGAGGCGGAAAAATAGATTCTGAAAAAAAACCCCACATCATAAACATGAGGAAATGGAGGAATATATAATTAACATTCCTTGATAATAAACATTGTGCAAAATAACTGAAATGCATAGCCCTAAGTGAGGGGAGGTTGCACTACCTGGTTAAAACCATACCACTTTTAAATATTAACATTATATCTACATTTATGGAGATAAGATTATCAGTAGACATTAACCAGATCCCTATAATAAGAGGAATAATATATTGACTTTCATTAAAATCTTTTGTCCACAGATCACAGATGCATCTTGTCATTTTTAGTCTTGTATGTACAGATAATTCACATGGAATTTCAATATGTTGAGTTGAACTTCCTATCTGAATGAGAACAGTTCATTTAATAACCTAGATTAACTAAGACTTCTCAAATGTTTTTTTAGGTAACTGTGTAGTTACACAGTTTGGAGAGAGACAAAACAAGATTTTTTATTGGCTTTAACATACTTACACTTCACAAGAAGTATCATGGCTGGAAATAAAATACAGGGATTTTTTCTAGACTTCGTATTTTCTTTCAGGTATTGACGAAGACTTCCCACTGATTTTATAAAATACTTTTTTTCCTTTTTAATATTAGTGAATCAACTAGTTTTTTTATGTGTATGAGAGAGTATGAAGCAAGGTAACCAGGCAGGCACATATTTGCAGAATTCTTGCGATGATGAAAGGAAGAGCCGTGTGCAATGACAGAGCCAATAGGAATGCAGTGGAAATATCTTCTTAACTAGGTAATTACCTAGCATGTTCTGTGTGTGTGGGTGTGTGTGGGAGAGGCTTTCTTTTTTCTTTTTACTTTTTTTTTCTTCCCTCTGTATTAGCTCCTGCAAGCGAGCAATACCTGGTTAAGGATAGAAGGTCACCTCGTTTAATCCTTACTTCATTATCATACCAGTGGAAAAAAGGATTATTTAACTAGTATTGTCTTGTACATAGATTAAGTTAGAGACATATTCTCAATGGTAATTGTTATGAAGAGATTCCAGGAATCTTTGTCTTTAAGCAAAGAAAATCCTTAAATGATTATTTATATTTTTTTTTTAATGAAACTTAATTTCTTCTGAAATATCTGCTCTATGTTTACACATAAACTGTTCTTTATTATGGAACTAGAATACTGCTTCACTCTGCTGGCTTTGTTACAGCTGCAAGATACGTACAATACCAAATAAAAGCATTAAGGTAAAACATGTCTCAAGGAACATGCAAGAGCACTAGGGTAGGAGCAGTGAGGAAGAAGATTTTACATTGTCCATTTGTAACTCCAGAAGAGTGAATAGGGCCATAATTTAGAAAGGGTATTTTTTATAGTCTTACATGATCGTTTGCTGTAACTAATAGATTCGAATAACTAATAGATACCGAAACACTGTCTCTATACATATATTTTCCTATGGACTACTATATCTGTATAATGAAATACTTAATGACCTTAGGACGAAGGTCACAAATGTTTATGCTATGCTAGCTAGACACCTCAAATGTTACAAACATATGCACAAATGTTTACTACTGGCCACTAAAATAATGCAGCCTTCAGAGCTCTATAAAACCTCTTTTAGGATACAACATGCCTAGGATTTTGTGGAAGCCTATTGCATCATCCCGTGGTTACAAGCATAAGTGGGGACATCCTTTGGCTGTGCATAAGGTCACAAGAAATCAAACGTGCATTGGCACCTACTTCAGAACTGAGAATGCAGAATTAATTACTCTGGCATCCTCTCTGTATGTGCATGTGTGCGTGCACCTGATTTTATTATCATAAAAATAAAACCACACAACTATTGCTGTTTGGTCTTGTAGCCTGTTCCTTATTCTGTTGGTCATGTTTTGTTCAGTACTTTATCCTTGAGCTTTTATTATAACTTGAATGTCAAACTACTCTTGAGCTCAGAGGTACACACAAAAGTAACATAATACCATTACTGCCTTAGTGTTTATATAAATAATGGATTTCTTTTGAAGAGCTTGCAGAAATTTGAAGAAAAGCTCTCCCTCCTTTTAATACATGTGAAGCCAAATGATGCCACAACTCTTCTATACTACTGGAAGTGAGTGCAACTATATTTTCCAAGGGCCATTTACATGTCTAGTGTAGAGAAGTATGTGGATACTGCAGGGAACTTTCGTATTTGCAACATTTACAGTTATCAATGTAACAGTGGTTTTCCAGATTACAAGTGCTTTGTCATAAAGTGTATTTCATGACAACAGCCTTAGAGTACAAGGAACCGATGTAAGAAGGAAAACTTATAATTGGTTCTATAATGGAACTGCTTTTCATAGTCAGAGAAGTGTATATTTTTAAGTGAAAATGAGCAATATGTTGACCAAGACCTCATCAGCTGTCTGCAATGGTGTGGGAAAATCTTGTTCCAAGGATGCAGGAAATATTTGTTCTGCCAAAGAAAAAAAAGAAAAAAAAATATTAAAATAACTTTAAAAAATACAGCAATATAAAAAAATTCTCAGTTGTCTTTACAGAGTAGTATGTAAGTGTATAAACCAAGAAGTTCAGGTGCGATTCACATCTTGTTCTGAAAATTTATTATCACTGTTGAAGAGCAAGTGTTTGTTTCCTTTGACAACTGGAGATAAAGGGATAAGAGTGCTTATGAGACCAGAAAAAAAAAAAAACAAAACAACAATTTTCAGCAAAAAGCCACACATGCTACTTCATTTTTTTCTAGCTGAGTCTCTTTATGTTAAAATATCATTTGTATGAGATTTCTGGTGTAAATAGTGTGCAACAATGCTCCTGTTTCTTTTTGCAGTAAGCATTCTCTGTTTCATAACATAGTGTGTGCATTTTAACCCTCACAAGTCCATTGAGAAGATGGAAGGTTTATAGAAATTATTTTAGTTTCCTAATTAATGTATATTCTTGCCTTTGCCTGTATGTTTGTGTATAAATATACAGCTATGTCATTTAATATAGTTCATCAAACATATATAAAACATAACAGTAGCATGTATAAGCATAGAAGTCCAATTGTATTGATATGTATTTTAAAAAATAATTTAAAACAGAAAAATAAATAGGGGATAATTGTACTATCATAGCCTATTCTGAAGCTAGTGTAACTGTAGTAGCTGAAGGATCAAGAGGGAATTAATTTTGTTGGCTTTGTGTGTTAGAAGCACTTTACATCTGGTCAATTTCACACTTTCTCTTGCACAGTCAGTTTTGATGAGATATGCCCTGGTTAGATGTCCTGAACGCTGTCTTCCCAGGGGTTCCTGATTCAAACATTTTGTATGGCTCAGTTTACGCAGTTTCTCTGTGTTAAAGATTTAGGATACTTCATGTTCTTAAAGTCTTAGGTCCTGCAATCTTTTCCTTATATTCAGTACTTCTTAAAACAGAGGCATATTTTAACCTTTTGGATCGTGCAGAAATCTTGAAAATATGAACATGAAAAAATTAATTGGCCAATTAAAAAAGACACTGATCTTTACTAAAAAGACCTCTTCATTTTCAGGGACCAAGTCACAATTTTCATAGGCACTGCTTCCCTTGGTATTGCTGCGCAGATGAGATAATAGCACACAATTTTTGTAGAAGTAAAACCAATTCTTTTTCTTATGTGATGGATAATGCTTTTAGGGATATTTTTCATGTTTCTATTTTAGATGTGTCAGTAGAAGCATTTTAAGAAGTCTTCAAGTAGACCAAATTATCCACATGCTACCTAAAGTAAAATCAGTATTGTAGGAAAAGTGCTTAGTTTTTATATCTGATGTGTAAGTAGATGTGGTCGTTAAAACAAAGTTTACGTGACGTTTTCATAATGCTTTTACTCCGCGTTTCTTCATAAAAGAACTTAGGCTTTTTGCTATCAAGGAAAGTAACAAAAATGTTTACAAAATGCAGGTTATGTTTTTGTGTTATGTAGATTGGCATAGTGATTTACATCATAAAAACGAAACTGTAAATATCCTGATACTCATGTGTATAGAGAAAACAACCCCTTTACACATGTACTATGCCTTCTGAGCATTAAAACATGGATGATTAATTCGATACAAAAATTAATTAAGCAATTGACATTTAAAACAATCCCCAGTTGTTATTGTCACTTCCGATGCATGTTTATTAAAAAATAAACAAATTACTAGCTTGTTAGACAAATTAATGGAAATGTTTAAAATTTCTTCTAAAATTCCTTCTAACTGCTTTAGAGAATTTCCCTGTGTAGTTGAATACAGTCTGAATAATTCATAAGGAAACCTCCAAAAATTCCAAAGATGCTTTCAATTCCCATCCTGACGCAGACAAAGTAGATGAAAAAAACTTGAAATAGTAGTTTTCAGTTTTTAAAAGTGAGCTACTCAAAATTTTTAAAACTGTGGATTTTTGTTTTTGTTCATTTTTTGAAGTCAGATAAATAGCAGATAATTTTTAAAGAACTACTTGGCTCTGCTGGCTGCACAGGGAAGTCAGGCTTTTATCTATCTCAGGAGTGCTGTTTCATCAGTTAAAATGATGTGAGGTAGATGGAAATCAAGCATCAATCTCTTTTCCTAGAGAAAGTGAGTGATAATAAGAAGATAATCTTTTAACGGTTTCCAGGTATTAAGATGCAGATTTCAAAGCAACTGACATGAGCAATCAATGTCAGGTTTTTGGAAGATCTTGGGTCCTATTTGAGAAAAATTGACCTAAATTGAATTCTTAAAGAAACGTTATACAGATTTTCAAACCCCTAAATATGGCAAAATCAAGGGGAGTTGCAGTAAGCTGAACCCTAGGGTACCTTAGCCGCGTCATGTAAATGCTGAAACAGGAAGCGTGATGTCCAAAAGTGTTTCTGTACTATAAAGTGGAATGTTTATTTTCCAGCCAATTTTATTTCATAAAGATTCACTTGGTGCCATTTCTGGAACAGGGATATGGAGTCTCTAGTTTATCTAAGAAGGAATCAAACCCGCATGTGAATTTTTGGCATTGAGAGAACAGGTGGTATTTATGGGAGTGCCTATGCCATGTGTATGTAACCACACAGCGTATGAACCCACACATGTATAAAGAACAATGAGAAGAGGTAGATACCTTTGAAGGCCTCCAGAGAGGGATCCTTTCTGTAAACTTCAGTGACAGACATGAAGCAGATGACATTTCTTTCCTGAGACCTTTGTGACATCTTACCTAATCCTATATAAAATCCTATATAAAATACTCTTAACCAACTCTAACTAGACACCTGAAGTTTAGGCATATCCACTTCCTTGATTCAAGCTTCAATACTATCTCATTGAGAAAGCAAAGTTGTTGTATCTTTAACCCTCTCTTTAAGGCACTGTAGAGACCACTACCAAAACAGAAAAAGTATGAATGCAACATCTGTTCAAAATGAATAGCAAGTTTTGTCCCCATTTGTATGAGTATATATAGCTACAAAAGCCAAATAGTAATTATTGGGGTCACATTGCTGTGGACATTTATGTACATATTTATGTGCATCACAATGTATTTCTTGTGTTAATTTTCTTAACTGGATGTGGGCAAATGCTTGTAGGCTTGTGTGTTTTGTATCAAGAAGAGCTGAATGAGGAAAGGGGAGATAGGAATTTATCTTCTCAAGTACAAACCCAACAAGTCTGCCAGTGATAAGTGACTCTGGAACATGCAAGTATACAAGAATATGATAAAAAATTGTGTAACATTAAAAGTGGCATTATATGAACTAAAACTGAATTTTTAAGATTCCCTTGCTCAGACAAGAAGACAGAAGTAAAGTTGTGAGTTTTTCATAACAGATTGAATTTCATCTTCTGGTTAAGTTAGTGTCAAAGAAGCCAAATAAATTTTATGATGCTCTAATTAGCAATATCACAAGCTGTTAACATTTTTACTTGCATTCAGAGAAGTGTGAAATTCTTCTGCCTTTGAAAATACTAAGGAAATTGGTTCTCCTGAAATTGAGAAGTCCACCTTAAAAGCCCATAAATACATCAGTGGAAACTGGAACTGATTCTCAGCAAGGCACATTAGATGTCTACTGTTGAACGAATTCAATGAATAATACTCCCTAAAACTGTAACTTTCCAGTATACCTGCTTCTTATATTAACTGTTGATTTATTTACATTGTTTGCAGTCATTAAAATTATAATGGCAATCACATGCACCTCAGTTGCAATCACATTCAATTATAAATGAATGTAACTTAATTTCCTATGGGCTCATGTGTCTTAGTCGATTGCCCTTTAAATCAAATGATGTTAATATTTTCTGCTATCTGTGTCTGTATCTGAAAGCCTTTCTCAGAGCATTTTGAAAGTAAGACAAGGTGCCATATTTGATTTTCAATACTGAATTTTACAAACAGGATAAAGAATTATTTGGAGCAAACTTGCAAATTTTCAATCCTGATTTCTCTTCTACCTTGTTCACCATTTTTAGGGGATGTTTTATGGGAGCTCTCATCTTATTTGAAATTAGACATCGGGTTCAAAAGTTGCCAGAGGGATATATACAGACATACACAAAGACTGTGTGATTAAATACACTGTTTTCATTCTAAACAAATGAAAAAAGATACACAAAGTATTCCTTTTTGTATTGTTCAAGGTGATGTGAGGATACCTGAGAATGAGATGGTCTGTTCTCAAGAGGGTAACTTACAGAGAAATATGAAATATAACAAGGGTAAGTGTAGAGTTTTGCATCTGGGTAGGAACAACCCCAGGTTCCAGGATAAGTTGGGGAACGACCTATTAGAGAGCAGTGTAGGGGAAAAGGACCTGGGAGTCCTGGTGGACTGCAGGATGACCATGAGCCAGCACTGTGCCCTTGTGGCCAAGAAGGCCAATGGCATCCTGGGGTGTATTAGAAGGGGGGTGGTTAGTAGGTCGAGAGAGGTTCTCCTTCCCCTCTACTCTACCCTGGTGAGACCACATCTGGAATATTGTGTCCAGTTCTGGGCCCCGCAGTTCAAGGACAGGGAACTGCTGGAGAAAGTCCAGCGCAGAGCCACGAAGATGATTAAGGGAGTGGAGCACCTCCCTTATGAGGAAAGGCTGAGGGAGCTGGGTCTCTTTAGCTTGGAGAAGAGGAGACTGAGGGGTGACCTCACTAATGTTTATAAATATATAAATATATAAAGGGTGAGTGTCACGAGGATGGAGACAGGCTCTTCTTGGTGACAAACAATGATAGGACAAGGGATAATGGATACAAACTGGAACACAAGAGGTTCCACTTAAATATGAGAAGAAACTTCTCAGTGAGGGTGACAGAACACTGGAACAGGCTGCCCAGGGGGTTTGAGGAGTCTCCTTCTCTGGAGACGTTCAAAACCCACCTAGTTGCCTTCCTGTGTAATCTCATCTAAGTGTTCCTGCTCTGGCGGGGGGATTGGGCTAGATGATCTTTTGAGGTCACTTCCAATCCCTGACGTTCTGTGATTCTGTGCTTCTGTATTTTGATGGATGCCACTGTTAGGGTTGATTCAGGTCCTTAAACTCAGATTATGGGGTGGAACACAGAAAAAAATGTCTAATGACATTTGAGCTGACCTAGGCTACCTGAGGTACCTCCATTAAGTTAGTAGGTGTGGCACAGGAGTTATGGGGGATTCTTTTCCCACCTGGAAAGGCTGTTGGAGCCTAGGAATGATAAATGTATGACATATGATATGGCACTTCTTTTTAAGTAAAAAATTTTTCTCCCTAGGGTCATGTAAGTGTCTGCCACTATGCGAGTGCAGAAATAAATTGGATACCTTACACAGAGCAGAATTCCAGCTCTTGACTCTGACTCAGGTGTTGCTTCAGGGCTCTCAGTGCACCCTCTCACTGCAGCACTTCTGAACAGAGAGCAGGCTGTGAGTTTTGAAGGCAAGTGTGTTGTGGGCATTGATCTGTCCTGGATGAAGGTACTAGAGACTTGCTTGTGAAACACTTTGCCCTTCCCCTGCAGTGCCTGATTTTAACTAAGAACTTAAGTTTACTTCTTCCTCCTGCACAAGTCTTCACAGGGGTCCTAATTAGCTATGAGGCAAGAAATTACTTCTGTGCAATGAGATTTTTTTCAGTCTCATTTTCTGTAGGTATTTCATTTTGCATAAGCAAGTAAAAATTAACTACAGTAGAGACCTCAACTGAACTCTTCTGCTACCCAACTGATTAGTCTTCCTTGTAGACTGACCCTCTCATTGAAGTTTTTTCTTATTTGGTTTTTATATAGAAAATAATTGTCCCTTTTCAGATATCAAAGTCCAATTGAGAGTTTGGATCAGATCTATTTTTCCAAATAGATATATCTACAGTGCAGGTGTTTACATATGAATAAATTGTTCAAGGATATCTTTATAGTCAATGATAAATAAATGACTGTGTGACAGTATGAATAATTTTATTATAAACCAATCTTTTCCTATCAGTCTGATGAAGTGCCTGCCTCTCTCATTCACTCAGCTATCTCAGTTGCAGCCATCTAAAGTAGATGAGATACAGCTCGCTGTCTGGGAACCCTAGGAGGAAGGTAGATCTTCCTTTCAAGTTTATGAGGGCAGGACTTAATCCTCTAGCCTGTCTTGTCGGCAGTTTCCTGAGCCAGAAGGGATGACTTCAGCAATTTAAAGTAACTAAAATTAAGCGTGCAGCATGTAACCCATGATTTTTTTTGTAAGAAAAGCTTAAAATGAGATCTGATTTTCCCCTTTATTGCTTCTTTCAAGGAAAGGTTATCAGAGACTCTAAATTATATTTTCTATATATTTCATTCCTAAGAAAATTTGTAGTGTTATAGCACAAACAGAATAATTTGTCATGTTGTGTAGCTCTCTGATTGTGTGTAATGGTGACACACCTCCCCAACTTTTCAGGGTTGATTGAAAGGACATTGATAAAGTCAGAGTTCAGATTCAGAAAATCAGTCACTGCAACTAAAACCTCCAGCGGTGAAATAATGAGAGAAAGTTCTGCAAAAGTCCAGTGCGCTTCAGGAAAAACATGTGATTATTTTCAAATTCAGGGTGGGGTGTAAAAAGGTAGCATTGCCATTCTGAGCACATTTTTAAGAATCGTGTGGTTTTACCTCACTGTTTCTAATGTTTTGCACTATAGTTGTAGTTTTCAGCAGAAAGTTTAAAATATCTTGTTTCCTTGAAGCATGGTTCTTCTGACTCAGTCATAATCACATTTGTAGATAGTAGGGGAAGCTAGCACAGCTGCTGCTCCTATTAAAATTCTGGACAAAAAGAAGAGGTTTTGGGTTTGTGTCTTGTTTCCCAAGTCTCAACATTTGTAAGAATTTATGCCTTACTATTTCAATGTAATGGTGTTTAGCTTCTGAGGATGCAATATTTTGGTAAGATAGACCTTAGGTACTAAAGAATGCTAACAATTTATTAGGAACTTAACTAGGATTGTGGATTAAATCAGTTTGGCATTGATTTTAGTCAGCTGTATGGTTTTATACAGAGGGCAGTTGTTTGTTTTGGTTTTGTTTGTTTGTTTTTGTTTTTTCACGCTGCTAAGAAAAAAGTGAAAGAGAAAGGAAAAGTCAATAGGACTTTAAATAGAATTTTTTAATCTGTTAAATAGTCAGAATGATTTGTTGATTAACAGTTGCAATAGGAATGTAGAATTCTGTGACTGTAATTAAACAAAACTAGTAGAACAGTCGATGATGATGTCACTATGAACAAGAGAAAAACAAAAACAAAACCAAAAAAACCCAAAACATAACAAACCAGCAATAGAAGGATAGGGGAAGAAAAACAACCTGACATCTTTGAGTTCCTCCTCCATGTGGACCAGAGACAGGGCAATGAATCAACACACCATTCATCTTAGTGGCAGAAGACCTCCCCAAGATGAGTGATTGAACAAAGCATGCAATACTGACAGGGGTGACAATAATGGAATACACAGCTCTTGGGCTGAAAGCAACTTGGCTAAAGATTTTCAGAAACACAAGGGGAACACAGGCACAGAAATAAACTGTAAACCTCTGTTGCACCCCAGATATCTTGTTGACATGCTAATAGAGAAGGTACACTGTTGTATGCACATGCTTTTCTCTTTTTCATAGTTTCTACCAAACACCGGGAGTCAGTGCACCCTCAACTCCATACCCTAGGCCTCTGCTTATCTGTGGCAGGAAGGAAAAAACTATTTAATTTACTTACTGTAATAGCAGCAGCAGAAGGCAGCACTTACTGATATAGAATGAAGACAAGAAAACAGGATTAGTTTTGAGATCTGATATTTTTCAGCTCCCCAAGCCTGGCTTGAATTTTAAGAGCCATGGCAGGTAATGAGATACCAGAACTTAAAACTACATTATCCTGATTTATCAGATACTTCCCTCTCAGCACTTTGGTCTGCTTAAGGACCCCTAAAGCCAGAGATTATTCTGTAGACACCAACAAAAAGCTTGGGATCACAGCTTTTCAGCCCTGTGTATTGGTTCCTAACTCCAACAGTATCTGACTTAAAACTTCCATGAGTTCCAAACACTCACAGAATATTGGGTTTTTTTGTTTGGTTGGTTTTTAGGGTTTTTTTTGTTTGTTTGTTTTTTTTTTCTTTCAACTAGACTATAAGTGGAAAACATCCTTCTGAATCCTGTCAAAAGCAGTAGCTTTTGAGTGCAAGGTTATACCATGAGCCATGAGAAAGGGACAGATAAGGAGTCGAAAACTACTCAACTTATAGATAACCTCTCTTTAGTGTCTCTACTTCTATGATAAACAAGAGAATCATGTAATGTCTGACTTTCTTTTAGTAGGAACCTGTTTCTCCCAATTGGCAATGAAAATATCCTTTGGAAACTCTTCCTGCTAGATGCATCCTACAGATACCTGGATCTATATGGTGAAAACATTTTCCCAAATGATGACACTGAAGCACATATTTTTTATAAATTCACATTAGCAGTGTGTTCATCATGGTAGAGCCTGAAAGAGGATTTTTAACTACCAGATAAATGACATCTGCATACATCAAAATAATTAGAAGCCTGGAGTAAAAGGAAAATGTAAATGTACTGTTGCCTTCAGCTGGTGCAAGTCTGCTAAAGTAAAATGAACATTGGCTTCTTGATGTACAAAATAAATGTTTCCAAGTATTTAATACCTTGATCACTGCAATGACTTGATTCAACTGTAGGAAAAATACACCAGAGTGTGCTGAAGAAGGCATTAGGTAGGTATACTCCTCTAATTCAAAGAGGAATCCCAGTGGAAATTTGGGTATGTTGCAAAGAACTGGTGCCTACTTAAAAAAACTCTGCTAGACATAGAGTGTTCTCAAGACACTTCAGAGCACAATAAAACTTGATAGGAAAGGCACAGCATATTGAATCATCTGTAAAGAAATACTAATAAGATTATTGTTTTCATTTCACTTTTCAGTGTCAATGTTAACCTCTATGAGTGAATGGAGTCCGATCCCCATTTATATGAATGAGTTTCAGGAGTTAAATGAAGCATCAAATTAACTTCCCTTGGAATTATTTAATATCTTGCAACCTAAATAAACAACTTAGAAAGAACAGAAATTAAACTACTTGGATGACTGGAAAAGTCATACGCCTTATTATGTATAATTTCTTAGGAAAGAGCCTAAACCCAATCTTTTATAAAGTTTTACATGTTTATTGACATATCTCTGCTGCTTTAGGTTTTGTTGTCATCATTGGATTGTATTTGTGTCTGCAATTACATTCGTTCGTACAGCTGGCAGATGGTATGAAACAAGAAACTCTTCCCATAATAGCAAAAGGATGGGAAGAAGGCTGATTCTGTGAATTATTATGTATTACATCTTCCTGCTTTTCATTTCCAACTGCATTATGAGACTGCTTCTATGCATAACATTAGTAACAAAACTGAAGAATCAGTGTTCGGCCTTTGAGGGTTTCCTGATCTCATTTATAAAGAAATCTTTTCTTCATGGTGAACCTACAGTTTGCTATGCCAAACTGAAGCTAGCATACATCATGTAGCTTCATTACTGTCAAGTAGTTTTTACAGACTGAGTTTTCTTTAACTTGAAGTAGAACAGAGATGATCTGAGGTCTTTTGTTCTTTACATCACTTTAAATAAATGCCTTTTTGAACCACTGCACTTCATATTTTAACTACAACGAAAATTACATTAGGGATAGGCTAAGTAGAATCAAACCAGGGAGACACTATTTCCTCAAAAGGTACCCCAATTATACCCCTAGAAATAGTGGTGTATTGAAACAACACACTTTATTAATTGCCCTTTACTATGAGATGTAATCTATCTCTCCCATGAGGTACCAAGAGGCGACAGTAATTCAATCAATCAGGAGAAAATACACATTTGTCAGCAAATGGGAAACTACCATGGGAATAGAACAAAGGGATTAACACCACAAGCCAAACCAGGAACTAGAAGTATTCAGTAGACTTAGAATTAGAAAAATTAAGCAAAAAGGGGGTTTGATAACAGATCGGTCTTTTTTGGGAATGGAGCCCTGTGAGATACTGGCCAGTCTCAGTGTGTGGAAAGGAGACACTTCATCTTCCAGTTCTGTTGCAGAGTATACACAAGGTTTTACAGCAGTTCATAAGCTTGTTTGTTGTGGCATTTGCTTAATGGAGTTCTAATTATCTCCCTACTCTCATCTTATTTTCAGATGGCTGTCTGCTGTGTTTACTGCTTCTGTGCATCCTTGACCACCTTTTTTTTAGGAGGGCTGTTAGCAAGATTCAATACTTACCAATTAGTCACATGAGGGAATAGGGTGAGGTAGAGTTTTAAAGGAAATGGAAATAAATAGACACTTTTAAGGTGTACTGATGTCTGAATTGGTTTGCATCATAAAGTATCTATTTTTCTGCCTTCCCTGTTGGCCACAGGCTACAGGCAGCTATCCACATTTAACCAGATGTATCCAAATCCTACTGTCATATGATAGTGGTAAATTCCTATTCAAGACCATAAGGGCTGTATAAGGAAAATGTGTGTCATTTGCTGAATGTGGTAGGTATTTTGGTGACAGCAGACACAGATAAGGCATTCTTAGCCTTAGTCTTCACTGCTTCAGCCTCCAAGGCTTCTGTGTTTGAAGGATTAGTTCAGGAGGAGAAGAAGAGGATAAGGACTGAGACAGGTATTATGAGAAAGCACTTGACTTGAAAGTCATAGAATTATAGAATAATTTTGGATGAAAAAGTTCTTTAAGATTATCAAATCCAACCCTTTTCCTAATATCTGTTCTAAATCTCCTCTGGTACAACTTGAGGCCATTTCCTGCCATCCTATTGCTTGTTACCTGGAAAAAGAGACCAACACCCATCTCACTACAAGCTCTTTCAGGTAGTTGTAGAGAGTTATAATGTCTTCCTGCAGCCTCCTTTTCTCCAGGCTAAACAACCCTGGTTCCCTCAGCTGCTCATCATGTGACTCATTCTTGAGACTCTTCACCACCTTAATTGCCCTTCTATGAACTCTCTCCAGCACCTCAATGTTTTTCTTGCAGTGAGGGGCCCAAACTGAACAAAGGAATTGAGGTGCAGTCTCACCAGTGCAGAGTACATACAGGAGATCATTTCCCTGGTCTTTCTGGCCACACTGTCTTTGACAAAAGCCAGGGTGCTGTTGGATTTCTTGGCCACCTGGGCACACTGCTGGCTCATATTCAGCTAGCTGTTGACCAAGAGTCTCAGGTCCTTTTCTGCCAGGTAACTTTCCAACCAGTCTTCCCTGAGTCTGTAGCGCTGCCTGGGGTTGTTGTGACCCAAGTGCGGGACTTGGCACTTGGCCTTGTTAAACTTCATACAACTGCCCTCAGCCCATTGATCCAGCCGGTTCAGATCCCTCTGTATGGCCTTCCTACTATCAAGCAGATCAACACTTCCAGCCAACTTAGTGTCATCTGCAAACTTACTGAGGGTGCACTCAGTCCCCTCATCCAGATAACTGAAAAAGAGATGTAATAGAACTGGCCCAAGTACTGAGCCCTGGGGAAACAACACTCGTGACCAGATGCCAACTGGATTTGACCCTGTTCACCACAGTTTTTTGGGCCCGGATATCCAACCAGTTTTTTACCCAGCAGAGAGTGCACCTGCCCATGGCATGAGCTGCCAGTTTCTCCAACAGAGTGCTGTGGGAAAGCGTGTCAGAGGCTTTACTAAAGTCTAGGTAGGCAGCATCCACAGCCTTTCCCTCATATACCTTGTCATAGAAGGAGACCAGGTTAGTCAAGCAAGACCTGCCTTTTATAAACCTATGCTGACTAGGCCTGATCATTTTTTTTGTCCTGTATGTGTCACGTGCTGTTACTCAGGATGATCTGCTCCATAATCTTTCCCATCATAGAATCCATGGAACCTGATGGGCTGTACCTGAGACTGATGAGAGAACTAGCAATTCTCCTGCAAGGCTACTCTCTACCATCTTTTAAGTGTTGTGAAGACTCAGGAAGGACCCCAGTGACTGGAGAAACACCAATGTTGCAGCCATCTTCACAAGGATTTTCCAGAAAACTGCAGTCTTGAAACTCTCAGATGAGTCCCTCGGAGAATCAGAGAGAAAATCCTTGTGGGAGTAATTTTTGGCATGTGATGGAGCTGACTGGCATATTGATTTGGCAAATGAAGGAGTTTGGAATGTGAAGTTGACTGAGAACAGGCAGCATGGATTTACCAAAGGGAAATCATGCTTGACCAAGCTGATTGCTGTGGACACGGGGAGGGCAAAACAGATGAAAATAAAGCAAACCACTACATGAGAAAAGTATGCATCGTTTAAAGTTCTGGTTCTATAAAATTCCATTCTCTTGGTTCTATAGGTGTCATTGAGTCTCACTGACTTGTGTAGCTTTAGAACTAAGCTACCATTGAAACTGGTTAAAATTTTCTCCTGTGCAATTCCAGCAAAGAGATTAAACTCTGTGTTGCACTGTGTTGGTTCTGCAGTGGGTACCGTGGCAATGCAAATTCACTTAAGCCGGTCTCCATAAACAGTATACTCCATAGGAACCATGAAATAACAATATGACATTTATTAGGAAAAAAAAAATAATCTAAAGCTTCTGAGCTCGCACAGATGTGGAACTCTCCATCTTATATTGTAAAGTATTCACTTTCAATACTTTATTATTCCCAGGGCTCATAGATTATAAGTGAAATTTTACATAGTCATACTGATATTAGTCACAAACATGATTCTCATTAATATTTTTTTCTCCAGCTAATTATGTACCGAAACAGTATGAAATTGTAAAACTTGAGACAAGGTCAATCTAATTTCTTAGTGATGTAGAAAATATTCATTTCTCATAAGGAGTTCTGAGTTTGAGATCTCTGAGTTTGATCATTTAGCTAATTATGCCATCAATTTATATGCAACTGTTCCTCGCCAAGGCCTGTCTGAGGCTTGATTTTTTTCACTGATATTTCATGTATTACATTATAGTCTACTGAAGCTCTATTTAAAATTAATATCAAATTTTGGTAACACTTGGCAGGGCAAAAGATACATTTTGTAGCACTTGTTGAACCAAGTTCTGTTCTGTGAGCTCACCTTAAATACTTACTTTTCCTTACATGTCCACAGAGAGGGCAGTAGGTTATTTACAGTGTTAAGTACTACTGAAAACACTTAGCTATGATCTTTTTTGGATACTTACTCAGAGGATTTGACAAACTCTTTTATTCCTGTTGTGTTCATAAAAGAGATTTTTCAGATAAGAATTTCCCTCTAAAAGGAAGCAGGATGATCTTAAATAAAATGCTAAGAACAGTATCAGAGACAGAAAATGGAAATGGTTTTCTTTCCTTTGAACCTTACTGATAGATATTACTGACACAACATAAGGTCTTAGTAGCCAGTTTGAGGACTCAAAAACTTCTACCAGTGTCCACCTATTTAAGTAATTGCTTTTTGTTTGCTCATCTAGTCATAAATTCCCAGCAGTAATAGATGAAATAGAACAGATTTGGCAGTCTGGGCAGGGCTAATAGGCAGGAATCAGAAAGAAAAAGAATAGGAAAGAAAAAGAATAAACTGGAAGGAAAATGGTGCATCAGGGAGAAGAAAACAACAGAGCACTGAGCGTCATATCCTAAATGAGTCTTAGGGTTTAGCCAAAGCTATTTTCCACCCTCTAAAAAGCACATTCTATAATAAGATCTAGAAGAGCGAGAGGAGAGCTAACGCTTTTTTAAGAATTGTTCTGATTATTAAACATTCAGTTTAGTTGCTATTTGGAGAATAAACCTCAAATGCCACAATTCACTAGAAAAAAAAGAGTTTATCCCCGATTACAGGGCAGTTCATACACCTGCTTCTTCAGTCCCATGGGTGGTGGTGGTGCTCCCTCCTGAAGCAGCCCAAATGTCAGGACTGGAAGCAGAAAGGTCTGGAAGATCCCACTTTAGAGGAGCTGTGAGGGAATCTGAGGCCCCTGGTTCCCTCCCAGCCGAGGCAGACAGCAAAACAGAGATTAACTTAACAGCACCACTCTTCCATCAGTCTCTTGGACAGGCTGCTTGAAGAGAAAAGTGAATGAGATGAAGAAATCTGGGTAAGCTGTGATGCATATGTTTTATGTGAGCACTGCTGGAACATGATCAAAATTAAACTATCTCTGCTTTTGATTTTGAGTGTAACAAAAAAAAAAAAAAAAAAAAAGGCAGATATTTTATCGTTGGTTTCAATAGGGGTGATGAAGTTGCCTAATATTAGAATAGAACACTAAACCAGTAGTCCAGTAGTCTCAGATACTACAGGACAAAAGCAACAATGTCCCAGATCTCAAGTTCCTAACACATTGCCCTGTTCTTCAGGAGATTCACAAAAAATGGCATATCCAGCTTTTTTAACCAGACATATTTACCAATTATTGTTATTAATTAGCCTTTTATTTAATCTTCCAGTAGATGTAGAAGCAAATCATGTTCCAAAGTCCTAGTTGTTCATTCTAACACAGAAGAATGAACCACTGAAATAACACTGGGAAGTCAGACAGTCCTAAAAATATTCTCCATATAACTAGTAGTTTAGCAATTATCACAAGCACCATCATGTGATGCTGCACATGGGCAGTGCATAACTGTGACAATATATTTCTGAAGGAACAAAGCATACTTTCTGTGAGAAAAAATCAGAATGACCTGGGCATGAAAGCTGATTGACAGAATTGCTCCTGAAAATGCCAGTGAGGAAGGATGATGTTGATTGCTCAGAGGTCTGGAATTTTAATCCTACATATCTCATGTAGTGGGATCTGCTCCAGGTGATCAGATACACCTACCTATCTTTAAACTGTTTATCTTTAAAGAAAGAAAAATAAATACCACTCTCCATTGATATTTCCTACCATATCCTTGTGCAAGAAGTTACTCCATAGGTAACTAACCTACTTTGTAGGCCAGGAGGTAACATTCCCTAATATGTTTCTGTCATGGAGACACCCCAAAGTCAGTTTTAAGTGGAGAACAAGTTCCAAAATAGACTTTATTCTGGCCAGAAAAGAACTCATGATTGCCTAGTTAGGCAAGGACTCATTCAAGGATACATCCAGTAAATTACCACTCACTCAAACGAGGAGGTGAGACACTCTCAATCCCAGGAAGTCTCCTTAGACAGCATCCCGGTAGAGGGCTCCAGTTCACAGACCTGCTGCTATGAGAAGGCCACTCCAAAGGGGACCTTCTGTGGGAACCCCTGGTCAGATCTGGCTGTGGGCATTACAACATGGTCCAGAAGCTTTGCAGCTACTCTGGGCACCTCCTCTGTTAACGACCCTGTCAATTGACTCAGGGCCCCATTAAGGACCCAGTCAATTGACCAAGGGTCCCACCCCTCCTGTTCCCCCAGCTGGTGGAGGTGAAGTCGCCCTGCCCTGCGGTAGCGGTAGCGGAGGATGTGACTATCAAGACCTTGGTACCACCCTAGGTGTGTACTTGGGGACAGGCACAGTGGGGCACAAAAGGTGCCAAAAGATCCATCAGCTGTCCCATTGAAAGCTCCAGATCTCAGGGCATGTGCAACTGCCACAGTTTCAATCATAATGAGTTGGGTTAGCCAAGCAGCCTTCATTAACTGTTTATCAGGTCTTTTTGATCCAAACCTTGAAGAATGATGAGGAGATACCTGAGGAGGAGTCAGTATCTGGAGCAGCAGTCAAGTTGTCAGAGCTGAGAAGGTCAATACCTCTGCCAGAGGAGCAGTGCAGCCAGCTCAACTGTATCTGAAACGGCTGCCGACTCAGTTCACCTTTAAAGATCTATAGAGACCCTTCCTTTTCTATTTGCAGGTGAGTGTGACTTTTCATTCTAATAACTTATGTTTCTGAAAACATTTAGTGTTAAATTCTGATGCCATTCACTAGATTAGATAGATTTGAATAATGAGAGCTGAAGCAGCACTTAATTTCTGTCTAGACTTTTTTATGGAGCTAAGATCATGGAGCAATTAATGGAAAACAGTAAAGACAGAAACTGATTCCATGTTGATCAGATAGAAATCTGCATTTTTTAAGTAGTCTTCTGTACCAGGGAAGGAGATGAGGTGGCAGACAGAGGGGAGAGAAGTTCTCCTATTCTGGTCTTTGGAGCTGTTATACCATTTTCTTACAGGAAAATAACTCTATTCATAAAGGACACTTACATGAGAACTTCTTGCCGCACTTTTACATAAAGGAAGCTCCCAAAGAGGTGGTGTAATTACAGGTACCGAGTGGGAGATGCCCACAGCCTCCTTTGTGGCAATGAGCTAGCTGAGTTTATTCTGTGTCCAGAGGATTTGTGCAGCACAGCCCAGACTGAAGGCCCTGTTGCTCATGCAGCACTATGCAGCACACCACTGATCTGCTCCTACTCATGTCAAGTGTTATGTGCATCACTCACACCTCAATGCACAGTGATCTCCAGGTCAGGATTATAACATTTCACCCTTTGATCCACATACAGTTCACCTTTCTCAAAGATATTTTAAATTACAGATTACATTAGTAAACTGTTTGGCTAAGACAAGTTTACCCACTGGTTGAACTGTTATCTCTCTCACAACACTTGCCAAGGTGTGACACAGCCTGGCATGGAACGCTCCAGCAGGTTCCCATGCAGTGGTTACTCATACTAAGACAGGGGGCTTCCCAAGCCCTAAGTAGGCCCAGAACAACAGACCCAACCTGCTTAAAATCATTAACTCCTCAAACAAAATATCTTCTACACACCTCCCAGTACAGCTTCTAACTTTATTTAGACAAAGCCATTGAGTCCTAAACAATTTTATTAAAAAGAATTTTAATGGCAAAGAAATTATGATCAGACAAATCCCATCTCACATAGCCTCTGCAATCATTGAAGGTCTGGAATGCAGCCGTACCAATCTGAGCAACAGTAAGATAGGGCATATGACATGATGTCAATGATCCATAACCACTATATATCACTGAAATGTAACATTTATTCTACTGTGTTAGTGACAGAGGGAAAGCTGCGTAACATGGATCTTCGACTATATGGATTAGTTGCCTGATCTCTTCCATCCTTCAGAAGGAGTGTACAAAATCTTGGGTAGCTATGGCAACCTTGAAACTGCCAAGGTCATGATTTGAGGAGTGGAAGTCTTAATGTCTTGAGAGCTTCCAGCAGAAGAAAATGTCAGCAGACTAAGTGCTTGAGTGAAATGTAAAATCTACATTAAAATTAATAGATTTTGTAGAAGATGTAAAAACATTGTCTTGGAAACTAAAATATGGAATTTGATATTACAAATAACTCAAACTCTAAAAACATTACGAGAATGGATGCTGTGAAAGGCCACTACTTGATTTCAGTCTGTACACTTAATTTACTTTCTACTTTGCAATCTCCTCCTCATTCTTGGAAATACTGTGCCACAAAGGAACACAACCAGCTTGTTGGAGCTTCCAGGAGTCTTTTTCCAGTCATTAAGGATTTTCTCTGACCTCCATAATCTTTGAGAGATGACAAAGGATAGTCTCAGAATTTGATTGATCTCATCACCCTTGGATGCATTCTGTCTGGTGCTATGGACTTGTTCTGATGCTCAACTTAAGTAACTAGTCCTTAACTTAATCTTCCTCCATTATAAGTACTGTCTTTGTCCCCTGAACATTGCTAATAGCCAAGAAGGCCTGGAAGGCCAGGGAAGACGGAGGCAAAAAACTTCTCAGTGCTTTCTATCTTTTGTCACCCTGTTGCCCACCCTACTCAGGAGCTCACTTTCACTTTCCATATAATTCCTGTTTGTATTTGAGATCAGTCTACTTTCTACATTACTTTCTGCAATCAAATCAGACCATTTTTGTACTTTTAGGAGACTGTCCATGAAAAACAACTGGCTCTCCTGGGCTCCTTCAGGGCAGTCTTGCATGGGATCCTGCCCATCAAATCTCTGACAAAAAGAAAATCTGTTTTCCTGAAGTTCAAGTTCCACAACTTGCCGTCTTTCAGGATCTAGAACCTCTATCTAACAGTCACTGCAACCAAAGCTGCCATTGACTATCACACTTGAGCCAGTCCTTCATCTGCGTGTAACAACTATAGCAAAACACATCCCCTGAAGTTTGAAGCAGATGCCCACTACAATATCTCCCTTACTGTCCTAAAAATCTTGAGCAGCCCTTTTTCCATTTCATAGCAAATCTCCATGTATTTAAATTATTCCTTTTTGTAGAGAGCATCTCCAACCCCTTGACTTCCCTGCCAGTCTTCTCCTAAGATGCTGCATCCATGGGAACGCTCTAGCCATACAGACTATCCCTGTACATCTGTATAATCCTACTGGTATCAGGTCTGTGACTGCACATGGCTTTCCAGTTCTTGCCATGTGTCTCCCAGGCTGCATTCTTTTGTGTACAGGTAGTTCAGTGTCCTCATTTTCTTTAGGAAACTGTGAAAGCCTCCTTCTTTGCCATGTGCCATTTGTGCTTCCCTAAAACAGCACCTGGTCTCCTGCTCCTTTCAGAGTATCCCCCAGAGTCATTTTGGATTCATCCAAGGTATCCTTCAGCAGAATCATCGGTACATGCACAGACAAACAACAAAAGTTAGTAATCTGAAGGCTGGAAGAGCCATAGCACTCCATGATTTCCCTGGTTGCAGACAAATATAAAGCTCCTGGAAACAGCAAGTCCAATTTGCAGAGAAGTGCCTCCATTGTGTGCAGAAGGGAGTACCACATCTGTCATGATTTGACCTGAGCTAGCAATACAAACATGATATCTGCTCACTCACTTCCATACTCCCCTAATATGGGAGAAAATCAAAAAGAAAGGGAGAAACTTGGATTGAGATAAACACAGTTTAATAAAATAACAAAATACTAATACACTACTTGCAGATATATATATATGAAATATAAATAGGATATAAAATAAAAGATAGCCAATGCAATTCCTCATGAACTCCATCCACACCGAGCAGCCAGTCCCACGAAAATACACCTGGTCCCAACAGCTGATCCTGGAGAGAGAAAAGAGGAAAAAGGCAGAAAAATCCAGAGGGCTCTGCAAAATGGCAGGATGGCAAAAGGCCAAACTAAGAGAAGTCCCAAACAGAACTCCTCCAGCTCTGACAAAGAGAGCGAAGAAATGAGGAAGCAAGAGAGAGAATGGAAGATCCCAACTCTCCTTAAATATGAAGCATGACAGTAATGGGATGGAATACCCTCATTGATCAGTCTGGATGTCAGTCAAGCTCTGTCCCATCCATGCTCCCTTCCTTGATGCTTCACACCTGTGGGCAGAGTGCTCAGAATGTCCTTGGCTCTCAGACCAGAGCAATTAACTCTGTCCTGAAGTATTATCTTCTTGTTCTCAAACGAAGTCTAAATAATGACCATGCTAGATATGAAAAAGAAAGGTTTCTAACTACATGAAGAAAATTAACTCATCTTCAGTCCAACCAGCACAACATCTCCATTACATGGTGTGTTCTGTTGGTGGCACTAGTGTGAATCTCTTGATTAATCATGGACAACTCAGATGTTTGTTCTTGCTTTCTGTATGAGGCTTTATATGTATTCTCCCACTGAATGTCTGCAGGCGGAGAACAAATATTGTTGTCTTTGGAAGTCACAAGCTTCTGCCCCCAATGTCAAAGCAGATCCTATCTTCACCCTGCTCAAGTGTTGTCTCAGGGCATCCCTCCTTATGTGCAATGTAGGGCTTGTGTCCTGGTTTTGCTAAAAACAAGTTTCTCTTTTAGTGAATTTGCCTGTCAGCTAGAGCCTTCATATTAACTGCATTTTCCTGGAGAAGCAGACACATGTTTTGGTAAACCTAGCAATGGAATGCAAACTTATTGATAAGCACGGATGGACATCTCGCGAGAGGGGCGAAGAGAAACAAGTGACCAAGAAACTGACCAACTGTGTATAACATTCCATTCACGTGAATACTTCATAGAAAAGTGGGAGATCACGAGGATCTCGTCCCTTTTCCCTTTTTCCTTATGGCCGACTTTAGGAGAGGACCTTGCTAGTCGTCCCTGCGAACTGAGGCCTAGTGAGAGACTGAATCCAGCTCCGATTGGCTGCAGAGTCTAATCCAGGACTTCAGGTGCCGGCTCTGCAGTTGCTGAGACTTTCAATATTGGTTTTGTATATTTTGTATTATTTTCTCTATTCTTATTAGTAGCATTAGTAAAACATTGTTAATTTTTCCAACTCTCTTCTCTCTGTCCTCCTTTCCCTCCTGATTGCCTGTCCTGAGTGGGAAGGGGGGAGAGGGAGGGGCAAAAAGGGGGAAGTGGGGGGGAGAGGGGGTTAACAATACATCTGCCAGGGTTTTATTTTCACCCCGCAACCTTAACACTCGACAGCTTGCATTCTTGTCCCTGCAGTTTTCACAAAGATCCTGTTATGTTACTGTGCCTTTTCTTCTTTCTTTCTTGCCTGGTTTCCTAGTCCCTGCTCGACAAGTTCACAGTTCCTGCAGGGTGGTCACTGCCATCTTTAATTCCTATAAAGGGAGAGAGAACTGGGCATAACCTGTAGACCACAAAATGGATGGAGCTGTCATGCCACCATAGGTCAGTCTGACTTGAAGGCTCTAGTGCACCAGAGGTGGTGACATCAGGTGGAGAACAGTTTTGCCATGTGTCACCACCACTGCTGTACTGACTCTGGCAGCCTTACTCAATCTCCAGCAGTGCCTCCACCTTCTGCACCAGCTGCCAAATTAACTGCCTGGTTTCTCTCTGCACATCCTCCTTGCTGATGCTCCCTTAGATATCATTTAACCAAGGAGCCAAACAGAAGCTTGAGCTTCTCCTGGTGAGACCTCCTGCTCACCAGCAACTGTTCACGCTGTCTCACTTCTTGGCTGTTGTCCCTCACTTGTGAATGCAGCATTTGCCACATGGACTTTCCTTCCATACTGTGTTCCCTACAGGAATCAGAAGCCTGACTTCAAATTGCTTCTTTTGAACACCTGACCCCAGAGCAGAGACGGTTGTTTTGGTGATACAAGATAATAATTTGCTAAGTCATAGACTCCAATACTATTGCATTCACACTCACATGAGTACTTATTCTGTAAACAGTTCATGTTAGTATCGCTTGCTTCACTCTCAAAATCTAACTTAAATCACAGTCTGTGGAGAATGGATTACTTACTTAGTGAAGAAATCTGTTTCAGAAGAAATGAACTGATATTTCCTTAGCATTGAATCATTATTGTTTAATGTTTAACGCTGTTTCAGGAAATACAACCACCTATCCATATGAAAGCTATTTCAGGTGTGATCCAACTTCCACTGAAGCTGACAAGACACTTTCTTTTTCTTACTAAGTAGAAAAGAGGGAATTTTTTGAACAACTTACAGCTTTTTTCTCAGAGGGAAAAAAGGTCCGAAACATTTTCCCTCTTATTTATTCTGTATGCAGGTACAATGTCTCCATTATGAGTCTACCCTGCACTTTAATTTGCACTAAATATTCACTTTCAATTTCATTAGCCAGTTGAAGTCATACAGAAAGCCTCACAATCAACATAAATATTTTAGTTTGAAACAAGAAAAATATTTTTTTCCATAGAGAATAGTATGAATTGGATTATAGTGATTAAAACCACCAGAAACAGATGTATTCAAACTATAGTGTGAATTTATCTTTTCTAGCTTATATAATTTTAAAATTGTCAAATTAATGAATACCAAATGGTAACAAAACAATAGCAATAAAAATGCAAGCCAGTAGAAAAACACTGAAAACTATCGTTCTGTAATTGGAACTAAAGACATTCATTCATGCAGAAAAAATTGTATTACCAGGACCACTGCTGTTCGAATAATCACAGAATCACAGGATGGTTTGGGTTGGAAGGGACCTCTGGAGATCTAGTCCAACCCAGCTGCTAAAGCAGGTTCACCCAGAGCAGATCGCACAGGAACGTATCCAGGCAGGTTTTGAATGTCTCCAGAGATGGAGACTCCACAGCCTCTCTGGGCAGCCTGTTCCAGGGCTCTGGCATGATCGAAGGAAAGAAGTTTCTCCTCATATTCAGATGGAACCTCCTGTGCTTCAGTCTGTGCCCATTGTTCCTCATCCTATCATTGGGCACCACCGAAAAGAGTCTAGTCCCATCCTCTTGACACCCAATCTTCAGATATCTGTAAGCACTGATAAGACCCCCTCTCAGCCTTCTCTTCTCCAGGCTGAACAGACCCAGCTCTCTCAGTCTCTCCTCATAAGAAAGACATTCCAGACCCCTAACCATCTTCGTAGCCTGCTGCTAGACTCCCTCCAGTAATTCCTTATCCTTCTTAAACTGGGGAGCCCAGAACTGGACGCAGTACTCCAGATGGGGCCTCACCAGGCCTCAACCTGCTGGTCACACTCTTCCTGATGCACCCAAAATACCATTGGCCCTCTTGGCCACAAGGGCACATTGCTTTATTGACAGAATTAATATTTGTGAACATTTAACATCTAAACTGGTTATAACTATCTTTTTTTTCATGTCCACACAGCCTTACCCTCTAGAAATCCCTTCACTGCACAACAAACCAAAACAAAGCAAAATAAAAATCAATCAACAAACCCCAACAGCATCTGGGTAAAAAGAAACTTTAATCTTCTTGGTTATTTTTGTTGAACTCTAAAATAGAATTTTATACATTTAAAGGAACTTCCCCTGGATCAGCATTTGATTTGGAAATTGTAGAAGCAAAATACTTGGTTTTCCTCCAGTGTTTTTTCTAACTTGTCCTTATCAAAAGGATTCTTCAGTTTGGTACGAATTTCTGAAGTTATTTTATTAAATCATAAAATTGTGCTTCTGGAAAATAAATAATTTTATTGAAAGTTGTCTTAAATTTCCTTACAACAATGATGATAGTCATTAAAAGATCCATCCTCCCAAGGAACCTAGGAAGCAGTTTCCTTATTTTATTTTCCATTGTAATTTTACTTCAGCATACTTATGAGTTTCTGTGCAGAAGAGAGGAGAGGGGATGCATACATCTGTGTGCGTGTGTCTGTTTGGACAGGATCCTGTCATGTAGGTTTTAGGCACAATAAGTAATCTAAGATGGGCTACTGCCACTCGCAGTGCTAATAAAATCTGTAATCCACTATTCCAGTTAAAAGTAGTTATGAAATTAATATAAACTAGAAAAGCTGGTTTTATTTCTGATTATGCTTCTTTAAAAGTACAAATTCATACAGATGTTTTTAGAGTCAGGTAAGTATGATATAACTAAAATACTTCTGTCTTCACAAATTCAATTTTCTTACTGTTCTTACTATTCCTACATGTCTTATAAAGGAGCTTTTTTTTTTAGTTGGGGTTTTTTTGCTTGTCTGTGGGCTTTTTTGTTTTTGTTTTGTTTTTCCTGTAACTTGCCAAATCAGTTCTTCAGAAAATATCTGAGGAAGTCATTCAGATTATTTTAATGGCCAGGTGATTTAAACACCTGTACTTTGCCACTTGTAAAGGTCTATTTTAACACCTGAGTAGCACTAAGAGTTGTATTTTGTCTGTCTGCTCTAAATTTGGTGCCGTAACTATGATGAGAGTTTCTGGCTGCCTTTTAGGCAGATCTCCCTGAGAACAGCTTCCTTTATACTCAGTGGTAGGAGAGATGTTTAAATTGGGCGGACTGTTGATGATGAGGCATATCTATGGTAGTAAATTAAGCAGTGGTTGGCCTGCTCTTGGCCCTTAGGTCAAATGGCATGGTCTTTTCATTTCAATATTTTCTGTGTTGTTAATCTCCAGATCAGGATGGTCACAACCATGCTGAATACTAGAAACTTTGCCTGACCCATGCTAGACCCCAATAGGTGCCTGGAAATAGTCTTGAAAAAAAGTGCTAGTGCATATAGGCTGAAACCATGCCAAGTACACTTCTGGCTGTTTATAAGTGTAGATGATAGTGTTCGGGAGCTCATAAACATTCTCAGGCACAGTTCAATTTACTTAATATACATATAGCCACGTTTGATAACTTAGGTGTCATGACTTCTCTTCAACCACTTTAAATGTCAGGCAACATTAAATACTAGGCAATCTAAATTGCCCATAACTCTTTGGCTTTAAACACTATAATAGTTAAAATGCCTAGGTAGACACTTAAAATAGATAGCATGCGTATTACCTTACATGACTTCCTGGCCTGTGAGTGCCTGGGAAGTCTGCATTTACATACCGTACTATGAGCACTCAGCAAATCCCCGAAAGAGATGGGATGAGCCAGATGCTCATCTGCCTGAGAAAATTCACGAGAGCAAGATTCATTCTCCCTGTCAAGCAAAGAGTAGGTGGAGGCAATCCACACGTGCAGATCTCAGGATGTCTGTCCACTGCTCTCAGGGTCTTCTGAGTAGCTGTTTCATCATATAATCCCTCAGAGAAGTGGTAATCTCATATTCTCCAACATTATGAATGCAGGAGAGGAGCTGGTCCTGGGCAGCTCAGGGTCACTCAGATTTTCATATGGAAACTTATCTGAACAGAAAATCCACTATGAAGTGTGGCTTATCCACA
Organism: Columba livia; assembly: GCF_036013475.1. Classification (NCBI taxonomy): domain Eukaryota; kingdom Metazoa; phylum Chordata; class Aves; order Columbiformes; family Columbidae; genus Columba; species Columba livia. Next base: position 14,236,318 of record NC_088604.1, read on the forward strand.
GTTAAAAGTGATCTGCTACAGCTAAGAACAAGAACAACAAATTCCAAATATTGATGCCATTGTTCTATGCAGAGGGAGGGGTGTTGCAGTCTTGATTTGCTCTCCTCTTTGAGCCCAAATCCTCCGTAATTTTTAATCCTTCACACTGAAGATACCTTAAACAGTCTCTTAGTGCTCAGCTGACGGATTGCATGAGTGATCATTTAACAAACCGGCAGTATGTTCTTCCTGCTCTCCCAGAGAAAAGAAAATTAAAAACCCCAAACACTACTACACTGGCTTTCTCAAAACAAAGCAGCAGTGAAAAACATTGTCAGTAATTTAATTATCTTTTAGGCTGACAGCTTTAGCTGTATTTAAAAATTACCAACCGAGGGCTCTACATTAAGCCTGCCAAAAAAGGAACGGCAACTAACAGATGTGTTTTACTCTTCTTGGGCTCATCACCAGTGAGGTGCAGCTGCTGCTTTGACTTTGTCTTTTGTGGCTTGCTTTCAAATGTTGTCCTTTTTTATCACTATACAGTAGTTTTATTACCTTGCCTTTTTCTGAAACCTAACATCTTTTTCTGACAACATCATGCTGATGAGCCACAAGAAGGATGCTCTGTGGATCTTGTGGTACATTAAAATTGTGCTAGTGGCGCAGAGAACAGTCTTAGGCAATATACATATGTCTAAAGGATGCAGCAGAGTGATGCTCATTTTTAATTAATGGGACACTTCTCAATGAAAAGATGGCAGCTGTTTTATAACCAAGGCAGGAATATGAGCTGGAACACACTGGGTGTGTTTGTTCACCTTGGAACAGAAATTAGGGCATCACATTTGCTTTATTTAAACTGTGTTTAGGAGTATAAAGAGATGACAACACCAGGAAAGTGATTTGGCTGGCAAAATTACTAAAGCGAACATTCCTCAGTTGGACATTATTCATATTTGAATAAAATGGGTTAGACACAGAGAATTTTCACTGTTCTAGCTCTTAGCACATCTAGTAATTACAACAGTATAAAGTACAGAATTGAAGATGGAATAAAATCTCAACATTAAAACATTTCTTATTTTTTTTCCAGGAACACAGAGGATTGTGGCAACATGCTGGAGGACAACTACTTAGGGAATAAATAAGCTAATGAAGAATTTTGCAAAGAACTCAACAGTTCATTTTTTTCATCCTCTGGATTTTTTTAATATAAAAATGTCAGAGATGCATACACATAACAGCTTCAGACTAAGCTAGATATTTTTATCTGGAAAGAAGAACATTTTGTGGGTAATGAAAGTAGTAATTACAATTAGCTGAGATGCTGACATCCAATGAGGTAGAATTATTTCATTTTACATCCTTAGCAAAAATGTACTTACTTGATTCTTAGTCACAAAATGTGAGTGTCATGCTGAGAACTTAGTGTGAGATTAAATATTGGCCACACTTTTGGATTAGGGAGTGGGTGGTAGGAACAAATGAGGAAAGTCTGAGATATCTAGGAGCAGGGAAGAAGGGGAAAAGACTTGATACCAATACTGAGAGGATCACATTATTCTTCTCTTCTTCTATACACACTGTCTGCTCCTGTCTGTGGTGTAATACCAGGGCCAAACCTCTGTTTTCCAGCCTTTCTTCCTACATAGGAAGCTGAGTAGCAGACATAGGAAATGCAGAATTGGAAGAATGGGCTGGCAGCAGACAATCCATCATTTTACCCCTTCTCCCACCCACAGTATATCCATTTAGATACAGCTTAGAACTATATGATTTTGTTACTACAGCTTCTTCCATTTCAGCCTTAGTTACCATTCACTTGTATCCAGGCTGCCTGCAGTTCTGCACATACAGGTGATTTATAACCCCAGGGTCTGTAAAACCTCAGGCTTATCAGCCCCTGGTAAACCAGAAGTGAGCAGGAAGGGAACTGGGTACCTGACCTTCCATTTTCTGTCCCCACTCAGGAGACAAACGTAAAGCTCAGCTTGAGACGCTATACTATTTAATTAGTTTGTCAGTGGGGTGGGGTTCTGAATATTGTGATACAGATTGATACCTAGTATTGACCTAGGATATAACCTGTGAAACATTACTAAGTCATATTAAAACATACAGTCTATCCTAAGTGTTACTTCCTCTGTAGTGTAGCTTTGAGGAATTAGCCATGAAATTTAAATTTCATTTTGTTTTAACAAATAACTGGTCTTGATTACAGGTTATTACCTTTCATAAAGACTTTCAATATAATTATCATGGAAATAAGAGGTAACTGCAAATTTGAAAGCCACGTGCTACAAATTCATGTTCATAAAAGTAGTTTTTTTATGGACTGTCCTTCAATGGCAATATTCACCTCATTAAGAGACACAGCATGAGTATGGGAGCTGAATACTGCTGTGAACAATATTGAGTAGAATACTTAGTCTTAAATACAATGCAGATGATGCCTTGGTACAACACAAATGAATACTCTTTAGAAACACATCACTGAGCTTGAAGACACCTTGAGTGAATAACAGAAAATGCAGCTGACAGAGGATGGAAGGAGGGAGAAATGCCTAATTCTTGCCATTATTAAGGGAAATGATCTGCAGTCTCTTCTTTTGGCTGTAGCCTTTAAATGTGTGAACCTGCTGGTACAATTTTATATTCTGACCCACTTTCTCATAGATGTTTAGCCTAGAACTAGGTGCAACCAATTTTAGATTGTCTCACACGGCTTTCTTCAATAGCTCCTAATGGTTACCTAGCCATAATTTCTTGTGGTAGCTACTGTGAATTCTTATTTCAGGTGTCTAACTCTCCATTCAACAGACAGAAGATGCAGACACTTGGCAATGGCTAATTCCAGGACTACAGGGATATAGTAAATTTTCAGCATTGTAATATTGAGTGTTAATAGTCTGAGAATCCTCTTTAGATCACTGAGATTTGAATGTCTTATATAACTTTATGATATTAAAGTCTTATTCTACTGTGGATATAATTAATAGTGAAAATCCATCTTTTTCAGTCCTGAAAATCACAATATGGGTCACATGACACCAACACTGCTTGGAACAGGAAGTGTACAATAGCATCTACTATATATAGCTATCCATTTCTTGTATTAAATACTACATCATTAATTAGTTAGTCTAAACGAAGAATGCTTACTTAATAATTCAGTTGACCTATTTGGTCTTATTTTCTGCCTGTCAAAATACCACAAGCAGATTTCAGTTTCACCATGAATAATTAATGAATGGAAATAGATACATAACAGAAGTATATAACTATAAAATGTATAGATTCGTCATGATTTACTTCTTCCGGCTACTCAGTAACTGATCTTTGATTTTTGAATCTTGAGCTAGCATGATTTTGACTGTACCTTGACATCTCACATACTGACTATGTGAGGTTAAGATCTGCATCTTAATCCCTCAAAACAGTACATGCAAACTGTTATCTTCAGAAGAATGCAGTGAAGGGGAGAATTAGGGAAATGGATGTCGAAACTGGCAAACACCGAAATCCCCTTCTGAAAATTAAAAATAAAATTAATCTGATTTTGCCCTTCTCTTCTGTTAATGAACAGTGCAACATTAGTGCAAAGAGCAAACATTTTCTCTTTGTTGTCACTCTAAGATAACTGCTTTTTATCTCTGGATGAACTGTAGTAAAATCCACAGCAATTGCATTTTTACTAAGGTGTATGCAGAAGAGCAGGAACAGGGGTTTAGCAGAACCTCATTGGGCTTGTTTTATTGTTTCTGTGTCAGGACCTTGGTTTCCAACCAACATGTCATTTAGTGCCTCCTTTTAAACATAACACCTCTTTGAAGCTTACACACTTCAGTTTCAGGAAGTATGTGTGCCTCAAGAAAGTGAATAGCCAATAGAGAAAGGAAAGGACTTGAGCATATATCGATTATTTGCTTTAAAATCTAGCTGCCTGACTTTGTAATACATCTCACAAAAAGAGGTATAGTTATGAGCAGTAAGAGGTTTAAATGCAGTGCAAATAGATGAATGACATTATGCTAGTTTCTCAAATATTTACCTTTTCCAGCAAAACCTTTTGTTTTGCACCTTGTGCTCTTTCCTCATGTGTTACTTCACACCATTCCTAGCCTTCCTCCCCACCTGAGGCTCCATTGAGACCCATGACCTCTTCATAAGCTCTCTCCAGTCCATGGCCCAGCTGGTCACCCATGCCGCTGGGAGGATGAAATTCCTGGGGTGCATGTCCTCTCTCTGCTGCCTCGGACTACTTGTGTCTCTGGGAAGAGCAGCACCACTGGGCACTGTCTGCACACTAGCCTGGCCCTAGGGAAAGACAGATAGTCTGGTCTCAATTGCCTTCACCCGTTTAACACTTAACTATTTTCATCACAAATCCAAAACATAGCACCATACAGGCTACTGTGAAGAAAATTAACTCTGTCGCAGCCAGAAGCAGTAGTTCTCTTCGGGTCTAACTAACATTACTGGGACCATGCATTACTGGGATCACCATGCATGGAAGCTCCAAAGCTCCATCCTGATTTTTAAATTCTCACAGTTGTTTCTATCAGTACCTCTCTGCATTTCTTCTTAAGCCCTATATAAAAAGAAAACCCATCAACCTTAATGAAGAAGAAAAAAAGAAAAAAGGTGCACCTAACAGGAATACTTCATAAACTGTGAAGTGGGATTTTTCTAATGGACTTATTCTGCCTCATTTTAGGTAGCACAGCAGCATTGTGGCATATACTGCAGATGGGCAACATCACAACAGCAGTACACTCTTATAACTGACAAACAGGTGTCCGGGTTTATTTAACAATCTAGATAGTGTAAAACAGATTTCTCTTTGTTATTGGAATAGTTGGTGCATATGATGTTTTTTCAAGGAAAGAGGGAAACCAAACCTCTGTGAAGCATTTGCAGATTTAAGGTTTTCCTGCAGATATTGTTTCGTCTTCCACATTTTTTTTAAAGTGCTGTTTTCATTTCTTTTCAGTACACAGGATCCATTCACTCTCTGTAGTAATACCCTAAGCCCATGAAGGCTGCATTCCTGAGATGTGCACAGGATTTGCCCCTTTGCATGTGTACAATGTGTACCATGCACATGTTAGTGAAAAGCAAACTAATTTTTTTTTGGTAAATATAATATGGAGCTATATTCAGTATTCACATGAATAATTCTGCTGTTCAGGTAAGCCTTTCATTATTATATGCTACACTGCTGTTAGACATGTAAACAGCTGTTTGTTGTGCAGGATGACTAGCTGCTGAGGCTTTACATGTATCTCAGACAACCCTATTAGTCTTTCAGTCCTGTCGGGACTTGAACATGATGGAGATAATAAGGCTCAGGACACCCATCACCGATAATGTAAGCACTTAGGAATGTTATTCATAGAAATGCGGGCTACATCTGTAGTAACAAGCAGAACAGGAGCAGCTATGGGTTTGCCCACTGGCCAGCAGTAGCCTGTAATGAATAATTGTTAGCATGTTCCTTGTTATGGCTTTGGCTCAGACCAAGAAGCATGCTCCCAAGCAGTGCCTAATTTAGGTTAGGATTGGCCAGGCATGGCTCCAGTAGGCAATACAGTTGAAGCTGCTCTATTTTGGGAAAGAGAAAAAAGAGTTCAATAGTTTGTGTGCAGCTCAGGGCCAGAAAACCGGCCAAGGATATAGAAGCAGCCAAAGGTGCCAGGCATCTCAACAAATCTGAGTGTTTGATTTGGTACCTGAATGGAGAAGGAGTGCCCCAGCTCTCCTGGAGGTCTAATCAGAAGTGCCAAGATATGGAGAAAATCTGCTGATTAGTGCTAACCCCATTGACATGTGGTCCTATGGGAAAAGACAGAACATTGATGGCTAATTGTTAAAAACAGATACACTTGGATAAAATGTGACTATGTTTATAGCCACTGGAGCAAATCACTAGGAGAAATGGTATTTTTTTTTGCTTCCTAATGTCTACAGATTAAGACATGCTTTTATGGAAAAACTGTGTTAATCAGAAACAAAGTATGAGGCTGTGAACAAAAAACAACGTGTTGAAAATGAAGGATCTGTGGTGCATAGAGACTAGGATTGCAGATCTGAATAGTGCTTGACTAAATCTTGTGACTACACTACTGAGAAAAAGACATTGCTATTCTTAATTTACCCATTGGGAAAATGAGCTGTGTTGAAATTGCATACCCAGCACAACACAGAGCAGTGGCAGAGTTTAAAGCAGTGTAAAGGGGTCTCTGAAATTTATTAGCAGGTGCCCTCTTCTGAAATTCATTGCTCATCCTACTGGAAAAGAGCTGCAGAGCATAAGCAATGTAGGAGTTAAACGCATTTTGATTTATTCCAATAAAAAAAGGGATTTTCCCCCACACACTTGCTGAAGATTATAGACTGTGTTATTCCCTTTAGCAGTGCACAGGTTCATGAATGATTAATGAAGTTTTAGGTCCAAAGTCACTGAGTAGTGGTATATTGCAAGTTTTACAGTGTGATCTGGTACCAGCAAATGTATCTTTTGCTGTTTCATTTGTTGGATATACTGTGCTGTGAACTGGATAATCCTTCCAGTTTTCCTCCATTTTAGAAATTACCAGTAAGGTGGCAGTGAGAACAAAATTTTGTTGCATAAAATGGATATTGCTGTTAAGCACCTTGTTTCCTGTTTATATGCTTGGTAGGTGAAGAGTGGGGGGAGAGGATTTAGCTCTCGTTTTCTGGCATTATTCTTCTAGTATTAAGGTATAATTTGCATAGCTTATCACTGCCGTCTTTTCTGCTGCTTTATTAATGGTCTTTTAAGGAAGCTATCAATATTCATCTGAGTAGCTTTGTTTGGAAACCCTTGTCATGATTGAGCTTTAGAAGCTGAAAGAAAAGGATGAGTCACAGCAAGCTTCAGGAAGTGAGTTATTCTGCAGCTAAGATGAATGTAAGAGTACAGGGGTTAATAATTTTTTCTTTTTTTGAGACACCTGCCTGTGAGTGTGGGAAGTTGAAATGAAATGGCAGTCTTGTATTTAAGTTATTAGTGAAGCGACATACCCTTCTTGAGTGGTTTTACTCAACTGCTATAAACACCATTGCAGAAGTCCATTAAAATGACTCACTGATTTTAAAATTAGAAAATGTCAATATGGTTTCCCTCCCAAGAATGTCAACAGTGTGGAGCAAATATTGGAAACACTCAAAAGAAGGCAGAAAAAATACCCTCTAGGGCAGGGGTGTCAAACCCGTTTTCAGCAGTGGCCTCATCAGCCTTGTGGTTGTCTTCAAAGGGCCGAATGTAATTTTAGGACTGTAGTTACTGTGAAAACGAGTTTGACACCCCTCAAGAGGAAGCATCAGGCAACCTGAATATAAAGGTGAATGTGACATACAGGTAATGAGAATATGCAAAATAAGGGTGAAAAATCAATTTTGAAACTGTAAAGTTATAAAAATATCTGATTGAGACTGGCCTGAGTTGCAAGCTGAAGCAGAAATGAGCAGGCTTGACTTCCCTCAGGTCCATAATTGTGTTTCTTGGACAACTACTGTGCCTTATAGTGACTGTAATAGTCTGCAGAAGTTTGATCTTTAACAAAATGGTCAGACTAAAAGTCTGTACCATCTACATATAACTCTTGGTACGGACATTTTGTCTCTAACCAATTAGATAAATACTATATCTCAACTTTCAGCATGACAGGCAGATTTCTCTGTGATTTTTCAATGTATTAACTGTACATTACCACAACCATTACTAATTTTAGGTAATGGTGACTGGAATAAGGATAAGAGAGCAATTCAGATGTGATGAGATGGAAGTGTCTTCAAAATAATGATTTTCTTTGATTAGATTAAACAAGATATATTACATTTAGTTTTGAACTATGCTGCTCGTGGGTGAAGACTACATACTTCTGCTTCAACTCGTGTAACTACTTATACCTTTGTTTTGCTTTTTGCAGATAGAAGAGACAAGAGGGCAGAGTGGGAACTCATAAACAGCAACACAGCAAAGTCTGGTGTGAGAAAGATTTGAAAAATGTATTCACTGCAAATTAAAATGATAAAATCATCCAAGTTCATGGGGTCATTAATGACTAAAATACAGCAGAGGTTAATTATAATCTTGAACAGAATTTATACAAAATAAGTGATTTTTTAACTAGAAGGATATATTAAATGATGTTTATACAAAGCATGTATGGCATCTCTTGCAAAAAATGAATGTATTTTTTAGATTTGTTACTTCTAAGGTGTTCTTCATCTTCTTAGCACCATTACAACCCAATTGAAAACTAATTGAGAGTCTTTTGGAAAAAAAAATCTGAAAAACAAAAGACCAACCAAAAAATTCTTAATGAATATGAGAAATTTTCTTGTGTTTAATTACCAAAATGGTACTACATTAAAGACATGGAAAAAGGGGAAATTCAAGCACTAAGCTCACTGGTGTTTTAGATGGTTTCAATGGGAAAAATAGGATGGAGGGAAAGGACCTGATAATATTGTAAGTCAGTGTCATATGTTAAATATAAACCCAAAAGCAGTACTGAATTTTTATATGCAACCTGAGACATATATAATGTTGCAGACTCTAACAAGTCCATTTTTTTTTTTTTTTTTTAATTTCTGGGTTAAGAATCTTCCCTAAAGACTATATAATGACAAGTGAAAAATCTCTTGAAGTGTGGATGTACTTTCTAGATAATCTTTTCTTAGAAAGCAAAAAGCAGTAGAAAATTTTGGACTAGCTAAAAATTAAAGTATGTTAGATCTGCAAAAATAAACTAAATTAATCTTTGTTTTAAATGTGACAATCTAGCTAAAAAAATATGAGACGTTCTTCCTACTTCACTTCCAGGATTTAGAGATACCTAAACAGAGTCAGTCTTCAGCCCAGGCATAGGTGAATCCTTTTCCTGAAATCTTTCAGTGTAAGGTTGACACAGAAGTTATGGCAAGCTGACTGACTGAAAGGATATGGAACTATTCTATAGGTACTCAGCACTCAAATGGTTTAGATCAGGGTCTTATGTAGTTCAATGAAAAATATGTAACCCATTTCATTATCAGATTTGCAAAGTTTATTCATCATTTAAAAATGAAACAAAACAAATCTAAACCAGTGTCTGTCAGGAAAAGGTCATTCACGTATAATTGTTGAGAGCTATTCTATACAGAATACCACCCCTCGAACTGAATGATTCTTGACTCTACAGCTGTTCAAAAAAGGTCATTGTTATTTTCTTCTGTTGTCACAGTAATAGATAATGTATCTATATCTGTCACTAATGTAAAGCCTAACTCCCACCCAAACTCCCCGAAACAAACACATGACTTCTGGAATAAGTGATTGCAGGGTTTTCCTTTTTTTTTTTTTTTTAATACTATGTTGTATTTTAACTAAGGCATGGTTATGTTAAGAAATTGCTGAAGTACATGATCTTAAATCATGCCTAAAATGGTGATGAGGAACTCAAGTTCTGCTTATGTCCAACACTATGCAGTATATAAACTTCCATGCTGAACTGATCACCTTAAATGCACTCTATGATCAGTGGAGAGAAATAATAATTTCTAGGACTTATTTCATCAGGCCCGCTTTGGATATGCACTTCAGAAAATACTGAATTGTATCTAAAGTTAACTATTTTTTTCCATTGACTAGGGATTCTAGGGTGACTTGGACAGATATTTCATAGACATCTGTCATCATCTGTACTGCATATACACATAAATATTTGGACAGGTTAATCCTTTCCAACTTACCTTTGAAGTTATGAATGCTTACTTGGGCAAGCAGCTAAATGATTACCTTCCTAAACAATACATATTTTTCATTCTCTTTGCACCAGAATTTTAATGCATTTTCCTGTTAACTAAATTGGATGTTTACAGTTCAGCAAAATTAATGTTTTGCCTACCTAACTATTTAAAGAAGGTCAGATTTCTCTGTTTTATAAGAGGATAGTCAGGGATGTGGCCTAATAATTCAGTTTGAAATGGATATCAGGAGGTCATCTGATTCAGCTTTCTGCTCAAACCACTTCAACATTGATTGCAGACCAGAATACTCAGAGATTTATCCAGACAGGTCTTCAAGACCTCTGAGGACAGAGAATCTGCAGACCTTTTGGGTAACCTCTTCCATTGTTTGTCCTCATGGGGAAAATTTTTCTTATCTCCACATGGAATCTGTCCTGATTCAGCTCATGATGTTATCACTTACCCTTCCATCACGCACAGCTAGGAAGGCTGTGGCTCCATCTTCTTAATGACCTCCTCATAGCTATTGGCACGTTGCAGAGAGATCCCCTGAAAGCCATCTCTTCTCCAAACTGAACAAGCCCTATTTCCTCAGCCCCTGCCACAGGGCAATGCTCCATCCTCCCAGTCATTCAATGATCACTGACCTGTTAACACAGCCCAACATGCCAGGATTCACTGCTGACTCAAGTTTAGTCTGCTGTCCATCTTTGCAAGAGAACTGCACCCAGCCATTCCCAGCCTAAATCATTACAATGATTTCTTCCTTCCCAGGTGCAGGACTTTGCCTTTGTCCTTGCTGAATCACATGAACACATTCCTTCAGCCTGTCTAGGTCTCTCTGAATGATAGTTCTGCCCTCAAGAATATTATTTGCCTAATCCTCAAACTACTACACATCTGTATTTGTTATATTATCATAATCTACATTCACATATTTTAATACTTTATGAAAGGAAAGAAGTTAGGAAGGAAACAACTAAGATAGTCTAAACCTCAAGACTGAGAAAAGTTTTGTTTCAAACTATTGAGGTTTTGATCCAATTTTTTCTTTTCAATGGAATGACTATAGTGTATTAGTGTTTAGCAACACAGTGAGTCTGACCAAAAGATGTAGGGTGCTGCTTATCTTTCTGTTCTTGATTACTATATTTAATAACACTTAAAAACTCCTACTAGCATCTAGCAAGGATTTCTAGCATCAACTGTAGAAAAAAAAATCCCCTGGTCATTAAAAATCTCATGTGAAACTTCAAAATTCAGGTTTAAATTCCAAGACTGAGGGTAGAGACTGTGACACGGTGTTTGAGTATTTGTGTGTGCTTAGACAAAAAAAAATAATCAAGGTGTAAGTGCACAAAGCTCAAAATAGTCTAGATGTTTTAGGCTATGCAGATTCCATGCTCATTGCAGAAGGCTGCTGATGCCAAAATTTCCTTTGATGCCTCTACTGTGCCGCTACATCATCAACTAGGAAAACTAGGGATTCAGAAAGATCCCTACTAATCCCTGTATGAAATCTCTAAATTCTATCTATTCTGAAATCTATCCTTTTCTTTCTTAATATTTTTCATTAAGAAAAAAAAACCCTTTCAGCATATGCAGAACAAAAACATTTCACAACTGTGATTTTTCTAATGAAGCAGATTTTCTGCTTTGTATCCAGATCTGCCTATAAATATTAGTACATAGCTTCCTGTAGTTTAGCTCCTCAAATCTATCTGTTTCCCAGATTGCCTGCCAAAATGATATGGTGTATATAACACAGAACCAAAAATAATGGATATAATTTAACTGATGTTATTTTAGCTGATTTTGCAAATCAGCACAAATTAATTTGCTGTGATTATTTCTAGTAAAATAGATGAAATAGATTAATCTCTTATTCCCTAACATTTAATTTCCCTGAAGAGACCAGCTGGGACTGAGGAAATAATTTAACATCTATAAAGAAATGTTCAAGATGACTATATTATTCGTTTCTCCTCCAACTGGCTAATGAGCTGTTTCCGATGTAAACCTGAAATGCTGGAGCTACATTTGAAAGCCTCAAAATCTTTAGTTTTCCTTTAGATGAAGGAAATGAGGGACTTAGCTACTTCTTCAGAGACTTGGTTCATGGATTTTTTGCCATGCAAGACAGGCAATGATCTGAACTCTGGTGAAAATGCACACAGACTTCCTGCCAAAACTTAATAAAGCATTGCTGTCTGGTGGTTCTACCATTTGTAAGCTACTAGACTTGGAGGAGAAAGAGAAAATCTGAGGGAAACTTGCATGAGAGCTGAAATTATTTATTAAACACAAGTCCTGCTATGCTCTAGAAATATAGCAGCATCTACTTTTTATCCAGCAAAATGTAGAGCTCCTTATATTGGCAAATCCATGGGTTTGAGGTAAGCTACCAGGAAAGATTTAATAAATGTCCTCACACAGGTGTTTGGACATTGTCATTGTGACTTTAATTTGCAAGGTGGTCAAAAGCTGCAACACTGTACTGGAAAGCTACATGATCTAAACTAGAAGCCTAACTTAAATGACTGGAGGTACCTGAGTGAAGCACAGTCATAAATCTGTTCTACCCATACAAATGTCTGCTGAGCCAGGGACACCATGTGTTTTGGCTATTTTAAACACTTACGCTCACTTATGAATATTCTCATTGACCATCTAGCTACTGTCAAAGAAAATGTGAGGTGGCTGAGTTCAGTCTGAGCTGCCCTCAGAATGCAAAGCCCACACCAGGAAAATCCATGAAATTAGAGCAGGGCACAACAGGTAACAGAGAGATGGGTTGGTTGAATAGTGCCGTTTCCTGAGAATGGCCGTACTTCTCCAGTAACTCTCAGAAAAGCTGCCTGAACTTTTCAAAGCAGTGTAGGCAAAACTGATTTTTGCTATCTCAAGGAGTAAGAGCTGCTATAGGTAAAAGGAATGGTCTTAAGAAGGATAAAATGTGCTGGTGGTGGACAGAGAGCTGCAAGGAAGGAAAACCCTAAAGACTGAGTTTGTTTTGTTGGTAGCTGTTGATGGTGTGTGGAAATACTCTCTGTGACTACCAGTGCACCTTCTGATTTACCACAGTCTCTGATTTCACCCTCAGCTGTGGGGAATCAGTGTTGTAAGGCACAGTTGGTCACAGGTCCCAGCCAGTTTGTCTCTAGGTATTTGGTTGCTTACATTGCTACTGCTTGTTACATGAGGTTTGACTCCCACTATGACTGTTGCCTTACAGAAGTGAAAGCTTTGTTCACTAAAATTGAGTTTTGCACGTGTGGAAAACAAAACAGTTTAGAGAAGTCACTGTGTGATTTGTGTAGTGTTGCCCTTTTCTGCAAAATTTCACACTGCCAGTGGGTCATGCTCCTTTTTAGTTGAAATTAGATATAATTTCTAGAGGAAAGTATTTGTTTAATTGCAGCTTTCTAAACTCTCCTTGGACCTTTTTTTTTATGTGCAACCAGATGAATGGTATTGCAACAGTGGCCCTGACTTCACACCACGCTCATCATGATACCCTGTGTCACTTTGAGTGGTATAATTAATATGACATGACCTTATGCCATACTGAATGTCATGGCAACATTTTGTTTTTTCCCTTTCATTCCAGGAATAACTGTCAGAAATAATTTTTTATTGTGTCAACTACTCTAACACTTATATCCACAATTTTATGTTGTAAACCACCTTATCTTCAAACACTCTGGCAGTTAACCCCTGAAATATTTTCCCTAACCTTGAGATACTCACAGTGTTTTCCCAAATGACTGTATTTTATTTACCTAATTTGCACAGTTCAGTGCCAGTCACAATCTCTCCCAATTACTTAACCAATCTGTACCGTAAAGCAGACTTCTATGTTTTGCTTTCATTTTTGTATGGTCCGTCCAAAAGATTTGGAATATTCTTTCTTGGCGGATCATGATTTTAAGATGTATGTCCTTCACATCACACTGATGTTTACAAGCAAGTTTCTTTTCCAGTATCCATATGACTGCATTTGATTTGTGTGTGGGAAATGGTTGTTAACAACCCTGTGAGGTCCTGAGTGGTTGAGCAGAGCAGTGCATAGAATCAAGAGCCAGCCCACAGGTCTCCAAGAAGAATTTGAATGAAACACCGATCAAAGCTGTGGAGGAAAAAAACCTGCCATTTTAGTTCAAACCTTTCATTAGAAAAGGGTAAGGGTTTTTTTGGTCAGATATTAGTATAAATTATTATAGTTAATGAACCTTTGGTGGTTTGCATCCCCTGAACATCTGTTTTGGATGGGCTCAGGCATACTACTCACATTAATATAAGCCAGCTGATGATTACCTTATTTCTGTGCTATAAAGATTTCTTTTCGGCCAACTGATGATACTTCAAGTACTTGCTGCAAATGTTTGGCTTTCATCACTCCACTGAAATAATGGCCCCCGCTGTAATAGTATTCCTATTTTGGGACCCAGTGCAACTCCCATTAGAGCCATTTATTGAATTAGAGGAGAACTGAAATAATATTCTCATGGTAACCTCTTGCTCTAGAGTACAGTGTGCTAATGATATCTATCAGCCCTCAATTCATTTATTACTAAGATGCTCCCACTGAGTTTGCTTTAGTATTGTTAGTATAAAGTAGCTCCCATCTTATTCTGGAGTTGGTCTTGACCATCTATAAGGAATTTATCCTTTCACTACATAAGTGAACTTGTCTGGAAAACTTAAGATCATATATTTTGTTCATTTTTGAACTAGGAAATAAATTCAGTTTTCCTTAATTAAAATGACAAAAATGTCTGTTAAGTTCCTCTTTGATAGAAAGCGTGGTGAAAGGATTTCATCATGCTGCCCAACTTTGGAAATCTTGACTTATTTGCCTTAGTTAGAACAAGAGTCCTCCCAGGCTGTCTGCACAGTCACAGGAGAAAGATGGATTCCTTCTTAAGCATTATCCCTTGTAAAATGCTGCCTTCTGTGTTTTTGGTCAGCCTTTGGATGAACACCTCACTCTTTCTCCCTTAACTCCGCTAATGACCCCACAGAAAAAAAATGAGAAAAAAAAAAAAAAGTAAGAAATACTGAAGGCAGCTGATTCGTCCCCAGGAAGGATACTCTCCAGCTCTTAGAAGCAGTGTTTTAGGTAGCTGCTGAGCTGGAGTTTTAATCTGGACCACTAACAGGGTCTGAAATAATTCCTTACATTGTTGGTTTTGGTTTTGGTTTTTTTTTTTGGGTTTTGGGGTTTTTTTTTTTGGTAGTGTTTTAGTGCTGGTCTGTCCTTAAAGAAATATTTTGTATGGGGTTCAGAATGCAGCTGCACGTAGTGGAAATACCAAATATTCTGTTTCACTCTCAATTTCATTGCTAATAATTTAACTTTGTATTTCCTTTTTGGCTTCCGTTAAGCAGGCATTTCCTTAGAAATATCTACAATGACTCAAATAATCTGTCATCTAAGTGATAATAGCTCATTTACAACCTATCATTTTACACACATTTTTCCCCATACTTATTACTTTGCATTTGTCAACACTGAATCTTTTATATATTTTATTATCCATTCACTTCTGTAACTCTGTAATCAGCACTAGCATTGGCTTTCTTGGATAACTGTGTATCTTCAGCAAACTTTGTCACTTGACTGTTCATGTCCTTAACTGAATTATTTTTATTTATACAATGAACCAATGTCCTAATTCCAGTAATCAGTAACCAGTAAGTAAAACTTGTTTCTTAGCAATGATAACTCATTTTTATAAAATTCTTCTGACAATATTATCAAAATCTCATAAGAGCTTCAGGAAGAGACTAGTCAATGCTCTTAGACATATGATGTGAACTGTGGGGTTGTCATATGCAGAGACAGCAGTTGAATGTTTATGGGTTCCTTCCAACTCAGGACATTCTGTGATTCTATGAGCTTTATGTATGCAACTCTAAATGGACCACCCATATTCATGTGCTATTCCAGAAATCTAATAGCTCTGTGAGGCATTCCTTTCCTCTGGAAGAAAGGTGTCTAATTATTGATATCGAACTCTGTATGTCATATTTATCCATGCATCTCTTCATATTTGTTCAACTGCATTATCCTTGCATTATCCTCCAAACCTTTTCTTAAAGGTGATTTTCTTATTCTATCACCAAATCCAGCTACCAGCAAGTAATAGTTCCCTATCATTCTTAGTGCTTCACATATATAAATATGAAGTAATTAATAATAATTAAGTTAATTTAAAATTCTTTAGTGATTCCGTGTGGTCCTTGAAATTTGTTTCTCTTCATTTAATTACTCTATTCTGGATTCACCTCTGCTACAGAGATTTCACTTGCAGGCAGTTACTCATTGCTGCCCCCATATAAACAAACAACAGACGGTCAAATTCCCTTAGCTGTTTGTAGTGTATACTGATCTAAATCTGACCAAAAATTCTAGCAAATGCTTCTTTTATACTTGATCCCCTGTTTGTTGCATAGGCTCTGTATCAGGCTTCATATTTTCAGGAAATCTTTTGTTATTAAATTTGAAGTAATTGGCAGGTTGTATTTCTAAATGATCACATAGATTTGATCTATGAAATGTAGTATTGACAGTGTCAAGTCAAATTTTTCAGATTTAGAATTTGTTTATATCTTTGTTTGATAAGGTAAGAGAAAGCAATTTGAAGAAAAATAGCTAAGAGAACAACAAACCTATACTAACTGAGCAATTATCAGTCAAAAATGAAAAGGATGTACTCAAAACCATTGTATGTCTGAATTATAATCCATTTATAACCAAATTTATGTACCTTCATGTACACAAAGCAGAGCAAACTGGATTCCAAAGGATTCTTGCAGATCTGAGTTTCTTCTTGTTTAGGTGTTTAGGTTAGGAAATTTCAATGCTATCCAGTTGCAGAACTTTACTTTTTTTTTTTTTTTTTCCCATTTAACTCCCAAACAAAAAACTTTTATTATCCCCTCTCCCAACAATATCTCACTCTTTAAAAGGCTTTAAATAATACTAATTTAAGTTTATAAAAGAATTTAGAAGTAAGAACTTAACTTTGAGTATAGGTGACTAACATGTCTCAGGAGATAAGGATGGAGCTGTTATCATTGTGCTGTAATCAACATTTCTGATGTTTAGTCAGGCAGTCTAATTGTGATTTATTGTCTTATTATTTCTGCCATATCATTTCTTAAAAATGAAAATAAAGTAAGGATTTTGTGCCAGAATTTGGTAGTGAATGTCAATAAACAGAGAACTACAACGCTCCTCAGAATCATAATGTTAACACAAAATCAAGCCTGTTACTATACAAAATACAAACATGGCATTTTTTCCAGATACCTACAAAATACAAATTTAGGAGTGGCAGGTGTTAGACAAGCAAGTAGCAATTGTGTGCAGTGTCATTTATCACTAATTGGAAGGGATTCACAGAGCAATGAATTTAAATTATTAGCAACCAGCTAGGTTGAACTTAAAAAAAAAAAAAAAAAAAAGAGAGAGATGAAGGGAGGAAGCAGAGAGGAAAGAATAAAGGGAAAGAATGAGAGACAATGAGAGAATGAGAGAATGATGTACTTCTTTCCAGGAGCAGTATATAACTGTACTAAAGGATAGACATGGTGACATTGTCTTAATTCTTTTTCACTTCTTTTCTTATTGCCACTCTTATTTTCCCCACTTGCAGCTGCCCTTTTGTCTTTTTCTGTATGTTGTCTTGCAGCCCTTCTTAGTATTACGACTTGGAATCCTCTTTTCAAGGACTGCCACAAACTGATGTTGGTCAGCTACAAAGCAACCTGTTGCTTCTTGTCTGAAATGAGAAAGTAGGTTCCTCAGGATGCTTCTTTGTGTTTTGTATTTTGTGTTAGTGCAGAATGGCCCTGTGCCATTCCTGAAAACTACTGTAATGGAAGCAATGAATGATAACCAAGGGTTTGGGTAGTTAGAAAGAGAATATTAGGGGAGGAAGAAATCAGCCTTTTATTGTAGACTTCTCTCCATAGCTCGATGATTAAGACAGATGAAATCAATGATTTCACACTTGCTGGAGCAGGCTCCTGGCTCAGCTGACAGCTGAGGCATTGCAGTCAAGAGCATGATGACTCAGGCTTACAGGATCTGCTGTTCCTCAGAGTGGTGTCTACATGAAACATGCATTTTATTTCCACTTTCCTACAGTAGCTCATGCTTTTATTCTCTGTCAAGAGAAACTACTTACTTTCCTGTTATTGCTTTCTGTTAATAAAAAGCTTCCAAGATTATTCCAAAGAAAGACCTGTTGGGAAGATTCCTCATGTGAATAACCCTGAATTGCAGCTTTCAGAGAAAAAAAATCTTCCAGAAGATTCTTATTGTCTTTGTATATTCTTTAAGATATGATTTTCTATGTTCCTTCATCTCCAAGAAAAAAGAAACATTAAAAATATAGCATACAATTCATTCAGGTAGATGCCAAGTGCCTTACAAAACCAGAGATCCTTTACTGTGCCATTTTGTTAGGAAGATATTGACACTTCAATCACTTTCTGATTCATTGGCAGAGGCAAAAATTAAATGCAAGGCAAAAAATCATGTCTTGACTAACATCTTGCTTTATGGCTAATTTGACTGAAGCCAGTGTGCCTACTGGTAATGTGGTTTAGCTTTCCATCAGTGATGGTACAAACGCCATCCTAAGAAAGAGGACTGTATTTTATTGTCTGTGAGGTGTGAATTCTTCAAGACTCCTACTTGGGTTCTTTTTCTTTCAAAAAACAGGGCTCTTAGAGCCTCATATAGTCCTTTTTAGCACAGGATTTTTATCTTCCTGTATTATTAATGAACTCAGTTTTACTTTCCCTGCTTTCTGTTTGCAAGTTTTTATGTGACAGCTGAAATCTTGGTTAATACAATAGGGACTAAGCCAGGAACCTCAAGAGCTAAGAACATTAAATGCAACAGCTTGAGCTAAAAAAACAATCCTCTGTATCTGGGAGCTGCAACACTCATATAATCTGTGGATAACCCACTAGCACATTGCAGTTGCTCTGACTGCTCAGCTCTGATTTACTTCACATAATTTCAAAATAAACTTTTCTTTCATGTATTTAAAGTCTTTTTTTTTTTTTTTTTCCTGAGAGTTTACTTCTTTGTAAATGGCAGACAATCTTTTCAGATAAAAATAGCAGACACACCTAAATGATTTTATCTCATTTCCAGTAGGCTCCACACCCCATGAAGAGAAACAAGGAAAACTGCTCATCTCACTATTTTATTTGCCATTTCTAGTGGAATGGATGAATTCTAGAGACACCAGTTCCTCCTTTGGGTGATAGTTCTTCCCGTCTGTTGTAATGGGTATCAGGCTCTGAAATATGGAAGTTCAGTGTTGTTTGAGATATTGTTTCCACTTGGCTTTCAGCCACCACTTTGGAATGGAGTGGATTTTTTGCATAGCTTTTGTGTTATGCATGGCAGCTCTGGGCTGATGCCTCAGATACCCTACAACACCTGAAAGAGCAGTGTACAACCATACTTAGGTACTTGAATTATTCCCCTGACTATAGGCAAGGAAGAGTGCTAAGGGAATTAGCTATACTTTAAATCCCAATTTCACTGACATCACTAGCAAAACTGATTTAATTTTAGTTGTGCAGGTGCAGGCCATTACATCCCATGAGGCTCAGATTAACAAAATATACACCTGAGCAGACAGTCTAGGTATATAGCAAAGTATTTGCAAATAATTTTCATCTCCTTTGCTAGAAAATGATAAGTATCAAAGATAGTTACACATGTTTATTTTTCAGCAGAAAAAAAGGACTCTCAGGTAAGTTTAGCAGCTGGACTTGAGCATTTTGTGTGTCAAATAACCACAAAAAGAAAAAGGAAAAAAAAGAAGACAAAACAGTTGGCCAAGAACATGCATGAGTAGTGAGTTGTGTAATTTTTGGGTTTCACTGTTAGGAATATCTTTATTTCTAATCAAGAGAACAAAATCACATAGTTTTAAAATAAATGTACATGATTGCATTATACAGTCATACAAGCTATGCCTGTGCAGTTTTATTATGGAAAGTTGTTTGCTTTGTCTAGTAAGAAACTGTATAGTGACTGATTCAAATGAAACGGAGTCTGACAAACAATGGAGGAACTGAAATCTCAGAGCTGTCCTCTACTTTGAAGTTACTTTAAGAAGGCATCATCTTTACATAGAATTTTTTTTTTTCAGCATTCCCCATAAGACTATGTTCTTTACTACTCAGTGCAAAAATACTTCAAAGTTAAAGAGAGAAAAATGTATGTAATATTCATATTACAGGAAAACAAAAAAAATTAATGTGTTTGTAAAAAGTTATATGAAAATGTTTTAGCTGTTTACAATGCTCATGTTTTTCTGACAACTTTTAGGACATGACCATAAGCCCTTCTGAGGCTAAAGACTGACTTAAGCAACATCTTAGTTGAGTGGTAACAACGTCGCAAGACACAGTCATATATATGCTTCTAGTGACAGATGAAAATCATAAAAAAATGGAATTACTTTGAAAAATTATTCTGTTAATACTATTAATGTATAATTATAAACACCAGTTCTCCAAAGTCTTCCTCCTCCTAACAGAAATAAAAGACAGAGAGTAGCTTACATCTAAGGTCAACTTGTTTCAGAAAAAAAAAAAAAGGATCAAGACCAGTCTTCTCTGTAGAAAATATGACATTTTATGCCATTTCATTAAAAAACAGAATTGGTGTATTCCAAAATTAAAAAGGCTAAAAACATCCACCATGTTCATACAAAGAAATAGCATGCTTGGAGAAGAGTGTTAGAGATTTCAAGCATTTCATTTAAACAGGCAATGTGTGTGTTGATTTGCGTGTCACTAGAAGCTGTTGTTTTTTATGATGATACTTTCCATATTCAAACACTTTAAAAATATTGGATATTTATCTTTCCCCTTCCACTGCATTTTTATGGTTTTGTTACTCAGAGAAGATTCTTTCTGAACATGCAGTAATGATACTAAATCTTCATAAATGCATAAAAAAAGAAACAGGACATCAATAAAAAGTACCTGAAGTGGAAAGAGTTTTGACAATAAACAAATTTTAAAAATTAAAACTAAAACAGCAGTTTTCAGTCAGACACAAACATGAATTGTTGATCAGACATATAACCCTCCATGTAATTGTTTCTCCCTTAAATTATGCAGACACTAATTCAAGTCTGGAAGGAAAAACACCGGGTCGTCATTCCCTGCCTTGGCTATTTAGAAGTCTAAGAGGGTTTAAACTGAGTTATATCTGTCGATAGAAACCTTCTTGGGAACTGGGAGCTGAGATTAAGACTCAGGTGTCTGAAAGCTGTGGATCTCAGGAGTTCTCCACACTCAAAGCCACTGTGGGGAGGCCAATGTAATCTACTTTCTGCAGGTCTAAGTGTTTGTGGCTCTCACCCATTGGTCTGCCTTCTCCCAACAGGCTGAGAGGGATGATGAGGAAAAGAGTTAAAATGATCATTGTTATGTTACTGATCCTTTACGGACTCGCAGAAGATCTGGATTTTCCAGTTTCTCTATAGTCCTTCATAGGCCAAATACTAACATTTTGCACCGAATATTATTTCTGCCCAATTCTTACTCAATGAATTAGAAAACTCCAGAAACTTCCCCCTTCATGAGCTGTTTAGCCTTCTAAACACTTTGGCAACAGATCAAAGTTGACACCTGCCTAAAAAAGTGAGAACCATGTAACTCCCAAAATGGGCAGCTCTCTGAGCATAGACAGATGAACTAAGTATAAAGTGAGTCAGTGTTGAACATTGCAAACTTCCATCAGCTGGGTTACCCTTTAACTTCAATGAAAAAAAAAAAAACAATTCCTTTGCTGAAAGGGAAATATTATACATCCACCAGTTCAATGACTGAAGACATGATTGCCACATTTTACTGATGTTCAGCCTGTGTAAAGCAGGTCAGACGCTCTTTCAGTGGCTTTTTAGCCACTATGACAGCATCACTGCTACTAGAGCACAAAAGTCAGTTGTCAGCTTTTGTACATGGTAGCCTGAGCTCTTTCAGTTCTCTGGCCATTAGTACTTTTTGCAAAACTTGCTACATAATTGTGGATACTGCTGATCAAAACGAATCTGTAGAAAATGCAGCCTCACATCTATTTACTTCCCTAATGACTGAATTTCATATCATTCTTCTGTTGTCAATTTGCTCCTTAGAAAACTAGGACTTTATTTATTAATCTGTTTTGTATGTGCTTAATACAACCTCCATCAATTGCCACTGACTTTATTTATTAATCTGTTTTGTATGTGCTTAATACAACCTCCATCAATTGCCACTCAGTTTAGGGATAATTACACATTGAGATGCTATAAATAGACACAAAGAATCTTTTTTCCTAAGAATCTAGAAGACGAGGAAAAAATAACAAAGAGCGGGATTTAGAAACACTTGTAAACCACTTGTCTGTCCATACCAGCTGTTTGACACTAGCACTCTCCTTGAAATCATTTTTAGACTGAAATCACACAGTGATACTACTTCTGAAATGTTAATGTTTTCATGTCTAAAGCAAGACTAGATTATTCTCCCCTGAAGATTTTAGCAGGCATTTAGGTCCTTGCCAGCACCAACAACATTTTGGACCCCTACTGATGATAGTGTAAAAGAACTGCCTTCTGACTTGCTTTCAGGGAATAAATGCTCCTTGTGACTCACACTGCTTTACTCCTCTTGAATGCAGCTGTTTTTTTCTCATCAGAGTTCAAGTAAATTTACAAGGGTTCTTTAGTGAGAGAAAACTGAAAAGGCTGCTTATTCTCCAAGCTCACTATGTTGGCTTTTTTCTGAGAAACACTCATTGTTCAGTAATGATATTCCCTGCCGAACTCACAAATTGAATCTGGAGGAGAGGCAGGGAAGATATTTCAAAGGTTAAATTAAATGGCAACTTTTATCAGTGTGGTCCATAAAGATCATAATGTGTTAATTATTAATTGCTTTTGCTGGAGCTGGGATTGTACAATGTGGAATGTTCTCTCTGGAATATTTGCAAGATTTTTCCCATGTGTTTGGAGCCTAACAACTCCAGAAATTTGCTGTGTGGAGCCTATGTCTTTCTGGTGGCTATGTACTTCTAATCTGGTCAGGATGTGTCATAACCGCTTCTCACCACCCAGGCTGAACCAAGCAAGAAGGAGGTCTCATCCTCTCTTTATTTGATGTCACACCTCTAGCAGTGTCTGACAAAGAAAGCTGAATTTAATTACAGCTGTGTGTCCATTTTTGGTGGTGGAATTGTTGAAGGTACCTGTGTGGATGTCTGGAGAAGTGACTATGTGGAACCTCACAAGAAGAGCAACGCCAAGATAACTCTATGTTATCCCCTCAACAGCATGCAGGGGTTTTGTTTGGTTAGTTGGGGTTGTTTGTTTGTTTGGTGGGTTTTGTTTGTTTGTCTGATTTGGTAAGCTCACACAAGCAGCACTTTTTATGCTTTGGCAACACCCTGAATGTCCCATCATGCCAGTCAGTATCACTTGTCACTGTTAGAGGAGCAGTGAAGTAGCACCTTTGCTCCATCTTTCTTAGCAAATCTGCTTAACAATAGCTCAAAACATATGCTACATTTTTCTCATAGCCAGCCTGTTCCCTCAGACCACCAAAGGACAACACACCTTTATCTCTTAGGCACTGGGTAAGTCCTTTGAAAAAAGTAAATAAATCTCATGGATTTAGGTGAACTTGCTAAAGCCCAAGCTGTATCAAAAGAAGCAACAGGCCAAACCTCTGTGTGCACTCTTGGGAGGAAGGGAAACACGGGAGGAAATGACAGCAGACATTAAAATACTCTATGTGCTGTTTTGCAAATGAAAAATTGACATTTCAGATGGTTTTGCAGTAGACCTGGTTAAGTATTACGTAAGTGACCACGGAAAATATTTCAAGTTAATGTGGCAAGTTTGCTACACTCTTATTTACGAGTTGTAACTGCTTTAATTTCTTTGTAACATTGAATTATTGCAGCCATATTGTATTGAGGCCTGACGCTTCTTTAAACCTTTAGTAATTCAAAATCTGCAGTTCATTTACTGCTTTCCTGTGAAAATGGAACTTCAAAATATTTTAAGCTGTTGTGGAAGAAAAAAAAAATCAAACTTATCTGTAACTAATTTGAAATTTTGTCTGTGTTTTGCCAAATTCTTGAGTACAACATTTTATAACATGTTCTGACAGTTGGATTCTGAGGCTAAAGAAACAATTTGTGTAAGCAACTGTGTAAGCCACCTCTCCAAACCACTTCATCTGTCTTTTTCCTACTGGCCCTAAATTTGTGTCAGATAACGTGAAGGAACTGCCAGTATTCTTTATAATCTGTATGAAAAAAATAAAACCAGACAATAATTTTAACTATTACCTTAAGAATTTAAGAATTGCTAAAAAATTTGTTTTAAGCAAGCAAATTTGCTTTTATAGCAAGGAAGATGTATAAAAAGGTTTAGTGTACACAGGGAGATACACAATGTCTTTATATAAAATCAAGATGAAGATTAGTTAGGAATATTTGGAGCTTTGTCTTAGGTGTCTAGCAGTCTCAAAAAAAGCATTACTAAAGTGAAAAGACTCAGAGGACAGTCACATAAATGAGACCTAGCAAGCCTCATAATAAGACCACAATTTCTTAGCATAGTGCAGAGACTAAGGACAGAAAATTGTTGGTAATATATTAGAAGTAGACTGGGAACTTCTTATTGCATCATACAACGATATTTTTTTTTACATGGGAAACAGAGGTGGAATATCAAACACAGAAAATGCTGAGACAAGAACTTAATTGAAAACAAAGAGGGAGTGGATTTTTGTAAGTTCTCCAGACTGTTCAGAATTATACTCAATTGTGATGAATGTTGTGGAAAGGTTACTGTGCTTTTTCTTCTTTTTTTAAAATCAGGGAAGAAGGAGAAGATAAATGTTTGCTTATTCTCTTACAGCCTCTGGTGTTGTTCACTGTAAAAAGTTACAGGTTAGTGAGTTAGAAAAACACATGGATTGATCTAATACAACAAAAATGCTTTCAAAACCAAATGTAAATAGTATAAAATTTATCTATTAAGGTTTGAAATTATAAACCCAATTAGAGACTCAACAGTTTATTGATCAAAGGGAGAGGAAGCCCAGCTCAGGGGACAAAATAGGACAAAGTGAAAAAAACTCTAATAACCTAGGGAATTGACTAGTGCTTTTTTTGTTGATTTGCTTTGTGTGCCTACAGAGGGAAACTGAAAAGATAAATTCTTGAATATTTTATTTCTCTGCACCTACCTTTTAGTTACATGGACACACTAAATTTAGATTAAGCCATGGGTGTCACCAAATCATGGTTATTCTCCATAGTCAAACAAAGACTCGAACTCTCAGTAATCTAAAGTGGCTGATGTTGTCATGCTCAAATTTTCAGCTGACATTGATGATAAAACAGCCGTGAGTAAGTGCACTGGTTTATTTCTGCAGCAAAGGATAGATTTTATCTCTCTTCTTATTTTATCCTAATGACCATTTCACCCTCTGCTGCCTGATTCCCATCTGCTGTCAATGTCTAAGACAGCCCATGAGCGCTGAGGTCAGGCAAGTCCTCCTGAGTAGATTTTTTTTTTACTTTCTCAAAATTCTTTTGTTTGGGCACTAGATGACTCTCTGATCTATTCAGCAGAATAATCAGTAGACCCTGGAACAGAAAAATGGATGTCAGGGTTTTTTTCATTTTCTTTTGTTTTCATTTGTTGTTGATATTAGAAGTTCAGTATCCTAAGACAGCATGGGACAATCTACCAGAGGTCAAGACAAAATTCAAGTTTATGCATTTTTATAGCCAAACTCCTTGTTTGTTTGTTTGTTTTACTTCAAGAGTCTCTCAAGAAGTAAAGATAAGGAATCATATACACACACAAAAGGAGAAAATAAGCAATCTTGATAAATCTAACAGGCAAATGTGAGAGTCCAGTGTTGATATCACCATGTGAGAAAATGTTGATGGTAGGAAATGGTGTCTGATGATCATTCCACTGATGTTATTTGGTCCTGAAAGTTCCAGATAGTTTCAATCCATTTCTTTAGTACTTTTGGTCACTTAATGACTATTGGTATTGTTATTCCACTGCTTCTACCACAAAATCTTCAGAAAGCTGGTGGAGCATAAAAGTTAGTTACTCTGCTTCCCACTTCTCTTCCTCCTGCCTTTGTCTTCCCCCTAGTAGAGAGGTAGTATGGTTCCTAATGAAAAGGACTTGAATGCAGGCGTATGGAAGCAAAAAATTCAGCTCTAGCTTGGCATTCAAAAGCTGAGCAATGTCTTGTAGAAGGTAATTCCAAATCATTAATTGTAAGGCTGAATGCAGAGCTGACATATGCAAGATTTCAGAGCTTAAGAAGCCTGATACACTGACTAGGTAGATTACATAGCTCCCTAAAGAGAACTAGTGGATGAAGACTTACAAGGAATCCCACAATGCTATCTGCCTCAATGGTTTCTGCTGAATCAAAGAGCAGATACTATGGTTTCATGATTTTAAAGAGACTGCTATGCTGTGAGTAGGACACTATTCACTGTTGTCTATTAAACTGGATGGCAATAGGCAACTCAACAAACCAAGTTTTTGTGGGAGTGTTTCTAATTGTCTATGAAAAGTCCAGGAGCTAGCACTTCCACAGCAGATGCTTATTCTTTTTTGGATATTTACAGTCCTTCCCAATGTAAATCACTGTCATGTGATATAAAGAAAATCCAACATGCCCTAAAATACAAATGCATTTAGCTGTGTCATTGGTTGCTGCTTATGTGTGATGGAGTAAATGGAACAAATTTGACAATCATGTGAAGTGAATAGCTTAGATTTTGGTAGCATGACCAGAATCACCAGTGAAATAAAACCATTTTTTGTCCAGATCTAGAGATGATCATATTTTCAGAAGAAATTATGAGAAGAGAAGTATTTGATCAGCAGGATTTTAGCGTGATATCTGAAAGTAGGATAAAAAAGGTTTATTTTGTTTCTCTATCAAAATGTTCCAATCTTCAAATGTAAGCAGGGAATAATACTAGTTAAATCTGTTCTTTACAACTGAAAAAGTGTTTTCCTCAAAGTGATGAAGATATGAGAAGCATTTGAATTCTCATACGCATTTTCAAAACTTATTCTAAAATGCACTAATGAGTGAAAAAATGAATAACTAGTTCAATTCAATAAAACAAATATTAACTATAACATATTTCCAAGGAGAGATATTATCACATTTTATTTCAAGATGGGAATATTTAAATGTATTTGTAAATTCTTACAGTAATGAAAAATAATGAATAATAGTCAAGCCTTAGAATAAAGATCTGGTGCCAATT
Source organism: Columba livia (assembly GCF_036013475.1). Lineage (NCBI taxonomy): Eukaryota > Metazoa > Chordata > Aves > Columbiformes > Columbidae > Columba > Columba livia. The sequence goes on from NC_088604.1 coordinate 14,263,424, forward strand.
ATATTACTGTAAATGAGATCACAATTTCATTCATTTATTTCTAATCGTCTTTTTATGTTTCATGAGGAACAACTTAAGCAGGGACCACAGAGTTGGAATTTCTCAGGCAGCCATTTTCACTAGATAATTTTTAATCAAGTGTGAAATTTGCCAAGGGAGTGTTAAAAATTTCTGCATCTCATTTTTTTTTTTAATCTTGGTACCCTTTATTCATCTATCTTACTAGATAAGAAATGTCATTATTTGATGGCATTTGACAGAGTGATAGAGTCTGATCAGAGTTTATACCATCACAGAAAACTTGAAAAAGTACAGATGGACAGTGAAATAAGAATATGCAAGTTCTTCCTATCATTGTCTTGCATTATAAAATCTGACAGCTAGGACCTAAAATTCAGTACTAGGAAATTGAAAGGTCAAGAAGAGAACCTGCAGAAAGGCTAGAATTTTTATTATATAAATTCACCTTTGATACCAGAGAACTGTGCAAGATTAGCACTTCAATGTCTTCCTCATTTTAAGTAATTTCTTTTATATTCTGTGCCATGGCAGCTACAGACAGTCACCATGGACAAACTGTGCCTAGAGAGAGCTTCAGAAGCAAGTCTGGCCCTTGTTCAAAACCCTTTCAAATGGATGAAAGGGTGTCTCTTAACTTTGATGGACTTTGGCTTGAACTCTTCCAGGTTCTACAGACAGTCTTGGATTCTGATCATGGTTCCAGATGATGTTTGTATATTTTATTCAATTGCTGCTTATTTATATGTACTGAACAGGACTTGGAATAGGTCCAGGAATACAGGATTTTTGCCTTCCAGGATGCTTTAACACTGAATGCAAGAAAATCCATTTTCTTTTTTTTCCCTCCCCCCCATGTTTCTGAATTTTCCGTGGTTTCCTGCACAGTGGCAAAAATTTTGCACTAGAGATGTCTTCCATCACTCCAAAATTAGACTGAGGTGACTGGACAGGTGAGCTAAGATGGAATATTCCTGGACAAAAGAGGAAAGGAACTACTGTTCACATGAAAATTACTTCTGTAACCATTCAGTCCTGGGTCAAAATTGAGCATATCAGACTGTAGCAGAAAAAAACTCTCATTGCATTTCACTGGATTCCAAAGCTGCCTGACTGTGGAAACATGCAGGACTGCAAGCTTTATAAGGAGCTGTCAGACCAAGGGCAAGGTACCTGGGAAATAACAGCTTTTCTGCTTTCAAAAAGCTGAAGAGATGTGACTGTTTCTGTGATTTTAAAAAGTGAGACTGAGCCTTTGAAAGTTTGTGAGTGGAATGTGCTGATCTAAGAACATGACAAAGGGGACAAATGGTCTACCACCTGCTGTCTGAATTGAGCACTTACCCGCAGGTCACCAGCCTTGTCAAAGAGATTTGCATTGACGCAATATGAATTGGCGTTACCATCAAAATATATAAGATTATCTTTCCTTTGAAGAAAAGCAACAGCTACACTAACTTTGAAGTTTGAAGGCAGGAAGGCAATTAGTTCAAAAGTACTAGATACAAATAGCGAATGAATTCAAGGTTGCCTCTAACAGAAACTGGCAGTTTCAGACCCTGAAAGATGGGCTTCTTGTAACACTTTCCAAGGACAAGGCCCTGCTAGTGAACGGATTTTGCACCATAAGAATGGAATCACTTGAATAACCATGTCCAATCCTCAAAAAAAGTGAGTCTTTCTGCTATACATAAGTAGATTTCACAGAACATCTACTTTGTTTGCCACCATACCCTCATGAGCCACAGACTATGTCCCAATAATCCACATGTCACAGGAATAAAGCAGAGGAGATTGTGAGAATTGCAGGAATCCTGTTAAATAAAACTTCGCAGATGATGTTGGAAAGTAGACTACACTATGTGTTACAGAAGAGCAAACTCCCTCCTCTGCTTGCACAGATTAAACAAGAGTGGACAAGTCGCTGAGCATATGAAAAAAATACAGCAATTAAGCACTTGAGAAATTACAGTGCTATTAAGAGAATTAAACTTGGGTCTTCTGCATGCCTTTAGTTCTTTCTTAACTTCAGCTTTCTTCAGCCTACATTAGTTTAACATCAGGGCCTCAACTTCAGAATTTATTTTGAGATTTTTCAGAGCTCTGTTACAATATCTTGCATCACTTTCGACTATTTTTTTTTAATAAAAGCAAAAATGAGCTGTTAATTTTAAAATATGTTAACTCGATGACAAATGATTACATTCACTTCTTAAACTTCATTCTGCTGAAATGCAGTCTCCTGTCTTGCTGCTGTACTGACCAGCACTAGAACTAACTAACTGAGTTTTGATGAAGACAAGTCAATATATTTCTGGCTGACACAGCATCCTGTCACTGACAGAAATGCAGAGCATGATAAGTGTTGAAGTCCTTACGAGTATGGTTAACCAGCTGATATCCTAGAGGATCCATTACTGTATAAGGATTCATAATTTAATAAAGCTTATTTTTCTCACTAACACAAAGTATCCTTTTAAATGCAATCTATAGCAGTTATCTGTGTCTTTTCTGCCTGTCTGCAGGTATGATACCTAAGACTATGGTAAGACTAATGTCAACAATCACCTGAGAATTTTCAACAAATACAGATTTTTTTTTTTTTAATAGAATGTGCTATAGCTACCATAAAACATGAAATCATAAATACGTGTTGATAATTTATTTTTGTTTAGACAAACTTGAAGATGTCATTAACAATATTTAAAACTGAGTGGAAAAGAAAACAACTTTGCGTTAGAATACCTCTCATGGTATTTCCCCTCATAAAAGTCAATCAGTTGCAGATGTCCTAAAATGAGCCATCAGATTAACATTTTCTAAGATATCAGTGGTGGCTGCTCATACTGGAAATCTATTTCTCTGGCAGATCACCAGAATTTAAATTTGGCAGGCTGTAGTATAGTGTAAGGTTTACTTGTTCAATCAAGCATTCAATTAACTAACACGTCAGTATGTTGGTCCTTTGTGAGACAAATAAAAGGCAGCTAAAGTGCATTGAGCCATTTGAACGGATAGCTGTGTAATTAATATTTGTTTTTAATTTATTGTAAGATGTCCAGATGCTCTGGCAATCAGTTCCTGGGAAATCCTTTGACTGAGTTGCGCAGACTTACTAAAGGGCAGCAGATTTTCCTGTGTGTGTGATTAGAATTGGGCAAATGATTCAGGAGACCTTTTCAAATGTTTTTTTTTTACCTTTTTTTTTTTTTAATTAATAGATTGCTTAGAGTTATAATTTCTGTGTAGTTGCCTATTTGTTAAATATTAGAGTTTATCAATCATCTACAGTTTATCTAAGACTGTCATTGTTCAGGGATCACACAACTTTCTCCAACTCTGTAAACCAAACTTGATTCATCTGAGGCCTAACAAAACAGTGGAGCTCTTCTTTGGAGAGAAGAAAGCATGTAATTTCACAACATTGTTTTTCTCATTTAATCTCATATTTGTAGCTACTCCTGCAGTAGGTTGATCCTAGTTGTGTAAGCACTGAACAGAGAGAAAAACATTTGAAATGTGTGCTTTTATTACATACGCATTGAGGTCGGATGAGTTGTCCTCTGAAACCATGGCTCTCTTTCTACTGTTCAGACAAGTAACTTAGACTATAGGTATTACACTACTTTTAGGTGAAAAAATTGGGGGCGGAGAGGGGTGAAATCAGAGACTTTCAGTCTGGTTTTATCCCACTTAACTACATACATAACTTAAGAGTAATGTGACTCTAAACAACTCCTGTAGCCAGAGGAGATACAGGTATCTTCAGAGAATGCTGTAGCTTGGACACCCCATTCCTATTAAGTACTGAAAAAGCCTAAGTCTCTATTGATAACTGAAATGAGATTAATCTTATCTTTATGTAAAAAAAGCTTGCATTTTGACGAAGTCTCAAAGGAAATGTGATGCTTCTTAGCTAACCAAAAGACATACGGAGCAAGGCTGACTGGCTTTCTTGCACCTTTTATACTTAAATTCCCTGATGACAGTAACATCATGGGAATTACAAGGACATTTCTAAACATAATTTCATTGATGACTATTTGTCAGGCTCATATGATACTGCAGACCCTAGTGGGAAGACCATTATGTGCTCCATTGTGCCATCTCCAATACACTATTTTGTAAGTCTGGTAAGTCCTAGAATTGATATTTTAAATCTCCATTCCTGGTTGCATTTGCATCATTCAGTTATGCATTTCCACCACTCATCCATTGGATGAAATGTCATTTGCAGAAGGATCACTTCCACTACTAGCGCCCCAGTTTATTTTTCCTCTGATCAAAGTTGCATTGATTTTTCTACTGTCTTCTTCCTGGCTAACAGTTAATGATCACACTCAATGTACAGCTAATAGAGATACAAGTATCCTTGTTGCAGTTAGCTGTGATCACACAGAGCCATTGTCACACACAAATACAAACAAAAGTAATAACAGTGATGCCACAAGCATTTGTGTACATAGACACATTTATTTCAATGATAATGGAAACCTCACCAACAAGGGATAGATTAGCTCATAAATCAGATTCAAAGACTACCTTTTCAACCTCTACATCTTATATTTGAAATATAATGGGTTCATTTTTAAGATAAACTGCATAGCGGCTACATTTTTTTTACATATAATACACTAGTGCTAACCTGTATGTTTAAAAATACTAACATATTTACTGTTTAGTAGGATACAATTTTGAATTCTATGTTTTGTAAGATTTGCGTTACAGCTTTGAAAGCTTTTTAACATATATGAGTAATATTTTCCAAGCTCCACTTAAGCTGTTTTCATTGTTCAGTTTCTGACTAGAGTCTGCTTAGGGGCTTCATTTTCAGATGGCAGAAGTTTGGCATTGTTTGAAAAAAATAATCAGTTTGGGAGGTCTTCAGTGAAGTACTGAGAAGATGAGGCACCACAAATGACTAGTCATATTTGTAAAAAAACCCATCATTATGAACAAAACTAATAGAAAACTAAATTTTTCATGGTTTTGAGCTATTCTGTCTGAAACTTGTTCATATAAGATTTGGAAAGGTTAAAGAATATGACCTGAGTTTTCCTGCCAATATGACAACTCTATTAAACTTGAAATGGTGTTTTTTCCTTTTCTTTAGCATTGTTTATTTCAGTAAAGTACACCTGAATTTTAAAAAAAAAGGTCTATAGATCTAACAAACGGAACTGCTCTCTAAATATCAATACAAATCTTTTTCCTGTTCCAAGGAAATAAGAAATATGTGACACTCTGTAGCTGAACATAAAACAAATTCTTCATCTGTCTTTTTATGTTCCTGCTTTATTTCCATTCACATTATCTTGGACATTATTCTTTGGAAAGTCATTAAAAGCTCAAAGGTATGTATGAGATTAAGGATTTCAGGAGGATGAAATTGAAGATAGGTTTTCAGAACTGATATCGCTCGCAGTATGCAAACATTTGACATTTCTATTGCTCTTGGGGTACATTATCAGCAGACAGTGAACTCAACTTTAGGTTCCTATGGATTAAGAAAGTTGCTAGCTTGCTGTGAAATGAAAAAGCAAAAGATTATCCTCTTTACTCAGCATATGTATGCAAGTTTCTAGTATGCCAAAATTTAAATGGTATCATTTCTATAATTGGTGCTCCTAATACAGTGAAAGTTTTATCTGCATGTTTCTGAGTTTATCTGTATACAAAGCATAAATATAAAAGCTAAAGATTTCTGATAAGCATGACGTTTTTTAGAATATCTTTTTCTGCTTATCTTTTTCCCCTTATTCCTTCAACTTCAAAGACAGATAAAGAAGCAGGAAATTCTTTACATTCCTTAGCTAGAGCTAATGGGTCCCAGGCAATATTACTGCCAGGATGAATCTGCATATTAACTGACCCTTTGTGTAAGGGTCTAACACTTGACACGCTTTTATATTGCCATAATTAAAATGAGTTGATGGCTCAATTAAAGTGAACTTTTCAATATTAATGACCTTTGATTACACCTAACAGAAGAATCAATGGCATAAAGTCAGCACAGGCTGGAAATACTAACTCAGAAATCCTGTCAGGTAGGCAGACATACCATGTAACAAGGTTTGAATTTAAAGCTAAAGTAGGGCTGTGTCATGTTATCATGTATCCTATAGCTCTATGATAAATGTTAACAGGTCCTTGCATTCACCTAAGGTACCTCTGTTCAACAAAGATGTAACTTCACATGAAATCTAAGTTTCTTAAAAGTCACTGTTGCTGATGCTCAGTCAGATGTGTTAATTACCAGCAATGTTAAGGCGGTTCATTATTTGTTATACTGGAACTAGTTTCAGTAACAAGGCATTTATTTACTTATTTCAATAAAACTGTTTTATTAAAGGACTTAAGAGAATAGGTGAGAGAATTATTTTTCTTCCACAACATCTGGAAATGACAATATTCTCTAGGCAAGGATTCGGTTCTGACAGTCTGCAGCAGCGATTTCTAGTAATGAGCTTGGTAGTGGAAAAGGGCTTTATATCACCCACAGATTTTTTGATGAGAAGAAAGATTTTTGGATAGGTAAAAAGATCTGTATTCTTCTATCAGGTGAGTTAAATACTTTATGGGTGGGGACATGGAATAACTGGGCTATTCTAGTTCTTGAAATGAAATTTAATCTGTCAAGGACTCAGAAGTGTAGCTCTCAGCACTCTGGTCCACATGAAACACTCACAGGCCTTGAAAGAGCTGATTTTCGCCTTTTATCCATTCGTAAAGATTTCTAAAAGCAGTCGGTGTTAGCCTAACTGTGGCCCAAAGATCTTTGGTGAAAGTTCACCCATGAGTTCAATGGGAAAATAGTCAAATCAACAATAGGTACTTCTGAAAGTCCCACCATTTAGCTTTTGAAAGAAATGTATTAGTTCAAAGAAAGATAAAATTAGGAAAATCAAGAAATATCAATGCCAGCCACCTCTTTACTTAGGAACAACTGTACAGCAATAGTTGAGTATTTGAACAATAGAACACAGCTAATTTCAGTGTTTTGCTTTCAAATTATTACAGTGAGGGGAAAAACATTCAAAATATGAAAAAAACTTTGTGATGCCATCCGTTAAAATATGTCAAAGAGAAAGATGGATGGATACTTCACTGAAGCATACTTTTATTCATAAATACACAAGTCAGCAGCAGCATAGTTCATTCTAAAAGGGTACTTCATTATTGCAAAGTGTAGTGCTCCTTGATAATTTTCCTCCAGTAAGTAGCAATATGTCAGACCCCACATATTTAACTCACTTCTCTTGATGTCAGAAGACCATGGCATACCCTAAAGAACAAATATTTGAATAGTGTTAAAATCCTGCCAGTTAATTCTTAGGTATGCATCTGCTGCACAGATAATATACATACTGAAATGACTGCCATTTATAACCAATGCTAACAAAATAGTCAATACTTCTTGTGTGCGCGTGTATAATATATACGCACACCGTATGCATATACACATTATATACAAGTGTATCTATTAGTTATATATCAATATGCATATACATTTCTGCTTAAATAATTACAAACAATTAGTATATTTTTCAGACTCAATTTTATATTGCTTTCAGCTGACTGAACGGGCATAGGGAAACAATAGGAACATATGGGGGAAAAAAAAATATCTGTTTTAAGACCAGATTGTGATATGTTTACTCATGTTGAATGACATACAAGGAATATTCCTTCTGTGGCATAAAGTACTCTGCTGTGAAGAAGTGTCACAATGCAGCACTTGGTATTCACTCACACTGTTAGATATTTGCCATTTATTTACCTGCAGCAGTGATAGTGTCATGTCAAAACTAAACCTGGGCTTTGATTGTTTCATTTGTTTGCAAATTCTATCCCATGATAATTTTATTGAAACAGGGTTACTCTTTTATTTACACAAACGGGCAACAAGCTCTTACCTCTACAGTACAGGAATTACCAAAAAGATTATTGAGGTCTCCCATTTATAAACATCATGCTGCTTACTTTATGAGCTTAAAAGCGTGACTTTTTGAAATAGATTGCCAGTGCCACTCTGTAACTAAATAGTGTTTCAACTGTGAAAAGTTATTTGCTACTTAAGAATGATGAGACACTGCATATTTTACTCACCCTATAGTGCCAAAGCAGTAGCATGGATCTCCAAAGCGTGAATGATTTTATGTATGGGGGGTGCATGGTTACTAACTCTCATGCACCTTGGAGAAGGGAAAGAACAGAATTTCAGGCTTAGCTCTGAACATCTTCCTTGAATAGCCTGAAGTTTAACTGCAAACTCTCCCACCCTTTCCTGTTGTACCCATATTGGTTCCAAATTCCACATGAGTTCTTGTCAAAATAGCTGGAGATATTATATTAGCTCTACAGCACTTCAGGGGCTTAAACCCATAAACTACTATTTCCTATTTGTGCCCAACACATTTACCCACACAAGAGAAAGTCAAAGGGATGTTTGAAAAGCATTAACCCACTCTACCTAGGAAAATTCCAATTTGCATAGATGATTACTGTATGTACAAGCAGGAATATGAAATTAAGGCCCTTCTGGTAGACATCACACACATAAGCCTTCTATTGAATTCTATAGGAGGCTAATGCAGAGGTCTTGATCCTGGCTAGTCCTATTCCTTGATTTTAGACTAAAGTAAGTGCCATGTGAAGAGGATAGATCTTCCTTTAGTTTAAAGATCCTGATCCTGCAAACACTTGAAGAGGCAAGTGGTTTTACACATGTGGATCATCTGCAGAATCAGAAATGCCCCAAAACCCAAAATAAAAATATTTTTAAAATAAGGGAAAAAGTGTCACCATATAAAAGCATAATCTCAGTCTGAATGGCCTCTACTAATGGAAGAACTATGATGCTTCTGGACACATCCACCTGAACATATTGTGCTTGATGCAAAATATTTAAAATTAAGACATGAAAGTGCATATTACTAGCTGTTCAATCTTAAATCCTGTAAGATAAATTCTAATTTATTTCTCAACGGCATATATGGTTAAAGTACCTGTTAATTTCAGTGGCATGGTGGCATTTCAATATACAAAAAAATAGAGTTTCATGGGGTATTTGCATTCTTTAGACAAGATAATACTATTTTGCAAAAGAGATAATGTAGATTGCCACTACCACTTTAAAAAAATACAACACTGGTAGTTTATATCTGTATAGATTATATCTACATAATCTAGAATAAATCCACCAACATGCCAAGTAGCAGAAGCTTCTTAATTCATCATATTTTTCCAACCTAACATCTACACTACCTTCTTCTTGATTTACAGGCAGTTCAGTAAGGTATCTGATCCCAGTATTCATTAATTTTCTTAACAATAAAACTGTAAAAAAATCTGTCAGATTAAACTAACATTGTGTCAGAGGACACATGAGCATAGGGCAGCTTTACGTATAAAATCTGAACTCAAAGTACAGAGAAGTTAAATATTTCATAACAATAAAGTAAGCAAATAAATTCCAGACTTGTCATTGAAACACGGGCACTCACAAATGAACAGCAGCACTTGATCACACTCTAGTCATATATTATTGTCCTTTAGACCCTAATTCTGCAGTGAAACTGCCCTCAGCATGGTATCCTAATCATATCTCCTTATGTATTTCTGGATTAATTCTTTGGGACTTCCGGGACTTTCATCTTTCTCCTGAGTTAGAAAGCAGAAAACACAGTGTTTGCACAGCATAAGCAGCAACACATACAACTTTTTAGTCACGGCAAGTATAATTATGGACTGAACACTGTTAGCTACTCTAGTAGAAATCTTTCATAGAAAATAACTAAATCTCAAAACTAGCAGTAGCTTTCTCAGCCCACAACTTCCTCTGCAGCTGCAGACAGAGGGTTGGGAACTGGTCAGGAAGAGGCAGCTGATCCCACAGGATTCTCCACTTCTCAAATGAGATCCAGAATTATCCCAACTCCAGCCAATGTTTTTTGGAATTACAAATGCTCAACACATCACATAAACAGGTCTATGAACTCTGACAGATTTTTTCACATCACTTACCTGAATATGAAAGACACTGAAATGCAATAAGGCAGGATGATTAAGACTCTGCACACTCTAGCACAGACCAAAGGCCATTTCTTGTCACACCCTGAAGGTTCTATCATTTTACACTCTGCTTTCGATCTGAAATCCACTTACACTTTTTTTTTTTTTTTTTTTTTTCATTTTATACAACCATAGTGACTTGAGAGGGGGAAAAATCCTAACAAATGAAAACAAAGTAACCTGGAAACATAAGATGGAGGCAAAATTTTTGCGCCCAGTCCTTACAGTCCTCTACCTATATGCACAGCCAATAACCAGTAGACATTTTGGTCATGACAGCAAACCATTTCACAAATGCTCTCTATATTTCAAGAGGACATGAACCGATTTTTTAATAAAATGTTAGCCTCAAAGCAATTCAAAAGATTGCATCTTGAAAAGACAAAGAAAATTGTATCTATGCAAAAGAGATTCTATAAAGCTGCTACCCAAATAGCTAACAGAAAGCTTGAAACGTGACACAAAAGAAAGATATGCAAAGGATCCTTAATTTGCAGTCATATTACAAGTCAGTACTTCAAGAGCAATGAGTGAGATATAAATATTTACCCTAGGAAGCTAGACTGGAAAATGTAAACAGGTTCCACAGATATAATATAATTTGTCAATATCTTTACTGCTAGAAATGGAAATGTTAACTCAGGCTGGTCACTGATCCTGAAAGATGAGTATAATCAATTACATTTTTTACCTGTCAGTCATTCACATCATTGCCTTTCTCACAGCTGACTGCTCCCCTACCTTCCATTTCTTGTTTCAAGGCACTGAACAACTTTTTTTATATCCACTTTTCACTCAGCCTTTTTCACCATTTCCCTATTGCCACCTCAGATTAATACTGCTTGATTCAGAACAAGTCTGCTTCCTTCCCTTGTTTTCATGGAATTGCCGGTTTCCACTGTCTCCCATGTCAGAAAGGTGGACCTTCTGGTCTCTGGAATGTCATCTTAAATCTCACTTCTTCTCAAGGTTCACAAATTTTAGCCACTTCCTAAACAATAAAATCTGATACAAAGCTCATTTAAGTCAGTGAGAGCCTTTTCATTATCTTCAATGGACTATGAATCAGGACCAGATTGATGTCAGTAACTGGACTGAAAACTAGTGAAAGACAAAATCAAAAAAATCCGCATGGGTAACTTTGTTGTTAAGAACAGACTGCTACTTGAAAATAGTCATTGCAATAATATATCCCAAGTTAACACCACCTGTGATTTTTTCCAATACATTTTCTCCAGATCTTATGCAAAGGACTGAGGCCTTAATTTTGTTCTTATCTTTATCTGTATAAATTTTGAGTGATGCTAAAGACTTCTAACAGAGCTTGAACGTATGAGCTTAGACTAGTTCTTATCACTTTATATACTACAAAATACCATTCTACATCTAGCTAAAACAAGGAAAACTTGTTTTTATGAAATAAGTTAGTAAATCATTATCAAAAAAACCCAGAGTTAAAATGGATGTTTAGACAGAGCAATGGTATATTTGGAAAGCACGGTGAAAAGTTTATAGTCAGTATGTTTTAAATTCTCACTAGTGAGAACATGCAATGTTGTTCTTGCAAAGATCCTCTCTCTGGTCCTGTATTATTCATCTAAGAGCAATATGAAAAAGAAAAGCATTCCAGAAATCAAAAATAATGTGGCCTTACCTCATTCTTCCTGTCTTCATAAACATTCTGTTATTTACTCCCTCTTCATGTAATTTTTCCTGCCTCTTCCAACCTCAATTCTCTAATGAGTATTTTTATAAGGGGAAATCAAAATAAAACACTTTTGCCCACCCTTCCTTCTCCTACAACTTAAGTTTTATTCTTTTGTAAATATCTTGGGTGTAAAGCCAGTGCCCTTCTGCAATCTCACAGTGCTCCCACCAAGTGATATAGGGAAATCAGTTCTAACAGACAGTTTGGGAGATCTAATGCATTATAATAATTAAGATACACAAATACTATGTGGAGGACTCTGCACATTATGGAAAAAAGCTATAACTATCTGAAAGCAACTATTGCCAATATAAAGCTAAAATACTACACATTTATTAAAAAGTGTGTTGTAATTTGAGGGTATGGCAGCAGTGATTTGACAGTTATGACAATTCACTTTTCACATCTTTGCCCTATGTTGCAGTAACCAAAGTACTTTAGGGGAAGGGATAAAAGTAACACTGCCTATTACCACATAACTTTGCCAAGCGTATCAGCAAACACAAAGTCACTTAGATGACCTTCACTGAAGGGGTGCAGATACTTTTTTTTTTCTTTAATATATATTTATGCTGACACTTTCACTATAGTTAAGTACACTCCACCCTTACAGCTTCAGCTATGGGAGGTAAATGCTTTGTAGAAATGAAATTACTGTTGCAACAAGGTTGCTCATGACACTGTTTAATATAAAAAGGAGCCAGGACACAGTACATTGATGGGGGTGGAGTGTATTGTATATACAGAAGAGGGGTATTACTTCTGTTCTGCCATTTGACATTGATGTAGGAAGAGGGGACAAAAACAAATGCATTTTCCCTCCAGTACTGAGACATGCAAAGACAAAATGCTTATTACAAGTTATATGCAGCTCAGAATAATAATTTAAAAAGAAGAGACAGATTTAGAAATGTGCCAGTATACTTAATTTGTTTAGATTATTTAAATATATATTTAATACTCTGCTCTTTTGCTTCTAGACTTAAAATTAAGCAATGAGTGGACAGGATTTGAAATACAGACTAGGCATTGCTCACATCACATCAAAAGGCATTTTTAAATGCAGCTGTGGTTGTCTAAACTTAAACTGAACAGGATTTTTCATTGCTTGAAATTTGAAATGCAAGATGAATTTGGCCACATTACGTCTATTATCTTTAAGGGGAACTCTAAATATGCAACAAATTGCTGTTTCAAAGAGGCAACATGCAGAATTCAAATCTATTGTGTTTCTTTCAGGATTCTGTTGATCTGTGCATAAAGAGGTATTGAAGCAGGGGTGCAGTGAAAATCACTACAGTGATACAAATCCACAGCTCAGGCATGAGATCCTAGTGGCTGGATCTTTGAGGAGCAACACTCAGTATACTGTTCTCCAAAATACACCACTTCCTTCAACCAGTGAATTTAGTCTCAGTAAAACAGCTGCTCACCAACTTTTTTTCCAAAAAAACCAAAAAGGTAAGGAGGGTGGGAAGTAGTGGAAAGAGCTTATGCATTGTGATATTTATCAGAGAGCTGCAAACGGAAAGCAAAGAAGACAAATACTTTAAATGTGATAGATTCTAACCAGAAATGTGAAAGCATTTTCCCCTGTTAATATCTTGCCAGAACTGGCTGGGACAAAATTTGAGTTGCAGCTACAGGCTGAAGCAACAGTGTTGAAAAAACAAACAATCAAACAACCCGGCATTTATTCCTGCACCCCCAACATCCCCTTCCCCCCGAGCTGGCAAAGTATGACTGATGCTTTTCATTGGCTTCAAGGCAAATATTAGCTAGAAACTCATTTAGCTAGATCCACATCCATGGCCCCAGATGTTTAAAACTTATCATGGATTAAAGCCATGAAATAAAAATTAAAAAAAAATTTCAATTTGAAATTTTATTGGCATGTTGCTATAATGGTCAACATCAATTGACAGGAGAGACTTTGTCCACATACTCTGAGAACAAACAGCCTTCCTGCACCTCCCCCCTCATTTCTTCCTCTCTCTCGCTCTTTGAGCATTAATGCTATTGAAAGCCAAACAAAACACTGGCTATGGGTGTAAAGAATGCTGGTTTTCTGGAATGTTGCCATGGATCCTGCATCCAGTTGTGTCCCATGGGAAGAGGGTGCAGTCTCCTGGCTCTGTGGCAAGCTGGTCTCCCCAGGTAGGGCAGAAGGAAGATAGCCATGTACCCCTGCTACTCCCTATTCTTTCTCATCCACTATAGCCAGGTCTTTGATCACCCTCAGTTTGCCACTGGCATCGATTCTGCGCTTCTCACGTATTAGATCCTCCAGGCTGTGGAACCTCACCGTGTGCACCTTGTTCTCGGCCAAGTGGATCTTGAGATAGTATTGCTGCTGGTGCTGGGTGCCGGCAGCAGCCTGCAGCTCCCCTCCGGCTTTGAACTCCCTTTTCCCAAAGCGGCACCAGGCGGCGAAGCTCTCGGAGTTAGTCCAGCAGATCTCGTCGCTTTTTAAGCCCAGGTGCCCGCAGGCGTTTTGCACCACCAGCTCAGCCACCAGCGGGCGAAAGCGGTACCAGCTATTCACTACCCGGCCCACGTTGCCCGCGGCCGCCTCGTACAAGCTGTCCTGGCGGATCTGCCCCTGGTGCAGGTGGATGATCTGCCCGCTGCCCACGTACACTGCCCAGTGCGGCGGCGGGTGCTCCGACGGCCCCAGGTAGAGCAGCTCCAGCAGGTCCCCCGGCTTGCAGAGGGCAGGCAGGGCTGACACCGAGTAGACGCTGAGGTCCCCAGCCTGGGGGCCGCTGCTGACCTTGGAGAAGATGCATTCCTGGCCACGGAAAGCGGAGAACTGGGTCTCGTTCAGCACCAGCTGGTGGTGGAGGTGGTGGGTGGGCGTCTCCTGGCCAGGGCTGCCGGAGCCCTTCACGCTGTACTTGTCTGGCTGGCCTCGCTCGTCCAGGTCCTCCTCCTCATCCGAAAAGAAGTAAGCCACCCCGACGCGCAGTTCGTCTTTCTCGATCCCCGAGGGGTCCCCGGTCGGCAGCTCGCTGTAATTCAGGTGGGTGATGCGATCCAGTTGATTTCCCATCAATGACAGGGCGAGGCGAGGGCAGGAATTGCCGGATCTGAAGGAAGGGTGGGGTGGGCATGGACAGAGATAACAAGAAAAGGGAAGGAGAGTGCAAACGGAGGAAAGGAAGGAAAGAAAGAAAAAAAATCAAGGCACATACAAAAGACTTCAGTGATTCCGCCCTAACTCACCAGCCCTCCCCCGCTCCTTCCCTCCCTCCCTCCAGTCCGTGCAAGGGAGAAACTCCCAGCACGGATCCTTCCCCCGGCCCTCGGGATGCAGGGCAGAGCAGACCCCCGTCTCCTCGGCGCTCGCCGGGCCGGGCTGGGTTGCCCGAGCCCCGCTGTCTCGGAGCGCCCGACTCCCCCCAGCCGCGAGAAAAGGCAGCTCCTCGCCGGCTGACAGCTCTGCGTGGGGGGCCCGAGTTGCCCCAGGAGCCTCCCCTCCCCGCTCTGCAAGGGGAGATGGCTCCCGGGGGTTGGGAGGGGCTGGTACGGAGGGTCCCGAGCGCTTCCCTCCGCCTGCCCGCAGCCGAGCGGAGCCGCACTGGGCAGCGCGGTACGCGGGAAGGCGGCTGGAGGAGCTCCAGGGCTCGAAGCTGGCACACCTGCCTGCCCGATCCCCGTAGCCGAACCGAGACCGCAAGGAAGAGGCAAAGAGCAGGCGATCAGCGACCCCCCACCCCAGGGGTCCCTCTCGCCCCACTCCGTACCCGTGGTCTCCCAGCGCCAGAAACCCTCCCAAACTCCTTTAAAGTCGTCCTGTCCCCATGGGCGCTGCAGAGGAGGTGATCTCCGTCCTCCCCGCTGCGCGCCCAGCTCCTCTGCCCGCACCGCCCCGCTCCGCTGTGGGCTGCCCGGCCCCTCCGGCGAACCTAAGTACCGGCGGCGCCGCTCCCGAGCCCGCCCCGGCCCCGCTCATTGGCCGCGCCGCGCTGCGCCCGGTGGTGGCGGCAATGGGGCTCCCCGGCGCCACTGGCCGGCCGGGCCCTGTCGTCTCGCAGGGCCCTACCGGCCCCGGACGCACCCCGGACCGGCCCCGGGGCTGCGGCATGTCCGTGGCTCGGTGTGGGCAAGCGGGGCTTTCCAGTGGGAAGGGGATTAAAGAGAGTGCCTACTGCAGTATGCTGCTGCCGACCGACACCTGCACCGAAAAAGAAATAAAAATGAAAAAAAAAAAGTCATTACCATTAAAAAAATCCCGGCCAGGCTTCAGGTGGAGGGTGGCACGTGTTCAAGAGTTGCTCTGTCCCTCGGGGCTGTAGGTGCGATGGCCTTCACTTCACTTTACCAACCTCAGGTGGTACCTGTGCAGTCTAAGGTGATCGCCTGGGCTTCCCTGTGGTCAGGAGAGATGGGGCGTTTCCAGAGTGCTGCTCCTCTTGCCTGTTGCACAACCTAGTTTAGGGAAGCACAAACTGCTCTAAGGAGGTGCCTGTCTTTCACCATCAGCAATCATGGGTTGTCCTCAGATGTAACTGGAAGACGTGCTATGACTTGTCTTAAGTAAGAAATGAGACTGCCTGACAGCAGCAGTCAATTTCTCCCAAAAACATTTAAAATCTAAAACCTGTCATCTGTAGTAGTTAATACCAATACACACTTTTACACCTAATTTTGCACATTATGAAAATGAAATTTATGAACATGAAACATTTGTCCACCAGTTCACTGGGAAGCAGTGTCAATGATGGGATTGTAACCCAGTTCTTCTGAGTTCTTAATGCTGTGCTCTAATCATGAGAACTTCTGAAAAGTGAGAATCTAAATATTTAAAGACACTTCATGAAAAAGTCTAATAACATTCTTTGGTTCATATGTGAATCATATTAAAGTATCATTTTCATCTAGAAGTAAATTTACTACTTTCTTCACAGTGTAAATAGTTTTTCCATCTAGACATAAGTATTTCTGCTTTCGGTGTTTGTGGATAATATCTTTCTTCACTGCTGGCCTTTTTCCAGTCTTCAGGTTTAATTAACTGAGAACAATAAATGCCATCACTTTATTCTCATAACAGAGAGACCTACATCCTTAAATAAATATAGTGAATTCCAGTTTCTCAGAGTACAAGTTGTGTACCTAAGTTCATATGAGTTAAATACTGAGTTTCTTAGATGTGTTTACTTTGAATGACCCTTTTATTTTTCCATTCAAATATTTATATGACTGTATTTCCAGAACATTTTTTTGTTCTCATTATTTTTTAACATATGTAAAGGCATTGCAACATAAATGGAAGAGAAAAAAACAAGTGCATTTAGTGATATGACATTCAAAGGCTGACATCAGTTATTTTTCACTGTGGCAGTTATACTAATCTGTTGATGGTTACAGACTTTCCATGTCTCATAAACCCAGGGGCTACAGCATGAGATTCACAGGAATTAAGCTGATTTACAGCAGTTAAGCATGTAGCATTCAGGCTTTGTAGAGTGAATTTGAATTTTAAAAAATATATAAAAAAAGGATTCTATTCTAATATATGCATTTAAACGTTTCACAGGACAAAGCATAACAGATGGATGTTATTAATCTCTGAAACTGTGTAAATGCTTTTCTAATGATTGTCAGAAATTGTATGTTCTTTTCTGGCATGACCTTCACCAACTGCAACATTTTAAATTAAATTATGAAAACACTCTAATAGGTTTAGTGTTAAGGCTGTAAAACAGTGTTTAAATATTTTGATTTTTTTTTTTTTTTTTTATAACTGTTAATGTGCTTCGTTGTTAAAGCTACTCCAAGTTGAAGGCCATTTTCTGTAAGCTTTCACCAACAGTTTCGGTTTTCTAAATGCTTTATATTTTTCCCATTTAAAGTCTGCATCTTTTTGGGTTGCACTTGCACAGTTCGCACTTCCCACATTTGCCAATCATCAAGGCTACGTAGAGTAATTTTTAGATAGTTCTAAGCAAACAAAACATTATTTCATCTTTTGCATGCAAAGTAGTGGAGAACAGACTGCTTCTGTAAACTGCAGGTGCAGAAGGAAGGAGTCTGGCTCTAAGGAGGGCTCTGCACTTTTAGGTGGACTATTTCCTGCCAAATTTTAACAGTTTTCTTTATGTCTTTCATGCTTTTGCAAGTCCGCTCAAATGAGGGTGTTCCACCTCTTGCTGAAGTACTTACAGTCCCTTACAATCCACATCTCACCATGACTTCCATTCAACACACCTGTTTTCTTATTCCATTTCAGGTCTCTTGGCTGCATGCTCTGTCTCATCAGTGCTTCATGTTCTACCTCCATCCCCCCAGAAGGACCTTTTATTTCAATTTCTCTTCAATTCCAATTTTAAATTGTGAAGCATCAAGAAGTTGCCTTAAAAAACAAAACAAAACCTCACAACTTATAAGCATACTTATGTGTAATTATGATTAAAAGACACTACGGAAAAATGGTAGAGATTATATAAATCAATGGCGTGCAACAAACCTCTCAGTCTGAAGGCTTCTGTTGATGTTAGAGGATGTTACAAAAGCAGTACGCAGTGTCTACAGAACTGTAGGGCCATAGCCTACTGGAGATGCTTGTTTTGCCTGAGCTATTTTGTTTAATATTTTTATCATCTCCTTTAGATGTTTGACTTACGGGAGCTCATGGAGGCTTATTACCAAGGCAGTGAGTGCAGGCTTGACTGCTCTTAGACTGTGGCACTGGCAGTGCAGCATCACTCTGTTCACACTCCCATTGACCAGCTTCAGCCTCATTAACCAGGGTCATAATCTCTCCTTGCACCAGAACATGTGAGTATGTCACGTTACTAACCCTAGCCCATAGTTACTAACCTTAATAATTTTTCCTCATTCTGAGCATAGGAAGCATAAACATCTCTGCTTCTGTCCTAGTCTTCTCTGAGGGAGTGAACTTATATTTTTCCTATGCTGTTTTTTAACTTTTGTGCCTTTTCCACCCTCGGCGTTTTGTCACTGTTACATTTATGTTTAATTTAATACAGAGAAAACTCTTAAAATATGTACAAAAATGGATACTCAGTAGCTTATTTTTTAAACCTTGTTTTTAAAATTTTCTTATCATCTTGCTTTGAGCTGAGCTTTGGAGCCTTGGACCCCTGTTGCTAAAAGTGGAGCTGAAATCTCTGTTGATTTGAATGAGTAGATAACATTTGTGCAGAAAAAATTAGGAACAAATTTAGGAAAGCATGTTTCAATAAACAACCAGAGACTAAAAAACATTATTACAATGTTGGGAACTTTCATATGTATTATAAACTTTTTACAGATTGTAGAAATCTGTCCTTCACAATTCTGTTAAGGTTGAATCTCAGATGCCCAGAAACTCAGCTCTATTTCAGATTGCAATCTGGTCTGCCCATAGGCACCTAGACATAAAGGGTAGCAGGAAGGATCTTTTTCCCATGAAATTCTCTAAAGTAGTGTACTCCATGTGTACTTCTTCTGTGCCTACACCTTCATTACTGTCTCAGTGTACCTAAGGCCTCAGAGACATAAAATATTAGTCCTTTGAGAAACGTGTGATCTGGACCACAATTTATGTAGATGGTATAGTTACTCACTTTTTGCAAACAGCTTTGCATACATATTGTCCTCATACCAAGGCAAGGCCATAATGCCCAGATCTGGGATATTCTGGGTTCAAGTGTGTTCTGCCAGCTGCATAACAGCAGGCACACTACATAGCTACAGTTTCTACATGTAATTAGTCTGAGAGAGTTCTGAGATTTTGATCCTTGAGCTATGGACAGCTTCTGTAATTTTTATCCAGTGATGGTGAAGAATAAACTGTAAGAACTTAGTCAAGAAGGCACTTTTGCCCTTTACCGCTTTTCTGCTCTTCTCCTGGCTCCTAGTGGCTTCATGATTCTTGCATTCATAGGGTCACTTGTAAGTAAAATTGGCCCAGAGCTGTTCTCTGGCCCTGAGGTATGGTATGATGATGTAATTGTCCAGCTGAACTCTCCAAACTCCAAAACTGGGTGGCTGAATTCAAACTGCCTGTTAGGAATTATTCCTAATGCATTTTAATCTGTAACCTGTATGGAAGAACAGTAGCTGACCAGTGCCAAAGCTTTTCAAATGCCATGCTATCAATTAACAATATGAATAATACTGTTCTGGTCCTTGGACCTGTGACCTGGCCCTGTGTAGGCAACTGTTTAGACTTATCTCCTGAAGGAGAGGTGGAAGCATGACCAAGTATATTTTTTGTCAGTTAATACTTGTGAAGACCCCAGACTTAGTTTCTGCTTCCTGATCAAGTGATACAACCAAAAAGATATTACAGTAGAAAAGATTTTGAGGACGGATGGGAAGAAACTACCTTCCTTTTAAACATGTTTATCTTTGGAAGATGGTTACATAGAAAAGATCCCAAATGGGGAAGCCTTATAACTTTTCAGCTGTCAGGGAGCAGCAGGGAAGGATGCCGGGCACAGGCAGCATGTGGGAAACTGGGGGTGCCCTGACTCCCAAGTGCAGCCCCCCAGTGCCCTGACAAAAGGAGCAGAGCAGGGTTTGGGGACTGAGGCCAGCTGAGGCCCAGCCAGGAGGTCACAGCAGCCATGCAAGGCCACCCCAACACAGGCAGCCTGGCCTACGCATGAGCCAGAGCTTCTATGCAGCTCCCATGTAAGGGGCTGAAGCTCCATCCACGCCTCCTCAAAGCTCTTCATCATTAACTTTGTTTTTCTCCCAGACATCTTATCTGAGGTTCATCTTATCAGAGCTGATCTTGAACACAGGCAGCAAACCTGGAGGAGGCGAGGGAAGAGCTTGTAGATCTTGCTGGTGCACTCAGGGCCCTGACAGTAGTGTCATATTCATTCACTGGAGTATGAAAGAAAAATAGCTGAGGGACTAGATTTTCATTTAGATGTCTGTCTCTCTACATTGAATGGAAACTGAACACACAGGCTTTTTTTTTTTTTGGGTGCGGGAGGTTAATCTCAAATTCCCTACTACGATATGCAAAGAAACCTTCTCCAGGATTATAATGCGCTTTATGAACTTTTGCAGAATTGGATGTTGATGAGCATAAAGTTAGAACAATTAACAGTGAATCTTGTTTCTTGATCCTTGTATTTCTATGGTAATTTCTTTCTCAATGTTATTCTGAACATTCCAAAATGCTGTGACATGCCACCATTTTCATATAGAGATAGAAGAAACAAAACAACAACAACATAACCCTCTAAGCAGACATGACCACAGCCAAATAGGAAAAAACTTGCTTATTTGTAGCAGAATATTTACACTTAGGCAGGCTGTTGTTTCATTCAGGAGCATAGTCTAAATGTTTACATTAATTTTATTTTACTTTTTGTTTTTTTAAGGAAACAAAATAAAATATGGTCTAGCAATGTGGTGAGCCTTGCTAAGTGATTGTAGCCACTGAATATGTTTTTCAGTGTCAATGTGTTTGAAAGCTTTTGGTAAAGTAAGCTTGATTGTAAATTTGCTAATTGAGTTATATCTTGGTCAAGTAGGTTCAGTGTGAGAGTTTTTGTTCAGGGTTTCGGGTATTTTCAGTAAAGATGCAGTTTCACATTATATTTAATCATGAATAAGAGGATTCCAATTGATAATGAACTTTAACCCCAACAGCCTACTCCTTCAACTTCTTTTATAGCTGATTTTGTGATCATGTAGTTCAGGGTGAGATTAAATTTACAGCACTGCTGTAACAAGATGTTGAATATGTGCCAGATGAAAAACATCTTTTTTAAAGGTGTTGGCACTCTGGAGCTGGTGCTCTGAAATGGAAACAGTCACGAGTATTGGTCCCTTCTGAATATATGATTTTTGACATGGCTTTAATAAAGAAGGTTACATTGTTCCTTCTATGAAAGGAGGATAATAATGGCAGCCTAGTAGGAAAACTCCCACAGTCTCTTCTAGCTCTTGCTACAAATCAATCTAAAATAAAAATGACCTTATAATGTTTGTACAGGAAAAAATATCCCCAGAAAATAGTGTAGCTTCAGAAAATCAGTTCATAGGGAAAAAAAAAGGAAAAAAAAAAAGAAAAAAGAAGTATTTGTAACTGTCTTCTAATGCAACCTTATTAGATGGACTGCTGTCACATAGCAAATCAACTTACATTTATTTTACAGCTACAGGCAGAACTTGCCTAATTTCTTTTCTAGATCGGAAACCTTTATAGAAATATCTGGCCATAAGGACTAAATTAGTGGTTCTACACAAAAATGACAGTTTCAGTGTATGACTCTCCACTAATGACGTGTTAGCTCTGTCCCTAAATGATCCAATCAGAAATAATTAATATGTATGTATCTAAGTGCATATCGGTTCAGTAATTATTTTTATACTGTTAGCTGTTTTCCAAGCTCCTGAAAGACAAAAGGCAAATTTGTTTCTCTAGTATAAGACATGAAGATTTCTTGCATTTCCCCTTTAAAACTAGAGAGATTGTCCATTATATATATATTTTCTTTTTTTTTGTTAATTGAAAAGCTGTTGGCAACCTACAATTTGCCTGCATGTATTGTAACGGGGTTATTTGCTTGTCCCTGTCCTTTTTCATGTGTGCTTCACGATCCTTTATTAAGTGATTGTTCTGCAACTGTATTCTATTATAATTCTGCTAATTTTTAATAATATGTATGATATTTCTGCTGCCCTGAAGGACTCCCACGAAAATTAAATGTTTAAATAAAATGAGCACCCAATGCTTCTTTCTATTAGGCTAGTTAATATTTTATAAAATATTTTTATCTGTGAGGCTTTCAATAACTGAACTTGAAAATTACTTTCTAAATATTATAAGCAATAACAAATAACCCTTGACTGGGTAGCAAAGAAGAAACTCAATCTGTGTGAGAGCTGCTATTCATAAAATGCTCGAGCGTCACTCTCATGGTTTATGATGTTGACTGAGTTACAGAACTAGATTCAGTAAGGGAATCAAACCTTGCTATATACAAATACCTTTTGGAGTTAACCTCTATTTTTCTTTTTTAAATACAGAGCCTAATCCTGGAGAGCTAAGTCATTCGAAATTCCTATCAATTTTATTGCCAGGCCAGCAGCATCCTGCCTATAATACAGAAAAGGCTGTCACAAGATACATGCACACATTTTTCCTTTGAATCCAATGAGAATTCTGTGTGCATTCAAAGAAAGAATACATCTTTAGATGCTTAGAAATTACAATGTATAAAATTAGAATTCATTCAGTTTTCTAAGGTGTATAAGTATTGAATGAAATCATCGAGGCTGCACAGTGATGCTTTTAAAAATAAGTTTCTGCTCAACAAAAATTGAATGGCCTGAACTTGTAAATTCAATACTATTTCCAGTAATAATTTCCAAAATGCATTTTTCCAACCTCTAAACTCAACCTTGGGTCTCAAATACAAGCAGTGCCTATTCATGTATATTGTTCGTGCAGCTAGAAGTCTGGCTGACCTAATTAGACTTGTAGGTTAACCCTGCCATGTTTTTTTGTGTGTGTTTTTTTTTTTTTGGTGATCATATTCATGCAAACCTCTTGTTTACAAAAGTTTTTTTTAGAGATGTAGCATACTAAATTTTTTAACCAACTACTTTATGTATAGTGCATAAATAAGTGTAGACTCAGCCCATTTTACTCAGGTTACTCAGGTGTGTTGTTCCTTCAAAATAACAGAAGTAAGAAGCCATCCAATATTTATGTGTATCCCTAAGTTTAGAAGATGCAGCATGACTTGCATGTGCTCAGGATAAGTTGCATAAGGTATGACAGTAATTCACCTTAAATTCCACCTCCCCCTAAAAATTAAAATAAAGCAGAAATTAGCGTGATTTTGGTACAGAAAAAATGTACTGAAAATAAAATAAAAATAATCTTATTTGAGACAAGACTGGTTTTGTGCCTGTTCATTTTAATCCCAGCTGTGCTACAGAGTCTCTTAGTGACTCTGGTCATGTCACTGAGAGCTAGGCTGGTGCCATCAATTATTATTTAAAGTGAAAGAACTAAAAGCACTTTTCTGTTTTAAAACATGGTCACGTTACTGATCTTAGGTGTGAAAAATCTGGATTCAGTTCCCTATGTATCCACAGTGACTCAAATCTCTGTCATTCAGTTTAAGTGTATCTGCTATTATAGTTCAGACACTACAGGCTATCTGGCTATTCTCCAGTCATCATGTTGTAACCTTGCCCTTGTTAAGAAAATAATTCAAGGAAACACAAACAAAACTTTCAACTAAATGATTAGAGTACTTACCTGAAGGCAAAGAAACCTAGGTTTCTATTTCTGTTCCCGTATTTCAAAGACTATTTAAGGTAAAAATGGAAATAGCCTTGAGATGAGAATGTTCCTCCAAAAATAGGTGCTTCATTCTTTCCTACAAAGCAGAAAAAAAGAACTGGATTCTACTTTCCTGATAACTGGCTTCTGATTTGCCTGCAGATTACAACATGAGTGGTCAAGTGCATCACCATTTGTGATAGGTGTGTCTTAAAAAACCACAATTTTGTGTTGTGGTGGATGGTTGGTGTTGCGGAGCAGAACACAGAGCCCCAGGGAGGACCCCATGAGATTTAGCAGGAGTTCACAGTGGGACACTCTTGAGAGGTGCTGTGGTGCTTACACTCAGAAAACTTCAGGCATGCCTATAGTGAGAAGTGCTCACCTCTTGTAAACTCAAATCTATAGTCTCTCTTGGGCTTAAGTGCTTCCAAGTTTATGCAGCAGCTGTTGCTTTGTTTTTCAGATTACAGTTTTCTACCTAAACATCTCCATTTTCTCCAAATCCTGCTTTAGATGTTAAAATCCATTATTGGCTTCATCCCTTAATCTCTGTTCTGCTTACTTGCCCTATGTAAATGGGAATATTCCTACTCCTTTCACCTCCCTTTACCTTCTGTGTTGCCTGATAACAGTTATATAGGGCAAGGGCTGTCTATTTGTTCACAGTAATTCTCACAAGTCTGTTTCTTTTGGGGAGTGTTCAGACCTTTACTGGGATACAAATTTGCACTAGAAGAGTTAGATGTCAAATAATATAGGGAACATAGCTACTCCTTACTAGGAGCAAAATTCTGTGGCAATGTGAGATGGTAATTTAGGACATGAAAGACAGTAGTGCTACAATGTTAGTGCTGGTCTGGGGAGACAGTGTAACACAGTAGATGAAACAAGTGATGTTAATACATATCTGCAGGGCACATGTAACTGAAACGCAGCAAACGGGGAATATGGAGGTACTGTCAAACAGAAATTAATTTAAATAATATAACTGCATGCTCATTTCACTCCACTTACCTGTTTCCTAGACCATCACTGAAGTTTCACATACAGTGCTGTAAGAATTATACTATTTTGGACGTCATCAAGTTTGGGGATGGGGTGTGATATCCACAATATGGATGAAGTTCTGGGTGTAAAAGCAGGGCCCATGCAGTCCCATGCAGTGTTGTGTTTGCGGAGTGTGAGAGAATTTCTAGGGATAAAAGGTCTTTGGAGACTCTGGTCCCTGGGTTAAGCTTGTACAGATTGTTGTTCTGTGACCATTTTGTAGGGAGACATTCACCTGAGGCTAAGATGGTAAACCCCTGTCCAGGATATGATGAAATTCACAATTATAGAGCCCTGATGTGGCCAGTGACTCTTTTAGCTCAGTTTAAAAAAGCTGATTATGGGTTTTGTTGCATTCAAAACTTTACCCGATATTAAGAAAAACAACCCAAATAAAAATTTAATCTGTGAAAGAAAGTGTTTTTCAGTTAAATCAAATGTTTTTGACCTGAAGAAGAGTGGTTTCTTTAAACATACACTTTCTACTTGAAAAAAAGAGATAGATAATTAAATATAAATCATAAGTAGGTGGCAAGTGAAATGTTCTTTTGAAAGATGAGGGGCTTTTTATCCCTTAATTAGAAAGACTAAATGCTAATGTCAAAACAAAATATTTAGAATCTTCAAAAATACTGAGTATTTTTGGACTGAAAGCTTTTGCTGAATTTAACTTGGACTTGAAAAATATTTTTGATGGCTGAGTAATATATTTCTTGGTACACAGAGTATTTGCCAAAAGAAAAAAAATGTAGCTGTTCTAATAAACTGTCCTGACAGTAGCATGTGAGCTGGGTTTATGACTACAGTCATGCGTGGTATGGACATATGAAATGTTTTTCCAAGACCAGAAACAGATAATTCCTTGCAACCCCAGAGACACCTGTATAAGAGAACTTGGATTTGATAACCTCACCTCACCAAATATGATGAATTCTTATTATGTGGGTAGTTGAGGGTTACAGAAATAAATTAAGCTAATAAATAGGAAAGAGTCTGTGAAGAACAGACTGTAGTAAATTAAACTGAAAATGGTGTAAGTCACATATGTTCATTTCAGCTGTAACTGGGCTCATGATTCTTAGTGAATCATTTATTTGACACATTGTTTCTTCTTATTTTCCATTTTGCTTTTTTTCTTCTGTTCAGAAATAACTTACGAAAAAAGAACTATTTCATCAATTATATCGATTGACCAAAAATATTTTGTTGAGTAATTTCTATGAACAGAAATTATTTATTGTTTTCATATTAATTTTTTTGATTATTACTTTTTCTCATGAGCAAAAGTTTGTAAAAGATATTTATGGTATGAAATTGTTTGAGGCACATAATTCAAACTCCTCTGTTAAGTCCTCTGTGTAAATGAAAAAGTGTGAATTTCCATGGTTCTGGGATAAATTACCACCAGTACAGGATAGCTGGAAGAAAGATAAGCCCAAACAAATCCAAAGCAAAAATAAAACTCCATATTTTTAAAAATAAAATTATTAACCCCTAGGGAAAAAAACACAGAAAGTAATGCAATGCTTGCAATATCTAATGTTCAAAACTATGTGTATTTTATGGAGCAAATAAAGTCACTGGTTTCCATGTAGTCAAAGGAAAAATAAAAAGAAACATTTTCATAAATTCATCATCTAATCTGCTGTTTTAGTCAGCAATATCTCTGTTAGCACTGGTAGCTCATGTACATTGTTTTGCGGGTCTCTACAGTTCAAGAGTCCCTAATATTCCAGAAAATCTATTTCAGCACTTCACTATTCTTATAATTATATTATTATTTTCTAAAGTTCTAATAATAATTTTAAAGTTCTTTGCAGTTTTAAATCATCATTTATTGTGTGTTTTTTTTTTTATTTTATTTTTATTTTAGGTTAAGGAAAATGATTTATTCATTTTTTCCTATGCGCAGCATTTTTGTATTTGAAGAATTTCCCCTTTTAGTTTTCTCTTTTGTTTTTAGGTTAAATGATCATAATTAATTCAGTTTTTTTTTCTTTGCAGTTATGTTTTCTAGAATGCCAGTTGTTCTTATTCTACTGAGCTCCCTTCAATTTTACATCTTTCACAAACTGTGGTGCCCAAAATTGGAAAAAGAAACCCAGCTGTGGCTTTAACAGAGCAAAATAGAACAGAAGAATTGTTTACAGGCTATCTGTCTGTTTATACTTTTCAGTATGGTCTAGGCCTTTTTGCAACAGAGTGGAATTTTTGATTCATCCAATTATAACTTTTTATGTGAAACCATTATGTTGACAGATGATTTCCCATGTCCCTGTTTCTGACCTTAACATTTTGGAATCTGTGAGTCCTGTAAATTGCTACAATTTACTGATTGTCTTGGTTATTATATTTGCTTTTTTTTTTTTTTTTCCTCTTAGAAGATCTCTGTATTAATAAATATCTTGTTGACAAGCAGTCCATCTTTATAAACTGAAAGACCCAAAGATCCTGAAGGGAAGCCTAACTGCACAGAGAGAGTTTGAATAAGACGTGAGTAGTAGATGACTCTCTACATAGGAGAAATTTACTTGCCATAAGTGATGTCCAGTAGTTAGAATTCATTGAATCTTCCTTCAAGTAAAATTCGTTTGTGCAAATGGAGTGAAAAAGGAGATGTGAACATAATTAGTGTAAAAGCTTTTAATAATGGAGGACGTATTCATGGAAATTATTAGTAAAGATATCCCAGCTGTATTTTTATTCCTAGGCAATTCAAATTTCCTGAAGTACACTATTTGGAAGTACTAAGGTCTAGCAGCAGGAGGTTTTTTTTCTGTTCTAGTTTCATGGAAGTAGTAGTTGGAAGGGATATCTGGCAGTACATCTAATGCACCTCCTGCTCAAAGTGAGGCTAATTTCAATCCTGGACATACACCAGCTGTGGCTTTTTCTAACCATGTCTTAGCAAGGATAGAGATTTCGCCACTTTGCAGACTGCTTCAGTGCTGTGCTTTCTATATAATGAGAAAGTTTTTCGTAATGTCCAATTTGAATTTCTCAAGCTGTAACTTGTCACAGCTACTTCTTGCTAAATCATCTGCCACTACAAAGAAGCTTCCTCTTGGCCAGACTGAACACTTCCTTCCATTTATTGTAGGGCAAATGTTCTAGGCTCCTGAACAGCTTCTTTACTTTCCAATGGACCATTATCAATTTCTTGACACCAATTTTGAGCTGTGGAGCCCAAAACTGGACATGGTACTCCAGTTGCAGCCTTGTCAATGTTGTGTAGATTGACACACTAAGTGCTGGTCTCACTTCTACTAGTGTAGCCCAATATGCACTTTATCTTATTCATTTTGGCAGGGCACTTCTGCTCATATATAGCTTGATGTCCTCTGTAACCCTCAGGTCCTTTTAGGGAGGTGCCACTCAGGCAGTATTGCTGCATTAGGCTATTCTACCCTCCCCCTGCCCCGCCCCAGAATTTAGCACTTCTCCCTCTTCAGATTCAAAAATATTCTGTTGGCCCACTCTTCAGTTTTCTCAAGGCCCCTATAGCTGAATCTCTATCATCTGGTGTGTCGAACACTTCAGAAAATTTCCTGAGGGACCATTCTGCCTCATAATCCAGGAGAAGATACTGAACTGCACTGTCACTGCTTTCAAACCCTAGAATACTTGTTTCATTACCAACCTTTAGACCTCAAGCCATTGGTTACTGCCAGGGAGGCCAGTGGTGCAGCCAGTTTTCAATTCAGTTAAGAGACTGTTTATCCCGACACACTTTCTCAGCCTCCAAAAAAGAATGTGGTGGAAGGCACCGCCTTAGTGGAGTGAGAGTCACAGGAACTCTTACCCCTTATCTTCCCAGTCAATCATTTTGTCATAGAAAGCAATCAGGTTGGCCAGGTATGATTTGCCTTTGTAAATCTGTTCTTGATTGCCTTGTCATTTGCATGGTCATGTTAGGATGGATGTTAGGAGGATATACATCCCCCTTTCCACCAGAGACTGCACTTAGTGTGTCCACCTGATAGTTCCCTAAGTTATCCTTGTCTTTCTTAAATACGGGTCTGATCTATTATTGCCATGATTTTTAATAGTTATTAAACAGCTTTATAACTACATTGGCCAACGCTTCTACAGATTTGGGTAACTTTTCAGGCTATATAGATTGAATAATCCAGTTTTTCCAAGTAATCACTTGCCTGTTGTTACCCAGTCATTCTTTTCAAAACGTGGTGGTATGAGTGAAGGGCTATGAGCAGGCTTGCCTGCTGAAGGTGAGGCAAAAACAAAGTATGTGTTTTAGTTTTCTTTGTCTTTTATTGCCAGGTTATCATCCCCATCCATCAGTATTCATTCATTTGGTTGCTGGCTTATTTTTTCTCCATTACTCTCGCACCAAAATAGATACCCAGGGCATCAAGCACATATAATGCTTCAGCACTAATTACCTTAGTAGTAATGTGGCATCTCCTTAGCAGCAGTCTCTCTATCCCTTAAAAATGACCTTGCTATTGTATTACTCTATGAGACAGACTTAGATCAGTAAGATTTATGATACCCAGCATTCCAGAAATAAAGAAGGGGGTTGGCATTTCAGATTAGGTGGCTAAGTTTAATGGTTACTTTTGACACTGATCACTCTGAGACTCTTTTTGCCAGCAGGATATTAATTAACCACACAGGAGATTCTGGTTCCTTGCCTTCTAGTTCAGTGTCTAGTTAACATCATCCTGGTCCAGCCTTTCCTGCTGAGCCGCAAGCAAGCTATAGGAAGTGTTGTGCAGACCTGTGACATGCAGTAACCATGAGAGACAAAGTGTCCTCTTTCATCTAGTTGGAGTGACACATATATGGTCAAGTGATGTGCAGTATCCTAAGTCAGTCAGGCCTAGAACATGTGCAATACTGTGCACAGCACCGAGAACTGTGTTAGGTCAAAACAAGTTCTAGCAAATTTTTTTCCAGATTATGCAGGTATGAGTTAATATTTTTCTTTTCAAGTTTTTAGAACTGTCAAATTTCTGTATATTTTTAAAAGATGGTATAAAGCACCCTGACTACAACTGTGATGTCAGGGCTTCAAAGCATGCTTCAGCTTTATAAAATAAGGTAGCTAACACTTTTGTATGTTAATTCTGTTCCCCCATATGGTTCAGTTGTTTGTTTGAATATTGTCCACCAAAGAAACAGCCTCAGGCAGGTATCTGTCATAGAAAATTTCAGCCCAAATCACTAATATTTTGCAAAATTATAAGCTATGGAAACAGGGATTTGTAATATGAAGTGTCAGAGAGCCTCAGTAGTATATTATGCTACTACCTTCCTGCATCGGTAAGTTACTGGTATGTGATTGGGTATTTAATAAACTTCTTGAAATATATATACATATGTTTCCTTTTTTTTTTTTTTTTTGTAAAAGGGTGCAAGAATTTGGTTCAAAAGTGCTTTGGATTTGTGTAGTCCTTTGTTACAACACCTAGGCACAAAAGATCTGTAAAAAAAAGTGAAATGGCAGTCTCAATTCAGAGTGTCCATGCATTTGTGTTTTGATGTCTTGGCTTTCATGCTATTTTTATGTTGTTTCTTTCATCTTTAATTTTACTAAGAGATTCATATTAGATGCAATATTAATTCCTGTAACACTGCCTTTCATTTTTCTGCACAGTTTGAGAGATTTCTGGCTTAAATAGGAATAATAATGTGTGAAATTGTTTTCTACATTTAAATGTGAATAAACAAATAAACCACGTGGATTTTCTAAAATCTCCATGCCTTGCAATTTTCTTCCAAAGATTTAACTGATGCATTAGGAATGAGAGGCATGAGCAATCGCCAGAAGCTTTTAACCAATGATTGTGGTTGTGCACTTTATAACCTGAGAATTCTCAGCATGCAGCACATTATAACACATACTGCACTAGAAAATAAACAGAAAAGTGAAGTACAGTAACTGGACTTTCTGTAGGGGTTTGACATATATTAAATGAAACACAATTCCAACATGTTGATGAACTGCAGAAGAGGCAATTAAATGTCTCACTGATTATAGTTAATGGGACCAATTAAAGAATGTGTTTTGAAATGCGACAGGTAGAGTTATGATGCCTGCCACCAGGAGAGGGAGAGACGGAAGGATGGGGAATAAAGGATTGTGAACAGTTAGTGCAAAGACTGCTAGTTTGGAAGCTGGGTTTTTTTGGTTGTTGGGTAAAGGGAAAGTTGGTTACAAATGCTGTTCCACTTTGAGTTAAAATATATATCACATTCTTTTTTATTTTATTTTTTATTTTTTTTTATTCTGAAGACAGTATTACAGATGCACAAACTGGTCAAAGAAACATAAGCAGCATGTAGTAGTGAAAGCCTGGCCGTAGTATTTCTACATGACTTCAATAAAAAAGGAACTCTTAGGGGTTCTACAGTGTTGATCACAGTTAGCAAAAACATCTGATAGACATTGAGCTTCCATTCAAGCTGGGGATTAACAACAATAATCCACTTAAACAGAAAATTAATACTAAAGGAGTATTTTGGGCTCCAACCATCAGCTGGCAAAAGGCAGTGTGTTTCTATGTAAGATGATGCAGTGCCTTTGTAGCTGGTCTTTTTTCTTCTATTAGAAACAATGATCATTGTAAGGGTTAATGTTTCCTAAAATCTGTAAGTAATTTGAAATCTAAGATTCATTTGCAGTAATGCTGCAGGACTTCACCTGGTGGCCTTCCACAGAGACAGAGATGTGATGTTGCTGTAGCTGTAAAAGCAATACAGTTACTCCTGTGTGAGTCAGCCCTGAAGCTGGAAGTACTGGGAGGTGTGGTAGTGCCCCTGTGAACAACTCCTTTCCACATAATCCAATCAGGCTGTGGAAGAAAAATTACCACATGCTCACAGCACTCTGCCCACATCACCACCAACAGCCCCTCTAAGGTGCTGT
Source organism: Columba livia (assembly GCF_036013475.1). Classification (NCBI taxonomy): domain Eukaryota; kingdom Metazoa; phylum Chordata; class Aves; order Columbiformes; family Columbidae; genus Columba; species Columba livia. The sequence continues at coordinate 14,295,434 of NC_088604.1, forward strand.
GTCCATTTTTCTTGTTACCCACATTCAGTTCAGATCTCTCTCCTGTTTATATTCATAGCTAGAAATGAAGATCTATGTTAGCAGCGTGGTCCCTCTTTTCTCAGCATGTCTCATGTTCTAAGGCTTGTGAAGTCAGTTGGAGTGGACCCACGTGCCCAGATTGCCCTTCAGAGAAGACCAGTCACCGGTGCTTCAGAGCATGGCACGGAGCTCAAGTTAGTTCCTTGTTTCAAAAGTATCATGGAAACAAACTTAAATTATATTCTTAGTGAACATGTGTGTTCATCTAAAGTTACAAGAATTGCTGGATTTTCTTCAACAATGCTACGACATACAGAAATTAAAGTGTGCAGTATGTTTCATTTGCTGTATACATGTAATCTATCACCACAGATATTTGACTGCTTTTGTTTCCAGAAAAAAGTGTCAGGATGTATTGGAACACCCATGAAAGTAGTAATTCTTTCACAGTTTGATTAGAAATTGGATAATAGTAGTTTAAATTGAGAAGAGAGAATAAATGGTAATTATTTTAAAATATCATAGTTTAAGCAGCATAGCTCCAAACAACACAGAGGTAAACATTGGAGTGTGTAAACTAGATTCTTACTTCAGTCACCGGTTATTATCATTTTATCTTAAATGCAATGAAATCGGAAGAATCATTCCAATTTATAATACTCAGTTGTACTGGGTCTGCCTAGGGTAGAGTTAATTTTTTTCAAAGGAGCCCATATGGTGCTATATTTTAGATTTGTGGTCAAAAAAATGCTGATAAAACACTAGTCTTCTAGCTTTTGCTAAACAGCCTTGCACAGCATCAAGGCCTTCTTTGGTTCTCATTTTGCCCCATCCCAGAGAACAAACTGGGAGGGGACACAACCAGGCCGATGATCCCAGCTAAACCAAAGAGATATTCCTTACCATATGGCATCATACTCAGCAATAGAAGGGAAAAGAGGAGACTTTAGGGAGGTTAGCCACCTTTCACTGCACAACTGGCTGAGCTTTAGTCTACCCATGGGAGATGGTCAGTGGTTGCCTTTGTAACACCTGTGTTTTTTGTTTTGTTTGTTTGTTTGTTTGTTTGTTTGTTGTTCAGTTTTGTTTTCTTCTCTTCCCTCTTCTTCCACTTACCTTTTGTTTATTAAACATTTTATTTTTATATTTTAATCTTGACTCCCAAGTTTTCTTGTTTTTATTCTTTCTTTCTCCATCCCCTATTCCACTGGGGTTGAGGGAAATGAGTGAACAGCTGTGTGGTGCTTATCTGCCCACGAGGGTTAACCCTCAACAGGTAGTACAGAAAGACTGTGGTATATCTGCCTTGTTATAAACTTGTTTAACAGAACAGTACTAAATGAATATAAAGTGTCCATTGCCTGCTTTGAAAAGATATAACTTACATTACAAGGCAATGGAGATCAGTGCTGTTGATTTCAGTGAAGCTACTTGTGACTCAAGCCATTCTACCTACGATGAGACTATTGTCTATTAAGATTTAATTTAGACTTACTCTCATTGTAACCCTCAGTGAAAAATATTCCACAACAGAAAACAAAAGTAATTGGGTATAATTCATGATTCATGGAGCAACACCTGCTGTTCCAAGTCAGGACTGAAAAATACTAAATGTGTTAATATAATGTGAGACAAATCCTGAAATGGTGTAAATGACTATAGCTCTATTGTTTTCAACACGTGTACATGAATTCAGACTTCTTTATGTGTATTTAGACTGGAATTCAACAGAGTTATTATGAGAGTTTTAATAAGAAATAAGTATTAGGCAGTTGGACTGGGTGCATTCTGCTTTTCTTGATTTTGTTGTTGTGGCTGATATTTCTCATACAATAAACAAGCACTCTTAGAAATATCCTCTTCTTAAAATTTTAATAGAATTTAATCCATAAATACTTCTCTAAATACCTCTGTTTTACTAATCATAATGGAATATATTCACTGCAAGAGTCATAAAATAGATGAAGCAGTGAAAATGTTTAGGGAATGTTAGAACTGATAATGATAATGATGCTACTAGAACAGTTGGAGCACAGCACACAAAGACACAGCAAGATGTTATAGTAAACTCCACACACTATGCAGAACCAGTGGTAATCCAGGGTTGTATAACTGGTATTACAGGCTGCACTGAAGTTTGTATCTACCTGTGGGATTGGTTTGTGTTAGCACAGCTAAAAATAACATAAATGTTTGTTTGATGTTTAGAGTACTTCCTCTCCATCGGCATTTGTTCTCTTTTCTGACTCTTTACAGTGCTTGGACTGAAGTTTTTAGTTTTATCATTATCTTCTTCTTTGTTTTTTAGCTTCAGATTGTGGAAGAAAGAAGGGTCATTTTTTCTATTCCATTTGGAGGTACAGTACTCAGTGGACCAATGGTGTTATACCACATCAGGTCTGAGTATGTCACCCAGCAGTGCAGAGCTGTGCTGCTGACTCACCTGGCTGTTAGATGTTACGTGCTTTTACAGATAGGAACACTTAATCCACTGACCTCTTTTGGCAGGCAACCCAAAAATATAAACAAATTTTCATTTCTGAGTTCACGAGAAGTGAAATACGAAAAAAAAGTCCAAATGGAATAAATTCTTGCTATGAAAGAATGAAAACTGGCATTCAAGAGTATATATTTTTTAATTAATAGTGGGTCATTTTGGATGACTGATTGTGTACATGTTACATGCATGAGTATGTGTGTTCATTTGCATGTGTATTAATAGCCCAGTGAAATTGCCACCAATTTAGGACACACTTTAACTTGGAATACTTCCAGAAGAAGAATTTACAAGCTGAGCTTTGCTGAAATTTATTGATAATAGCAACATTAATAAAATTATCTGCAAGACCGTTTATGTTGCAATATGGAAGATGAAGAACTTAAATAGAGTAAATGATAAATAGAAACTTCATTAAAAACAGAGAACTTTAAAGGAGGTGTTTACTGTGAGTTAGATGTGTCCTTAGATCAGGGTGATTATCTTCCAAAATCACCATACTTAGTCTGATCTAGATATCTATATTTACTTCAAGCTCAAGGAAGTCTGTGTATCCATTTTGAAGGTCTGTTTTGCTATATAGAAATTAAGCCTAGATTTGATAATGCATAATTAACTAATGGTGACCTATACTTCAGAAGATTATCAATGGTGATATTGTTATATGTAACTGATAACCTGACAAACAATACAGTAAAAAGTTAATTAATGCCTCAGGAAGAACACAGTGTGTTTCAAATACTCAGTTTTCCTAACCCTGATTGATGATTCCCTCTGAGCTTAACAGCAGTTCAAAGCTCAGATCAAAAATTGTATCCTTGCTAATGTCTTGAAGTTATTGAGTTATTGAGTTATTGTGTAGAGTATTGTAACTACTCTGAAGTAATGATTGGTTATGAGTTTGCTGCTTTTTTGTTTTGTTTTTTTTTTGATCTCACTGGTATTTTCCATCCATGCCACATGACAAAACGCTTTGAAGAACTGCAGTAATCAATTCCAGTGTTTAATATAACAGTGATTCCAAGAAATTGAGAGGCACTGGCAAGGGAGACAATATACATGTTCAGAAGATAAATGGAAATAAATGAAAAGTCAGTGAAGATGAGGGATACAGGGAAATGCAAATCTAAGTAACGCAAAATAAAGCAAAACATGAAAATACACAGACAAAACCTAACTACAAAATACCCCCTTTTCCACACTATGGTGGCAGCATTTTGTGTTTCTTTGTCTTCCACTGTCAGAAGTGACTATATCTAATGCAGATTTCTGTTCTAATTATTTAAAGTGTGTAAAACTACCGGATTTCATTTTTAGTTGAATGGATGTATCCATTCTTTTCCTGCCTAGGGCCTTCTTCTCTTCCTATTGCAATCATGGACACAATTCTCAAATAGCAAATCTTGATATGGGATTTGGACTTAGAAAAGGAGTACTAAATAATGGTAAAATTAATATCATTCAAGAGTTAATATTTTCAGCACTTATTTATCTATAGTGGGAAAAGGGAGAAAGGCTTCAGTGTAAGAAGAGAAACAAAATGAACCAAAGCAAAAATATTTTATCTTTTGTTTGTTCCAAAACATTTTCCCCTTCCCCCCTTAAAAATACTCTAAAGACTGGAACTTACATTGGCTTTGACTGTGAATGAGTCTAATAACACATTTGGTTTTGGGGGGTAGAAAGCACTTAACCTCTTAGTCTGGGTTATTAACTAGACAGGCTAGAGCCTGTGTTGGGCTCAGAGGGTGAGAAGCAGAGTACAGGTGTGTATGCAGATGTATGTATATGTGTGTGTATATATATATATGTATTTATATATATAACCACCTCCTGGTCAAAGCAGGATGGTTTTTACCTGATGGAAAAAACCCCTTGACTGGGCTACCATCCATCTTAAATATGTACAGGGTTGTCTAATGGCCATGCTAGGAGGCAGAGACCAAAGCTGTACTAGCAAGAGTGCTGACAATATGGATTACACAAATCCAGTCTCTGTCCTCTCTCTGTGCTATCTGGTCATATAAGCACAGTCCTTGAGGTCACCTTTCTGCTGCACAGGAAAATGGTGAGTCAGAGGGACCTTTCCAGTTGGTAACCATCACTCTGGAAAACTACACTGTGGAGAAAAGGCAGTGACTGCCTTGGAAAAAGGGGACTAAACAGCAAGGGAAGATCTGAGAGATCCCCCTTAGTTTTGTGTCTGGTAGCTTATTAGGGGCAGTGAAGCATATCTTAGAGTAATTTATAGGCATGCCTTGACGTTGTTCTGGAAGGCCACTATCCAGCAGGCTATCACATGTGCCAGCTAGACTTTCACCACGTGGCAGAAAATGGCAGCTATGGGTACAACCTCTGCTTTACAGCACCAGTACCACAGCTTGAGCAGGTTGTCGAGGCTACATATGCCCTTATGGTGGCACAAGGAGGAGCATGAAGGGAGGAAGAAGGGAGAAGTGGTATTCAGATGCTTTGAGAGACACAGATGTAATTCCATCAGGAAAAAATATTTCGCTTTGCTATACACAATGCTCTTGTGCATTCTGCTTATATCTATGGCTAGATATTTTTTTTTTTGCTTAGTAGTTGATCTGAAAAATTGTTCAGAGAAACAGTGTAGTGTGAACTTGTCATTTAAGGGTTATTAAGATGATTTCTGCTATTCATTAATCGTGTCAGACTCAATATGTTTTTAAAATGAAAGATAAAGCATTCAGAATAACAAGCTTTTTAGCAAAACTCTTTCATTAAAGAGTAACTTTTCATTCTGAAGCTTTAAATTTCTCAAGTGAAATGATTTGCTGTAATTTAACTAAATTGATAAGTATTTTGTCTTAAAATTACAATTTTTGACAAATTTTGTAAGAATGAAAAACACGTATTGGGACTTGAGGAAGATTATGACGTGCCAGTGAAGCCTAACAGAGTTACATGGCCTGTAGGCACTCAAAGTAATAGATATAATGTAAAAGCTATTACCCAAGTTAATTTGATTCTGCTACATTAAAAATAGACTGTTGTACAGATTTCAAACATCGTTCCACTTCCTAACCTGTGCAGTATCTGACTACTGAACCATTCTACATGCAGATGCGGAAGAGTGGCTGCTTGCAGTTTTACTTCTGCTGTGCCTTGAAGTAAGGAATGAGTTTGAACTCAGGCTTACAAGGGCTAAAATTTGTTCTTTCAGGCAACTTATGTAAGTGGTGTATTATTCCTGGCAGGCAATCCAAACAGGTCAACACAGCCAGACTGTCCTGTAACTAATTTTGTATTTTATGTTTTATGCAACTTTCATATGATGACATCCACACATGACATGGTTCACATCTGTAACTTGTAACTAGTATTTGTGTAACAACCAGTAACTATTATTTGAATAATATGGAATGAGTATTTGAATAAAACAGTATTAGCTATTTTTATAAACAATAAAAAGGAGTTTTATGGTAGATCAAGAGAAATTTTATGTAAAATATATTACTCATGATAACAGAAGGAAATTTATAAGATTATCTCTCCCCACTTCCAGTATCCAGCTTGAAAAACAGTTTCTGTCCTAGAAAAAGTATGATGTATGATTTTACTCGATATGTGGAAAGCTTAAATTTGTTTATTTTCCTTAGACATGTGATAGAAGAGGCTGAACATTCTGAAAAGTCCAAGGAGAAAGTTAATACCTTTTTCTTAACTTGTACTCCATTCTATATTCTGAAAGGGTCTTGGGTTCATTTACATTAATTTAGTTACTGTAAATTTTTCCTTTTTTTCTGTCTTTGATACATCATGTGTAAGCTGAACACATGCATGCGAAAGTTGACAGTAGTCATTTATTAATTCTTTCATGCAAGAAGAATGTTCATGGCAATTAAAGATAATTCAGCACTCAAATATGAACAAAGGAAATGTTAATGTCTGTCAAAAACTCATCTCAAAGATATAAAAAGGAAAGCAATATAACAGTGAAGTAACTTCCAGCTACTTTTAAAATATATCTACAAAATTTGTAATAGTAGTGCCAGACAGTGCATGTAAACATTTCCTTTTTAAACCTCTCTTTCATGGTTTTTAATTGGTTGTGAAAATTCACTGGAGCTGGATGTTTGGTTTTGAAGAGCTTAATTGGGAAAAGCTATTGCTTGTTGCTGGTTAAATTTTCACAAAAAAACCCCACACTACTGAGATCAACACTTCTTTTTACAGCCACAAAGAACTGAACAATATTAAATTTTTGAATTTTGTATGACTTTCACATACATGGAATGCAGGGGTTTTTTCCTATTTTCTTTCAGTTATAATGCAACTATTGATGCATTTTAAAGGTCATAATTTTTCACTTTTAGTATGTGTGCCAATCAAATCGGAGGGTTGCACAGATCAAAACTGAGTATAATAGGCATGTCTTGCACTGTGAACAGCAAGTAGTCATGAAAACGTAATCTCTACCTGAAGTAACACAAGGTGGCTAAAATGAGTGTAATGGTTCTTCTACTTCACTGTTTTTGCAGAATAAGACATGGAGTTCTGAAACATTTTATGTTTTAACATTCCATAAAAAAAACGAAGTGAACAACCTCCAAGTAGTGCACAGGGACTATATAACAAAGAAAATGGACAGCAGGGTCAGGAAACTGAACCTCATTCACTGGAGATGGATCTCATTATCACCTAATGTGAGATGTGTACAGAAACCCCTACATTTCAGGAAGAAGCCTTAGCCTTGTGGTGTAGTTGATGGGGAAAAACAGACACTGAAATACAGTTTCTGATGTCTGTTTTGTAAATCTACAATAGGAAATAATGAATGGCACCTAAAAATACCTATTTCTCTTCACTATCCAGGGAGTCTAGAGCACCGGTTCAGATGTCAACCCCTACTCTGTAAGTGTGTGCAGTTACTCAGGTATATTTGACTTAGATTCACTTCTAGGTGGGATTTTAATTGCCTGGATAACTTTCTGCAGTTGTCTTAAGTTATAAGGGTGTGAACCAGAGAATGTGAAGGCAGCTTCCAAACTTTAAGGAGGTTCATTCAAGGTTAGAAGCTAAGTCAGGAACTGTGGATGGTCATTGTGTATTACACTAGCTAATTTCCTGCCCTCAACTCAAATAATTTGCTGAGAAGTATGAAAAGTGTGTAATTTCTTATTAATATACATGTTTGAAAATTTCCCTCATCCTGAGCCTACTGTCCACAGTCTTACAGATGGAAGTTGAGCTGGCCACCAAAATTCAGGTCCAATGATGGATCCTTCTCATCATCAGTGTGAAGAAAATGCCCAGGATGTTCCTAACCCTGTAGTTCTGAGTGCAGAGGGCCTGAGGCAATAGGTAAAAAGGTGACAGAGCCACTCCTCAGTTGATCTGTATGAGCCTGCCACTGGTTTAGTCATTCCAGCCTGGGAAGTTCAAGGTACCTGCACAGTTCACCTTCTCTGAAATGCATCAAGCTCCTTCTGGGTCAGTCACATTTGGACACAGTGATTTATAGTATGTATGTGTTCCTCAGTGTTGTTTATGCCTCTAAGTGAAGAATTATATACAAGCAGGCTTCTAAGTACTTTTATTTGTATTTTTTTCACATAAAGTTTTTCCTCCATCTCCCTCTCCCCACCAAAGAAACTGAGTTTCAGAGATTTTCTTTAATGAATTCAAATCATTACGCTTTCTAAATTTGTTCTCATGCGATGATTAGCAGAAGCTAATTTGCTCATTGGGTTTTCATTACTTGCTTGGGCATGCCTTGTGCTCCTGTGTTTTGCCAGGCACAGTTATGCAACACTGCAAACACAGATTAGTGATGGACAAGGGCATGGTTACTCTATGTTAAGCAACAGCTAACTGTATGTTATTTGTCAAGATTCCTGTTAAGACATGTAGCTCAGCTTTCATTTTGAAAAGATATAGACACATTTGGTAGTGACAGCATAAGTTACCATCAATCAAACATTTTAAGTGAAAAAAATGTATTATTCAAAAACCCACTTTAATCAATAGCTTTGATTTTTATTGATTTTGTTGAAACTGGAGACAAAGTTCCCTACAAACTTGTTTTTACTGTATTTTTAGTCATTTTAAGTTACATAATAAATCCGAAAATGAAAACTGCTCCAGATTTTCCCTGCACCCGAGTGACCCAAGACATTCTTACTATCTCCAAAATGATTGTCTTCTCATTTATCTTAATTTTAAAACTTATTTTAAAAACACACAAGGGATTTTAAAAAAAAAACACCACCATTCCCAAAACCCCTACACTAGGATTTTATCCTGCCAAATGAATCTCAAAGTAAGCTCACTTAAATCACAGATTTCTCCTGAGGTTGGTGAGAACTGGAGGTATTTTGAGTATTAGATACACAGTAGTATTACTGAGAAAAGTAGTAGCTGCTACAATAACTACCTTTCTTGGATCAAGACCAAGAAATTAGCATGGAAAATTTACCTCACTCTGGCGTGTTAACTAAAGACTTTAAATTGACTAACTTTTCACTTTTATGGAGTTTTTTTGTTGTTGTTGGAATTTGTTTTGACAGAGTATATTTTAGAATTGAGCCTTCTAAGATTTTTTATGGACCCTGCAATCTGGCAACTTCACTTGACTGTTGAATGAGGATGATAGATCAAAATTATATGACTGCAGCAATTACAGTTGCCCAAACTACTGAATAAATACATTGACACAGATGATGTTTCTATAGTGCAAGTCACAACAGGAATGTGCTTCTAACTCAGAGGAAAGACAATGTGCTCACTGCAAAGTCTGAAGTACTGTGGAGGTCATGCACCTTAGCAGATAAACGTGATTCTCAGGCAAAGAGACATGAATTCCTGAAAGATCCACTTGCTGTGGAAACCCCAGAAGGGATCTATCAGGTCCCCCCAAACTCCCCAGGCTGGATATTAGGAAAAGTAAATGATGATCATGTATCACATGCAATGAATGGGTATAAAGCATAAAAACTCTGAGTGATAAAGTTCAGTGATACACAGACCTTCTAGCTGCATTCCCCATGTTTAGTGGGGAAGGAGGCCTTTTTGCTCCTCTGCAAAACTGGATCAGGTATGCAGTGCCTACATAGCAAGTGAGATGTGCAAAGAAGAGAAGTTTCAGAAAGATGATACCTAGAAGTGAACCTGCTTTTGTTCATGAAAGCAGCCACAGGTGAGTTTCCAAAAGTACTTTGTGTACTGATGGGCCGCGGGAAAGCAGATGCTGGGAGCCCACTGCAGGATTGCTGCTGAGAGGTAGGCTAGAGCAACCAGTTCAATAATTGTTTTCCCTTTTAGGGTTTTGGATATTTCCTATCACTCCTCGTTTGGAAAGGAACCGTAAGGGCATCTTTATGCTGACAGAAGCAGTTTGGAGGAGAAGGGAGAACAGGTGCCCTAACTCATATATGTGCTTCTCCTTAGCAACTCTAGTAGATGGCAGTTTCCAGGGCCCTTTTTTTTTCTGTTTTTCTTTTCTTGTGTTTGGCAACACAGACTCTATCTGTTCACCTTATGCCAACATCAATGACAGTCTCATATTGCATTAGAATATGTTTTTACCGTCTGTTTTGGAGGAAAGTTCAATCTGACATGATGTGTTTAATCACATGTATCATAATTTACATAGAGAAATGCAGCATTATTGCTATACAATCATGTCAATAAAGTTGTGTACTTTAATTAAGACTCCGCAATTTCCAGTGTACCATAGAGAACAAAATCAGAAATGCAATCTGTTCTTGAAAAGACCTCAAGACATTACAGAGACTATATGTCTTTTTGTCCACATTTGTGCATGTCTTCTGTGCCTGCTAACACATTAATTCACACAGGTCAATAACCTGGACTGGAAGCTGAGCTGTAACATTCAGGAAAAACCTATACAAGCATAGAGACAAGGTTATAGTTTAGGAAGGATGCATACAAAATGGGCATGCTGTGCTCCCTGAGCACACCTGACACTCTGAAATGCCCCTACAGTCTAGTCTGCACATCGTGTAAGACCTCAGAGAAACTGTCTAACTCTTTCATTTCACTGCCTATCATGAGCCTTCAGTCTGCAGCAGGTTGTTTTTTTTTTCTGCTACATAGACAAGATTTTGGTTTATAAATTTTACTGGTTAAAAAACCAACCAACCAATCAAACAGAACTTAAATAATATTACACTAGAATTATAAAGTAATTGTCTCAACTGGTCCATTCTGAAATAGTGACAGCATTAGAGTGGGCTAATGAATGACACTATTTTTTGCCAAAATATTACAAAGTATAATGATAGAGAAATAATTTTCATAGCTTCCATTATTTATATTCATATCTGAAAAAAAAAACAAAACAAAACACCAAAAATCTCAACATACAATGTCTAAAGCGGTAAATAGTTCAGACAGAGCAAAAAAATTAACTATACACTTTAATCCACCAAAGGGCAAAATTCATAGTTCTTCGAGAATTAAGAGTTCTCAGAGTCCTTTCCACTTGTCCTTTACTTTGGGCAGCTATTTCAGTCACAGCTGTATGGTTGGGCAATTACTCCATCAAATCCATGCTGCTGTCCAAGGAGTTGCTTAGAGGAAAAGCTGACAGAAGCCCAATTCCCACCATCATGCAGGTGTGCCCCAGTGCAGCTTACTTAAACCACTGGAATTCAGATGGAGCGATGCATAGGTAAATGATTTTCAAATAGTTATGAGGAAAAGGAGAAATATACAGCACTGAAATATTTCTGCATCTGGGAATAATGTGCCATCTGATAGATTATTTTTTTTTTAATATAAGCCCATATTTTCTGAGAGAACTAATGCATTTCCATGTTTGACATCACATGAAAATGTTCCTTTATGCTTCAAATTAAGACCAGGAAATTGTACATGTAAATGTTCCTAACAGCCACTGAAAACCTTTGGGCTGTTATTTTTTTTCATGAGGAAATATGGACAGTAGGAAGCTGAGCTCCTCATTAAATTCTGCTAGTAATTCATGATACATCATTAAAAATTTAAAATCCACCCTTTTTTGTCAAGTACATTTCCATGTATTAATTATCTAATCACAACAGACTCAATTGATTAATAGTCCTTGTAAAATGTGGTTCTAGCCTGTTGAAAAGGTCCATCTGGTTAGAAAATTTATTATGGGAATTGTGAGAAGGTCTATTTCTATTAAATGCTAGTACAGTATTTAAAACAGGTGGTATATAGAGTTGTGAAGAATGAAAAGAAAACCACGAAGAAAATTAGATCTTTCTACTTCATTTGCATGCACCACATCTCTGAGACTACACGTATGGTATATAGTACAGAATAAATTATTTGAATGAAATAAGTCTGAATTCTCTATCAGAATTATCACATTTTCAAAACTAGCAGTGTCAGGTGTTCCTACATGGTTTTTGATTATCCTGGTAGTCTGATGGTATGCTCTGCAAAGTGTCCACAGATAGAAACATGGTCAATTTAATTAAAAGACTTGCTAATAGTGTTGTATGGTGGATTGTGAGAAATTCTGAGTTTAACTCTTGCTTATGGGACAACATATTCAGTAATAATTGAGTTAAATAACTGTTTCAGAAACTAAACAAACATTTTTAATAATACTACTATTCCTGAGCATAAGACTGATGTTTTTTTCCATGTTCTAATAGTTATCATGCATTTGATAATACATTATATTCATAAGATGTGAGCATATGTCTCCATAGTTATCAAGGTAGTTACATGCAGGTTATACATTCATAAACCTTTATGTATTTATTCACACAGACATAATCTAAAATTTTTAACCTATAATTGACAGTGATATACCTATATCATGTATTAGGCTATGTGCAATCATGTATCAACATACATGATTCATGTAGCATCATTACAATCTATTTTTTATGAGACAGTGGTGGAGCTTCAGGACTTCGAGCAGTATAAGGACTGCAAACTTCATGATTTTTGAAAGCTGATTTCAGGTTACAAGTCTTTGTCTTTTAACCAATTTATAATGGACTCAAGCAACATTTATTAATATTTCCAAAACCATGGTTAATATTGAATTAAAAAAAAAAAAAAACACAAAAAATAACTGCAGATATCACTTCAGTGCAAATGTTAGACAAATACTAACAACACAAATATACCATGACAAGCATTACCTTTTCTAAAAAAAACACCATGAAAAAAACACACATGGGATTGATTTAAAAATTATGAAAGAAATAATACCTCCCCCCCTCACCTTGATTGGTAATCCCTGTTTTTTATTTCACTGTTTTTCAGTGTTTGCCGACTTGAGAGACAGAAAATGTAACAAGCAAAAGCTGATTTGATTCCAGTGGCTGTGGCTTGATTTAAGACACCATACACTGTGAGATTCACAGTAAAATCACTGGAGCTAACAATACTGTAGAGACATGTACAGACAATGCCCAACTGTATCAGAAGCGAAGGTTCATTAAGTTAACAGTTTAACTTCATTGCTTATTCTCAGAGAACACTTTGTTTTCCATTCATACGCAAAACACAATGAACAGAAATTGATGCATTATTTAGAAAACAGTTATAATCCTAAATTCATAACACTTTGTCAGAGTTTAATTTTAAAATGCCTGTTTCTTTCATAAAGTAAGAATATGCTGATTTGAGATAACATCTCCTTCAAAAACATTAGAAAAATCTATCCTGATCAACACAGAGAAGATATTGAGGTGAATTCTGACATGTCCAGATGAGACATTCTTGATGCTAAACACAGCTTCGTGGAAAAAAAGCCTATACAGTAGCCCAGAATATCAATTGTTCGTCTCATTTATTTCTTCCTATTGGGTATATGTGGAGTGGCATCCTAATTGAGTGTTAATGAGGACTTAATTAGAATTAAGTGCTTCAATAGCAGTTGGTGATTATTAGCTTTCTTTAGGATGGGGCAATTTAATTGTGAAGTGGTTCCCTCACATTTTCAAACTAGGGATAAAACAAATAGAAAGGCCATTAGTTTTCCCTTCTCCCCTCAAGCCTCGAATTTGCATTCCTTCATACAGTGACATTTTTAGTGTGATTTTTAATGACAGCACTAGAAACCTGCCTCTCCTGCCTATCCAAAGGAAAAGAACTGTCCAGGTTTTCAGTAAGTTTTTTTTTAATGTAACTTCCGTCACCATGTTTCATCTCTGCTATGAAGCCATTTCTAACAGACGTGCTGTTCAGTGTCCATGCTCACTCAATTCTCAACCTGTCTGTTTAGCTGACAAGCCTTGCATCTGGAATACAGATATATAGGACCCTCAGCATCTGACAGGAGATAGAGTTTGAAAACAAACTGATTTCCTGTAGGTCAGAAGACACCTGCCAGGTGATAATGACTTATGGTCACTGTAGAACTAAGTTAGATAGGACCCAGAGATCAGTTGAGATATTTTTTTTATTCCTTCAGCCCATTAAAGATTAGACTTTCCGTCTGTAGCATCTCTATGTATTTTTGACCTCAGTGAGACTAACTATTTAAATTTATTCTATAATAACCTGATATGAGAAAATAAGCAGGAAAATCTTCTTAAAGAAGTAATTTTTTCATGTTCTGGCAAATGCAAAAGAAAAATAACAATGTATAACTTGAAAGTAGCAGAAATTACAACATAAGAAAACTTCCACATTCTCATGTTCTCCTTTTTTGTTTTTGTTTTTTTTTTTTTTTTTTTTTAATGGCTAACATTTCTCTTGGGAATTTTGTAGCTGGATACAAAGTCTTACATTTTTCTTTATTCAAAGTATTTTATTAGTATTACTTTTAGGGAAGGGAGAACACAATCACTCTCTGACATGAAGACAAGATGAGGTAAAAATAAGAAACTGCAGTTCTCTATTACTTTTTTAGTTCCTAGGTTTCCCTAGTGATGATGCTGCCTGGGCTTTCCATGGCAAGTCAGACCTATATAAGTGTGACTCAGGGTTTAAAACCTTCACACTGCTTTTGGGGGTACTGGTGGGGAGACTACGGCCCTGTTCAGAACTGCCTCTGAATCTGCATGTGTACATGGTGAAATAAAAAGCAGCCTTTTCAATTCACCCAAGTTGAAAACTTGACCCTGAGAGGTAATTTGAATTTCACTAATTTCATACCACTATGAAGTGAAAAAAAAATCTATAACAATATTTTAAATAGTAAAATAGAGCATGTGTGTATCAGTTTGTTTGCCTGACCTAATTGCCAGGCAAAATAAGATGAATATGTAATGCACATACAATGAAATGAAGTTAGGCCAACATAGGTTCATGAAAGATGAGATGACAAGCATGATTAATAAAAGCAGCAGGATTTAACTAGTGTACTTAACATTTTGTGAGGTATTCACCTTCGTCAGGTACTACACTCTGACACAAAAATAACATAGTCTTCCTAACATTAATATCTGGCTAAGTAACAACTCCAGCTTTCAGCTGGACTAGATGGTGTCCAGAGTGCTCTTCCAGCCTCAGCCATTCTTTGTGATTCTGAGATTCTGTAGTGAAAAGCAAAACTTAATATTTATCTTGGACACAGGAATAAGTAGTTAGCATGGGGCTGAGTATTGATCTAAGACAGAGAAATCAATCCAGCAAGGTTCTTCGAAAAGTATCTATTGTCTCCTTTTTTAACATAGGCATTGCTACCTGTACAGGTGCAACATTGTTGAAGCTTAACATAGAAAACCCAGTGATGTCATGTTATTTCTTGTATGCACATGGAGTTCAAGATTATTGCAAACAATATCACTTATCCTCTTTTTTTCTGATTAGTATGTATCAGCAGGAGTAGCAGACCAAAGTGTCCTGCTAATGTCTGTAAATCTACATGGCAATTACCACTCATTTTACCAGCTTTTAAGAAACGGCAAGTTACTTAAAATTTAAAAGATCTCTTTATGAAATAAGAAATGTATGCAACAGCAAATTAAGACAGCAATGCTGTATTGACTCAGGCTTAAAAAAAAAAAAAAAGGAACAAACTATATTGCAGACTAATGGGTATATACAATTTCTAACATACAGCTTGAATTTAGTCAGAGGAAGAAAACTCTTGTATATATAATTTTTTTTGAGTTCTACAGTAAATTTTATTCATCTTAGTGACCCAGAATATCTACGAGTCATTGGAAAAAATGCTGGTTTAGAGTCTATAATTTCGTAACAGTTTCATGCACACAAAAAGTACATATTTATTTGTGCATATACATGAATATGTACATATGCATACATGTGAACTTTTTACTGATAGATAATCTAAATAGATAACTAAAAAACATTTAGTCTTAAGTAATCATCTTGATGAAACAGAAAAGATCTTTGTGTACGTATAGAAGATCCTCCAACTCAGAATATCTCAGCTGGAGGAATACCATCTTTACAAGGTCAACTTCACTAATCAGAGTAACAGTGAAATTACTATTGAGTTAAGAGAACTTTTGAAAATTCTTAACCTAAGCCAGAATTGAACTCAGAGAACACCCAGGCAGTTAAATAATGGAGGAAATAAAAAATAGAAGGCAATCTGGAAAGATGACTCTCGATCATACAATTGTCTGAACAAGACTCCATGAACCTGATCTCAGAGATACAGCATTGGATATTTTAAATTATGAACAACATCAGTCTGAGGCCAACAAGCAATCTTTTAGGCAGCCAAAATAACAAACAAATTATGAGCCTTTTATGGACAAGCAGTCAAAAAAATATTCACCTAAAGCCAGGGAAAATGAAGGAAGTCTTGCTGAAAGCCTGTTTTGTAAGAAATAATAATATCATGTCATGATTATGCGGGGTTGTAGTTCTGTGACAAAGATATCAGTAGAAAAGTAAGGGCAAGACCCGTATTTGTATTAAATAACTACACTTGATACAGGGTTGAATCAATATCACATGGTGATTAAAGTCATGAAGGGAGAAAGATCATTCTTGTTTGAAGACCTACATAAGTAAGGGTCTGCTTTTCAAGAACTGAAATGTAAAGCACCATTATCAAACATTTGTTCCATGTTGAGACAGGCCTTGGAGATCCCAGGCACTGAGTAATACAAATGTATTACTGTAAGACAAAATATTACCTTGATGTATTGAAAATAAAAATTACTTACATGAGAACCTAAGAGCAGTGGGGTCGGACTCAGTATCTACCAATATCCTGTCTTTAAAGGCAGTAAGAAGCAGTTGCTTAGTAAAAGATTATAACAACAGTGTTAACACACAGTAGTGCTTGCTTGTAATACCCTCTCAGAATTCTCTATTTCAATCATTTTCTGACCTCTAGACTGTACTTTTACAGTTATAGCAATGTGAAATATTCAGAAACACAAATAACACTGATGTATGGAGATATAAATTTTCTCCTTTTTGCACAAATTTTACGTTGCTTCAATGAATATAAGGAGTGTTCTGTTGCGCAAAATGTATATCATATAGTGGATCATCAGGTCAATTCACTTCAGTATATTAGCTTGTTCTTGCCTTCCCCCCACCCCCTGCCTTTGTATTCATCAGAACAACTTTGACTTAAGAATGTTATAATGTTCTCAATTTGCAAGAAGCTTTCTGTTGAGAGGATTTTACAGCTGGTTAAAGTCCAGTAAATGATGTGTAAGTATGACCTCGACTTAACTTTTCTTGTTTTCAATAGCTGGCTTTGTTAATTTTATTTTTTGCATTCATTTTATATTTGTATTTTTCCCATGGGAGACAAAAAAGCCAATTTTTAAAGTTATCAGTTTTGATTCTCTGGAAAATAAGAACAGATATGTTAATTTTTAAAATTAGAGGTTTGTCTAAAATGAACATTCTAGATTATAAAAAATGAATCATGCAGTCATAAAACATCTCCATGCCAAATATTCATAGCTACAAGGGTCAGCCTTGGCTATGCATGTGGGTTTATATGTGGGAATGCCTACAAAAACAGTGCTTTATAAAGCTATAAAACCGGAGCAAGTATAAAATCCCTCAATACTAATAGCTATACAATCAGAAAAAAAGGATTTTCATTAAAATCCATTCTTTAATCTTATGACCCTCATATCAACAAAACTAAGCATTTCACATTTAAGATTATGCAGTCTAATATATTAAAATCAGTACATAATGTTCCTGACAAATTACTATTTAAAATAAACTATATATGACTTTTTTTCAGGTGGTTTCTGTTAGCTTATCAGTAGACCTTCCGTTGACTTCACGGCTCAATGGCTGACACAGTTAAATCTGTGTAAATAGGCCTACAGCAATATTTTTGAACAACACTTGGAGAACAATACCTGGAAAACAAACTAGTTACTGAATGGTTTTCATTTATAGTGAAAGGTATTTGTCCTAATCCAGCCAGTACCTAAGGGTTGGCAAATGATGACATCAGTACCAAAGCAGATGCCAGGGTCTCCTAGCAGGCCTCAGAAGAAGAAAATTCAGGATGTTGAAGAGCTCCCTACCTCTATGAGGCTTCATTGGCAATGCTTCGATGTTGGGATGCACTTAGTAATATCTACAGCTAAATGAAACAAAAATACAAACAGAAAAATGATACTTGCTGACCTAGCCACGTAAGAGAGCTTCTGAGCTCATTCTTTAGCAGAGCCAGCACAAGAACTAGTGTTTTAAAATGCATTTCTCTCTTCCATTTCAGAGAGGGATGGTTTTCTGAGTGTACCCTGGTACTAAAAGAGGTTTTGGCCTATGTAGTTGACCAAACACACATTAAGAACTTGATATATGTCACATTTAATTTCTAAGCTTCTAATGCTGAACTGGGCACAGACAGTGGATGGTCTGTAAGAAAGGTAGCCCTTTCTGTAAGAAAGGTAGAGTAATGGGGCAGTCAGGGGTGGAGCAAAAAAAAAAAAATAGAGAAAATATTTTTGTAGAGATTTTCAAGTTTTGAAAAATTTCAGTTCATGCCTTGGATTCTTTTTGTATAAAAGCTGCACAGCTCAATAAACAACTGTCTCCTCAAACTATCACATGCAAGAACATACCGCTTTTTTTAACTATAGCACAGATTGTGTGGAGGAAAACTGCTACAGATTAAAGAAATAAAGGAAAGGTGGAGCATAACATCATCCCCTGACTCTGTTGACACCTGTAATGACCATCCTGCTGGAATTCCACTACATGACTTCCAAAGAATTTCAGATGAGAAATGCATTTATTTTAATATACTTCCGTCCTGTGTTTTAACTTACAATAAAGTCTTATTTGTGTCAGCTGCAGATGACTAGGGCCTTTTTTCATTAGTATTTGAATTACACAAAGGAGTTGAAATATCCCAAGGAATTCAGAATGAATGTTTACTTACACTGATTTGTATTACATAAAGTGTATGGCTGGTATGTACAAAACATAAAAAAATCCTTCAGGAATAGGAAAGAGCTCAATTCTAATTATTGATTTTTTTTTTTTCTTCACTGTGATAAGAATTCTATTTATTTGAATGTAAACACATGCACAGAAACACTGGAGTAGAATTTCCAAAAGTACATGAACAATCTGGGACTACATAACTTACAATTTTTCCCAGATTAGTGGTGCTAAGCATGGTGTTTTCTGAAACCTTAATTCATGCTTTCTTCCCTCTTACAATGTTGGGCCACCCTTGTACCACCTCTTTAAACATGTCTCTTCTTTTAATTGTGTCTCTTCTATCTGCTTAATGGGGCATAGAGTACACCTCATATATTCCTTATCTCAGTATATTTAATACCTATGAATGAATTTGTTTCAACACCACAGCATGCCAAATATGATCTCACAGTCATATCAGTTTTACATGAGCACTTCCTCAGCATTTTCACAGTGTCATCAACAGTGGGTGGAAGGCAGGTTTTCAGAAGATTCTTGACATCTGAGAGTCATTTTCTATAGCATGGAGCTAGGAGGGTTTAATTCATATAGAAACTCTGCTCTGTGGAGCAATGACTCCCAGGGGCTGAATTTGCAGTTAGTAGTTTCCCTTTTTTAAGGTTTTTTGTTGCCACAGGGGAACACCTGCAACAGTGCACACCACAAGAGTGTGAGGAGGGGAAAAGTGCACCCCCTTTTTTCTGACAACCTCTCTGCTCCTCCAGATACATCAACCTTTCTAAAATTCAGATTATAACTGCTCTTCTAATTTGTTTCAATGCCATCTTTCTAACTTTTTTACAGAATACCTCAATTTTCCAACTTCCTTTCCAGCTAATAAAGCTTTCCCCATGACTTTTCTTTGTCTCCCTTCCTGATCAAGGCAGCCAGTTAAGGCCTGTTCAGAACAATGACTGAGTTTCTGGCTGTTAGCTTCCTTAACACCCAGGTGCAAGAATTTGAATACTAACTATTTTATACTACATCCCCATGAGCTGGGGCAAAGTCAAAACAGAATTAAGAAGAAGGCTGACAGGAAGCACTAAGGGGTTGTAATTATCAAAAATGCCTCTTTAAACACGTTGTTTGGACATTTTTGTGGTTCAAACATCTATTATTTTGGCTATATTTCATAATTTTTCTCATTATTTAACAAGCTACATTTTGGCTATTAATAAGTGTTTCTAATTGCGACCAAATGTGTTGTTTCCTGAACATTGACCAAATTGTGAGTTAGAGTTGCAAAACCCATTGAAAATGCAGACAATAATTTAGTCTGCCTGCTGCATATCAGTGCTGAACCCCATGGGCACCTTCATTAATTGGGTGGCTTTTAGTTAGCTTAAAAAAATATTTTTGCTTAATACCTTTTGTTTCCTATTACTCCCCACAAGAAGGAGTGGATGTGTATTTAGATATGTACAGAGATGTCTGATACAGAGAGTAAAGAACACAATATGGGATGGGAGATCTTCCTCCTGAACATGTTCAGCAATATCTTTATCAGTCCATTAAGCATGTGGTGGGGAGAATAGATCATCAAACACAACTCACCTTCAAGACAAGCACTTAGGAGTTTCATAAGACTGCATGCTGGGTCAGGTGTCTGAACTACCTGGGCTGAATTCTACCCAAAGTCACATCTGCTTATTAGTGCAGTAGATTTTAATGTAAATAGGTTTCTACTATCTGTGGTATTTTCTTTTACTTCTTTCATCCTTGAAAATGTGTTTATTTGCTGTTGTTTTCATTTGTTGTGACAATCAACAGCATTTTAACATGTATTTGAAATGTTTCTGCTTGATGGTCCCAAACTCTGAAGATCACAGTGCTGTTAAGTGCTTAAAATTCCTGTTTTATTAATGTTCTCTAGAGTTAGATAAACCCTATGATCCTTCTGCCTAAAAATCCTCTGGAACAGATACCTGATGAATTTCAAACAATGAAAAGGCCAGCACCTTAGCTAAGCTCCTGATCTATCTTATGTTTAAAATTCATGAATTTTCTTTGCACATTTGCCAGCTTCCTGATTTAAGATTGGGGAGGGGAAAAAAAGAAGTAAGATTAAAAACTCCTTGTTCATACGTCATAAGACTCTAAGACAAATGATAATGACAAATAAAACACAGAACAATGTCTTTTGTACTAATTTCAATAATTTTGAAATCCAAATTCTAGGTGAAAAAAGACATATTTAATTTATTTCATTATGAAAATATGCACTATTTAGAATGTTTTCATCCAAATATACAATATTCAATTACACCTATCATTTGATTACCATTAACCAAGTAATTAGATGTGTTTGCATTAACTAGATGCAAAGGAACTGTTGTTCATATCCTTAGTTTGTAATGATGATTGCTTTGTCTCAGTAAGTATCACTTCATACCAAATGGGTACATCTAAAATGCCAAAATACCAAATACTGTTCTAACATTTAAAAATTAAATTAAATTGAACTTCAGGATTGCTAAAAGTGGAGCTCCATTTGCTGATAATTTTGCCAAGCTTGAATCATTTGTGATGAAATCATCCACAGGCGTTTGTGGCAGACTGGTTTTGTTTCAGTAGGAAAAGAAAGGAATTATTCTTATATTTTTTTCCTTTTTTTTTTTTTAATTATTTTTCTTTTAAACCAGGGTATTTCACTCAGGAGAGCTGCCAATAAAGTACTCAAAAGAAATGGCAGTGCTATCTTAATTTGTCTTCCTAGTGCCTAGGCTTTTTAATATAGTTACATAAATATATACCTTTTTTTTTTTTTTCCACTGAACATTTCTTCATTCAGGGTAGGGGCAGGACACACCTCAGAGAATAAATGGGGACTATACAGGTACAAAAAGCCTTTGTCATTGTCATAGCCCCTCACTTGTTACAGAAGACATCAACTGTACAGTGAGTGAGGCAGGAGGCCACAAGATGAGGTGAGAAGGTCTTGGGAGGAAAGAAGCAAAATGTTGCAACAGGTTTGTTACATCCTACTTCTCAGAACTAAAAAGTTAATTCAGAATGTCTTATTAGCACAGCTACACTGCTTCCTGTATCCAAATCATTAATTTCTGACTCAAGTATCTCTCACAGATCTGCAACATACCATGGAGGAACAAATAATCGTGTGAACCTTATTTTCCGACTGCCTGCACTGAGGCTCTAGCGTCTGATTTGCAGAAACTGTGTAGACTCACAGCTGTCATTGCTGTCTGTAGGACACTGCTTTGAACACCTAATCTGATGTGTAATTCTTTGTACTCCATGAAATCAGGTTCTGTGTATCTCTGAGTGAATGAGAAAATTAGTGGGCACTTTGGATGTTTCAATCTGTGTGCCTCAGTGTTCAAACTGCAAAATGGAGGTGATAATTTCATCAGATGGTTGTGGAAGTAAAGTCATTAGTCTAAGCAGAGCACTCAGATGCTACACTGCTGAGTATCAGAAGAAAAGCCACAGGAAATGAATAACCATATTCAGTGCAGGGTTTAAATAATGTGCAGTAAGTAACATCTTGAACCACTCATTAAGCATAAGCAGAAAAACAGCTACTGAATAGTTGCTCATTTCATGGACAGTTGCCATACTCTGCACTGACAGCAACAGTAAAGAAAAAATACTATGAGAACCTGTAATTAACGACTGTATCAAATTCCTAATGCAAAAAAAAAAAAAAAAAAAGCATCTCCTCTATTTTGTTTGAAAACTGTAATATTAACATTCTCCTACTTCTGACTGCTTCACTCTGTGCTCTTCCTCTTGCTGTTTCTTTTACTATGTTAAAAATTTGGGCTACAGTAACTGTATGACATTTAGGCTGAATTTTATTTCTCCATAAACAGCTGGAAAATAACATTTGAAATTACTTAAGCAATGATTACCTCCTCTCTGGACTGCTTTGTTTAATGTGGAAGAGTGATGTGAGCAAAATATGGACAAAATCTGTTTCTCATTCATCAAGTCTTATTCCACAGTATCACAGTATGTTTGGGATTGGAAAGGACCTCAAAAGATCATCTAGTCCAATCCCCCTGCTGGAGCAGGAACGCCTAGGTGAGGTCGCACAGGAACATGTCCAGGCGGGTTTTGAATGTCTCCAGAGAAGGAGACTCCACAACTTCCCTGGGCAGCCTGTTCCAGTGCTCTGTCACCCTTACTGAGAAGAAGTTTTTTCTCAAATTTAAGCGGAACCTCTTGTGTTCCAGCTTGATCCCATTACCCCTTGTCCTATCATTGTTTGCCACCGAGAAGAGCCTGGCTCCATCCTCATGGCACTCACCGTTTGTATATTTATAAACATTAATGAGGTCCCCCCTTAGTCTCCTCTTCTCCAAACTAAAGAGACCCAGCTCCCTCAGCCTTTCTTCATAAGGGAGGTGCTCCACTCCCTTAATCATCTTCGTTGCCCTATGCTGGACCCTCTCCAGCAGTTCCCTGTCCTTCTTGAACTGAGGGGCCCAGAACTGGACACAATATTCCAGATGTGGTCTCACCAGGGCAGAGTAGAAGGGAAGGAGGACCTCTCTCGATCTACTAGCCACCCCCCTTCTAATACACCCCAGGATGCCATTGGCCTTCCTGGCCACAAGGGCACAGTGCTGGCTCATGGTCATCCTGTTGTCCACCAGGACCCCCAGGTCCCTTTCCCCTACACTGCTCTCTAATATGTAATTTCCCAACCTATACTGGAACCTGAGGTTGTTCCTGCCCAGATGCAGGACTCTACACTTTCCCTTGTTAAATTTCATTAGGTTATTCCCCACCCAACTCTCCAGCCTGTCCAGGTCCCGCTGGATGGCAGCACAGCCTTCTGGCTTGTCAGCCACTCCTCCCAGCTTAGAGTCATCAGCAAACTTGCTGATAGTACACTCTATTCCCTCGTCTAAACCGTTAATGAATATATTGAATAATATTGGCCCCAGTACTGACCCCTGAGGCACTCCACTAGATACTGGCCTCCAACTAGACTCCACACCATTGACTACCACTCTCTGGCTTCTCTCCTTAAGCCAGTTTGCAACCCACCTCACTACTCTGTTGTCTAGACCACACCTCCTCAACTTAGCTGTGAGGATGCTGTGGGAGACTGTGTCAAAGGCTTTACTGAAGTCAAGGTAGACCACATCCACCGCTCTGCCGTCATCCATCCACCTTGTTACATTCTCATAAAGGCTATGAGGCTGGCCAAGCATGACTTACCCTTGGTAACTGTTTTTTCATAATCCGTTTAACATGAGAGGAATCTCCTTTCTCCGTGATTCTAATTTTGCTTCTGCAATGCAGCGTAGCCTTCCTATCTATCTCTTTCTTAAGAGTAAAACAGAATTTGATCAAAAAGACTGACTGTCAATATACAGTATGGGCATCTTAGTGAATATACCTATGCATACCAAATAGAATTTTTTCATTCTGAAGTTTATTTAAGAAATGTTGATATAACATTTGGGAATATAATCAACAAATCTCTATAGAAACACTTTGTTGGTATGGTTACAACAGTTATAGCCTGCAGAACAGTGCTCACAGAAATGTGAGGTGAGACCATAAACTACCCCTTTGACAGTGACATGACACTGCAAATGTGGCCTGCCTCAGTTAACGGGAATAGAAGGGATGCAACTTACAAATCACTGAAAAGCATCTCTTAAAATACAGCAATGCTTTTCCTTAAGATCTTGCCATTTTCTTTCATTCCATCACGAGACAGAATAAAATGATACCTTTCACATTGATTTATTCCCAAAAGAAAGCTTATCTAATTCAGCAAGGCATTAAACAGTGTAAATAAGCAAAGCTTTTACCTACAGCTTCCCACAATTAGCAACAAATGTTCATGATCTCATGCAATTTCTTTTGAATTCTGAATAAATTGAAACGTGTCTGATATCACCTATAAGTAGCCAAAACAGGATTAATTTCATTGAAGTTTAGAAATACATTGATATCTCTGATAACCAACTTCATCTCCCTTCATAGTCAATGAAAGCATTTTAGAACACAACCTAGAAGGTTAGGATGTTTATTTCCAGATGAGATATACAACACCCAGAAATGTGTATTTCTTCTTCACTATGAGAAACTCAGGGAATCTAGGCAACTAATTCAGACAGAAAAATGCACATTTGGTCATAAAGTCCCAATTTATTTTTGAATTGATGGACACTCTAACATAATCTGTATATTAGAGATATTAGGAAATTACACCGATGATCTGCACAAGCAGTGGAATACCCACACCCAGGGTGTCTGGCCCAAGGTCGAGACAGCAAGTCCAACATTATTTAGTCTACAAGTATAGATGTGGTTTATATATACCCTATGTCAGTGAGAGGCATCCATTCTATTGAATGAACTGTTCTGTTCTTGGTTTTATATAATTTTCCCTTTCTGTCTGTCAAATCTCCCACCCCTCCCCATCCTCACACTTCCCACTTTTTTAACTTCTTCAATTTGCACAATCACTTTTTATCATATTGTCCCCTTTCTTCTGTATCATTCCCCTTCTTTCATTTCTTGTAAACTGACTCTCTCCGTCCTCTGTTTGGTGCTTGTTAGTTTGGTGCACATTATGGATGTGACTCTGAGGGCATCTCTGTTGAAAATAAAGTAAATTCATCAGGAATTTTTGGTTCATGTTTACAAGCTCCATTTCCAAGGGAACTTTTGGCCCCTGTCTTCGTGTGTCATTAGCTTAGACCATAAGATCATGGATGTGTGTTTCTCTGAAAGAATCAGAATGCAATTTCTCCTGGAAGCCTAAGATGTGATGAAGACTGATCCAAAGTCTTGCTTGAAGCAGGACCAATTTTAAAGTCGGAATAGGTTGCTTAGGGCCTTGTTTTAAGAATCTTCAAGGAAGAATGTTCTTCTGTCTTTCTGGACAGCCTGTTTCAGTGTTTGACTGCTTAAACATGAAAAGGCTGAGAGCAAACCTTGCCAAAAAAGACTAAAGAAGTCATTTGGTACCCAGATCTCCGTCTTTTCTTTTGGATGTGAAAAACACAAGATGACTATAAAATATAAGTAAGTTTTCATCTTTTAACTCATTATGAAACCAAGTGAGAAAAGTCCAGTTGCTTTGTTATCTTGTTTGACCTCAAAATCTCAGCGATCTCATAGATCTAAATGTAAGTAATTTGGGAAGCTAACACTAGTTAGTGTTCACCATCATGTGGACTAGCTCACTACTTAGTAGAATTGGATTTTAACAGACTGTGAAGCTGATTACCTTTTCTAAACTGATACTCTGACAAGTCTCCCAGGAACAGTGTTGCCCCCTGCAAAGATATGACAGAATTTGTACTCAATTTTCACATGGTAAAACTCACACATGTTGAGGTTAACATAGTATAATTATCAGTGGCCTAAGCTTTTAACTATAGGAGGAGTTAAAATATGGGAAGTTGAAAGATTATTCAAAGTTCTCTTTATTGAAATGTCTTAGGTCTTCAGAAAGGGACAACACTTGATAACATTCTTTTACTTTAGTTTATTTTGAAATTTTTTTAATTTATGAAAAAAAAAGACTTTAGCTTTAAGATTTAGATCAGATATTACAAATGAAAATCTGGGCCCTGGAAACTCACCAAAGAGAAATATGTTTAAGTTTTCATGTGGCATACGTGGTATATATTTTTAGCACATTTTAAGTAGGGCTGCAAAGCCTTTTGCCAACAGACTGCCAGTAATTATAGAAAATTAGGTCTTACACTAAGAAAATCTTCCAAAAATAGGTGGAGAGAGAAACATAAGTGTTAATAATTATTGTTCTACCTATTAGAGGCAGTATTTGCTTGAACTTAGAGCTTATAATTGTGAGTTAATTGATCCATAATTTTGTATCTGACATGAAAATTAACTGTTTACAATAAACTATATAGTATGGTCTTCAATCTGAGATTAAAACAAAGGAAAACAACAACAACAACAAAACCTCCAAGAAAATGAAATTAGACAGAAATAAACAGAAAAATATGCAGCATTATAATCAATTGGAGGAACTATTAAGGGTAAACAAGCCGTATTAAATTCTACCTATTAGATACCTGTCATACCTTAGACTGAGTACTCAGTGGCTGAGGTCTGTGAAAGCAAAGGTTATTTCTTGTAGTTTTGACAGTAAAAAGCTTTCAGTTAACCTACATCTTAGAAGTACTGACTATATAAATCTTTCAAAGTTGGAACATTTGTGAAGTATATTAAATCAATACCATTTATTCAGAAAAAAGCTTAAATGTACACTCTCACAAAGGTGAAACATGTTGATGTCACCATTATTCTGTGATAACTCAGCACTTAATGCATTCAGCTGTGAACTGCCTGCTGAATAGAAACAATGCCTCATAATAGCAAAATCCATTTTCAGATCAAGTGAAGAAAAGACACTTTACATGTCAACTCTACCCTGCCTGGTATTATCATTAAAGAAACACTCTCAATCAATATTGCATATTTGTGAATTAAGTACTTGAATATATAAAAAGCATTAACATTTTTCAAACTTTACCCCTTTTAGTACATTTGGGAGGCTGACGTTATGCTCATGTATTCAAAAGCCTGTGAAAGCTTGGTGATTCAAAACATTTCTCTGCTTTCTTATCACTTCCAAGTCGTAGTAACACAAAGACCTTGGATACTACATGAGGCTTTGCTTCCTGGGCTGAAGCTAGTCACAGATTAATTACAGATCCATGTGTAGCCATGGAACAATTGTTCTTGGTGCTGTTGAAGTGAAGCCTAAAGGGAGTCTGAAGGCCTCTTGGACTCCTGCATGTAGTGTTGAAAGCCTATGGGGAGAATTTATTTGAAATATGTGCTATTTGCAAGGCTGGCAATTCAGCAGCTTAAAACGTAATAAAACTGATGTACGAGTAACTACTGTAAGTCCAGGGTTTTCATTGGGACAAAACAGTCAATCCTTCTAATTATGACAGTGCAGAAGGTGTATTTCTGACTTTATTCTGTTCTACCTCTGTTAAACCCACCCAGCATAGGTTTCTGTGAGGATACATCTGCAATTTACCTTGTATATTTAACTACAATTATCCATCATAATTATTTAGACAAGGAAGATAAGTTCTATACAGTATCTACAAATAGTTTGGAGTGGTTTTTGGTTTTTGTTTGTTTGGTTTTGATTTATTTGTGGTGTGGTTTTGGTTTGTTGCTCCTTTTTTTTTTTTTTTTTCCCCAGCTGATTATACACAGTGCTAAATTTGTACATATTAATTTTCCATCCACAAGACCAATATTTGTCAAATCAATGCTACTAAGCTCTCTTAAGATCAAAAATACAGGATGGCTGCATTGAATCCAGCTGTTTGCTGGTATTTAAACCAATTGGAAAAGGTGCCTGACCCACGATAAATTTCAAATTTTTTGAAGAACTTATTTGGGAGAGTACAAGATGGCCCAGGACAAAGACTTACCATGAAACACACTAACATTTTAACAATAGAAAGCTAAGTTACAGTGACCTGACATTCACAAGGATAAACCCAAGATTGTAGGGTGGGACAGAATACAAAATTACGACCATTCCAAATACATCTCTGTGACTTCAAATAGGTGTGTTAAAAGATGAATCATATTAATAATATTTTTAGTAATGTAGAATAATCTTAGACCCACTTTCCCAGTCAACAAATCCTGCTGAAGGTGAAGAATGTCTAATAACTGAAAACACAAGCTGGGCAATTCAAATCTATATGTTACTATAAGAGTATTTTGTAATACTAAGGATATGTTGAAAAATTTTAATTATTAATGCATGCATGTTAGATCTGGTCTTAAGTAGTTTATGTGTATACTGCTACATTTAATTGCCTGGTACGATGGATCACTGTGTATGGATCACTAAATAGCATTCAGATTCACAACATAGTTTAAGCTGGAAGTCAACTCTGGACATTGTTTGGTCTTATCCCTCCACAGAGTAGTGCCAGCCTAGATGAGGTGTCACATGGTCACTCAGCTTTCTGTGGTCCTCGAGGATGGAAAGTTCACAGCCTCCCTGGGCAACTTGCTGCAGTGTTTGTCTACCCTTGTGGTGAAAAATAAATCCTAATGCATAACTGGAGTTTCTCTTGTTGCACTTTTGACAGAAGCCACTCATTCTTTCTCTGTCATCCTCAAAGAGTCGTCCGTGTCCATCTTCTGGTCTAGACTAAGGCAAAATGAAAAGCATTAGAATCTGACTTAAGGATTACAGTGTTTACGTCAAAGGACTTTAAAAATAGTGTGATTATTAATGGTTTGATCCAAAATAATTCTGCAAAAAGTATAAAGATGGACAAGAAGCATAAAATTTACAGAGTAGAGCAGGAGGAAAATCAAGTGTGAAACTGATAATTTTTGAGTTACATGGAGAGTCTATGGCTTTATTGTTAGACATAGTGTGACTGGAACTGAGTTGCTGAGGTTATGCTCTCTAAACAATGGCAATTTATCATGTTTGAGTAACAGGATCTTCAACACAGATTTGAAAAATGTGCAAAATTATTATTTAATTGAACCAAACTAGACAAGTCATGACCAACAAACAGCTTAGACCTATGTAATGGGAATTTTACTAGGAATGGAGATAAAATGGAATATCTCATTTCCTAAACATACCATTGATTTCTCTCCTGCCATGTCTACACAGAACAAAGGGGACAGGGCTACATAATGATGTAACAGCAGTCAGGAAGATCGATTTATTTCTGTTTCTCAGGTTTACTCTGTTGTGTTGTGACAATATGAACATATATGCAACAAGACTGGCTGATATAATATCTGAATGGAAGATGTTGAATTAAGATGTGATTGTTAATATATATCATAGCTGAAACAGAAGATACCTATAATTTATGGCAAATTTCTTATACTTACCATGCCTTCATATTGTGTTTCGTGCTGACACATTGCTGGCTAAGGATAGCCTACTACCTGAATTACTGGAAAAATCACAAATAATATTGAATGAAAAAAATCTTTAATTAATTACTGTTAAACAACATTATCTGCCTTTTTAGATTTTGTTGTTGTTGCTGTTGTCATGCTGTAGAAAGGGAATATCATATTCAGAGAGATCATGACTTTGGTTTGCTCATTTTAGAAGTATACACTGAACAGTCTTAAATCTTTTCTTGTTTTGTTTATAAATCCAGAAGCTAATGTATCAGAACAACTGACATGACACTTTTGTTAATGGTATGAACCTGTTTAGATTTAAAAGCTGAAGAGTCGTGATAAGAAACAACTACAGATCCTCAAGTCTGTAATGTTTCTGACCTTAGTTTTGTCAGAGTTGTAACCATGCAGTTGGTATAAACTAATTATCAAATAAAGTAACAGCTGAAGCATGGAAGAAAGTGTTTTGTGTGTCACTGCAGTTTTTGTCTCCTAATTGTTCTTTCTTTGAATGTGCAAAATGCTTATTCACCTGGGGTGGGTGTTGCAGGACTGCATCTTCTATACTGTATTTATATAGATAGTTTATAGGACCAAACAACTAGACAATGACAAGCAAGACAACTAGACTAGCAAAAGTACCTGAAAACATAGCTGGACACTTTTTGAGCAGAAAGATCAATGTAAACTTCTGAGAGCTCATCGTGCCAATGTACAGCACCCATCATTCTCTCCCTTTAGATTATGAGGTTATCAATGAAGCTGTCATTCACAACACAGCAGTTCATTTGCAGCACCCAAAGCTGCATCACTGAACTGTCCACAAATCTGGGAAACCACCAGAGGAGAAAGGAAAATCGCTATGAGTATGAATGCCACCAGGTTAAGCAGGAGATCTTGATACATTCTCATGAGTATCTCTGACAGACTTCCTATGTTCCCCAGAGAAACCAGTTTTTGTTCAGATTCCCTTCAATAAAAAATGGGGATAATAGCGTTGTTAAAGTCAAGAGTTTATAGCAGATTATTAAGTACATAGATATTACAGTGACAGGGAATGTCATAGATAAAGTCTTTGATGGAGATTTCTCTCCAGTATGGAAATAAAAATAAACCAAACAAAACACACCTGTTTCTATTAAAAAAAAAAAAAAAAAAAGCCTCCCCCCACCTGTCACTGCAGAATGAGGGTAGCTGTGTGCAGATAGGTATACTTCAGGATTTTGTTACATGATGAAAACTGTTAAAAATCCATTTGGAAAGGGAAATGTAAGATATACATCATAAACCCTACTGCCTTGATAAGTGATTTCTAGTTGTACTGCACTTTTTAGGTTGTTTTCAAGCACCAAGCTTCATTTGAGAAGCTGTTTTATGATAAAGAAGGTTTCATAATTCAGCACTGCTGTACTATTAGTTTCTGATGTTTAGTCATGTATCTATATCTAAAGAACTGAAGAGGTTTGTTGAGGACTCATATGTTATCTGAAGGCTGGAGATTTTGTTACATCATTAACTAAATTGTAAGTGATAGTAAACTGTAAGGAAAAGGTGCTATAGTCATGCTAGAAAAACCTAGTTTTTCTTTTCTGTTAAGCTGTAACTGTTTTGGTCCCCACAATCTGTGACTATTAACAACAGAGGAATACCGCTTTGACTGTGAATCTTTATTTTCTGGTTAAAATCAATGGCTTTTGCTTTATAACAGAGAAAAAAATCTTAACAGCATTTGTGGTAACTTAAGCATGTAATTTTTGTTAATGGCATGTCTAATAGACTCTGCACAGTCCTAAACAGTTACTTCTGTACATCTTCTTTTCAGAAGTGCCATTTATGATATTGCTTATCACAGTGAGTTGACATGCAATTTTACCTTTTTTTTTTTTTTTTGTTTTGTTTTTTGTTTTTGGGTTTTTTTGTTTTTTTTTTTTTTGTTACAAGCAACTGCCATTGACATTTCTATACCTAATTCATGTCATCATTGCAAATAGCTACGTTTATAACAACTACATGAACATACTATTTATACAAGAGATGGGGAATGAGAGCAAATGTTCGCCTCTGAAGGATGCAAAACCAGGAGTACATTTTCTCTTAAACAGATTGGATCAAGAGTGTAGGTTAATGTGTATTTTCAGTAATGTCTGTCCTTATTCTACTCAGTGGAACCTTCTTCAAGCTGATTTCATCAATATGAAGTGCATTTTGAAGGTGCCTGGAAAGTAAACAGGCAGCCTTATAGAAGCTTGTTTCAGTTTTCAGGGATTCAGGGATTTGCACCTTTTCCACATAGAATTCTTCATTTCAAATATGGTGGTTAAAATTTTCTGCTCTTCCAGTTGTGCAGTGTCCTTTCACTACAGTTTTACAGGTAGATTACCAATTTAAATATAGCTTGGACTGTTCCTAACAGATAGTTCTTTCAATCAGATGTAGAAATAAAATTATTTCCCAGCCTGACTTCATTTTCCAGGAAATGAGGTCAAGTTCCCAAAGAACAGGCTCAGTAAAAATCACCAGAATTGACACCATGATACATTGGTAGTCTGCTTTAAAGAGGCCAAGCACTCTCTGGTCTAAGTCACATTCTCACTCTGAAGAATACTACTCTAGAATGTCATATTATGTACTATGGGATACTTCTAAAGCTCTCCTTCATTTTCACCCCACTTTATTCATCCCTATTAAAAATTCATTACAATATGTGATGAGTGATTATTCCTTCAGAAAGAACTAGAACTGACTTATCAGATGCAAGTGTAGCCATTATAAGGGCAAGAAACTCTTTTATATTCAAAAGATATTTGCAGTTATGTACACAGCTTAATCTAACTTAAGTAGCTAAGCATTAGCTGTTAAAGTTCAAACTAATTACTTTAGGCTCCTAAATATGTGTGTTGAATCATCTTTGGGAGTTGCCTATTTCTCTCTACTGACCAAAATAAATTTTTAGGTGCCTAAATTAGATGAGATAAATTCTATGCAGTTTGTTTAGACTGTTAAGTGTTGATAGTCATAGGTCAGTTCCCCTGTGTCCCAAAACACAGAGGCAAAAGACAGCTCTGCTGCTTATCCCTTTTAAACAAATTCTCATGCACTGACATGACGTGACTATGCGGAGTGTTAATGCATCCTGCCTCTCAGGTGGCTTACTAGCCTATAGGCATATTCCTGCACTTCTAACACATTTACTTTGGGACCAGAACTGGTTTGCACTATCCTGGCTTGGATTGTAGGTAGAGTTAGTTGTATTGAAAATCTGTATAATTTGATCCCATCTGTGCAGGGAACTAGGTATAAAGGCAGATTCATTTGAGCATACAGACAGATATAAAACAATCCAACCTTTATTTTACTACATATGAGGACTTGTGGGAGCCCATTTAATATTGCATTCAATATATACATTACAGTTTTCCTTTACTGTTTGGATACAGTTCTTTCTTTCAAGGATTTCAGGGGAAGCTTTCTGTATTGATGAAAGCAAATCCTTGCCCATGTCAGGAGAGAGCTTGTCAGGAGATTAGGGGTTGGATTCTTGTATGTACAGCTTGAAAATAACTTCTGCAGTCAAGCATTTCAAATTGATTTGGCTGTTTCACTATTCCCCTGTTTTTATATATTAATATTTGCCAGCAGTAAAAATAATCTTATTTATTGTTTTTGACTGTGCTTCTTTTTCTCCTGGACATAAAACACAGTGTGCTTGTTTTGTTTTGTTTTAAAAATCCTCCCCAAACCCTTCCAAAACAGAATATGAGCTTTAGACTAGTGAAAACACAGTTTTACCCTTACCTGTCCTCAAGGTATCATCCAGCCCCTTGGTTAATCCTTCTCTCATCTATGTTGAAAGCATTGAGATTATTAGGCTGGTTAGTCTGCCCATCTAGACTACTATTATTTGGAAAGGATTTGTGGATCCTTTATTTACTCAACAGATCTAGGTTCCTAACAAGAAGAAATTCCAATCAGTGAGAGAGTTCTTTTATATCATGAATTATTCTAAGAACTCTAGGGCCCACTAACATCTTTCCTCATTATCTTGAACTCTTCAATTTCCTCTTTTCTCCTAAACAATTCTGACTGTATCTCAATGCTCCCTTAACCATCCAAGTCTCAAATACCTATCTTAGCTCCTTAGTCCTAAAGTCTGTCCCACCTTCATTGCTCTCTTCAATTTCTCCTATCTTATCAAATCATGTTTTGGTTTTGTTCCCAAAGATGCTTCTCAGTTTCAGGTCCCCCAAAGAACCATTTGCCTCTCTGACTTGAGCTATTACTGAGTACTATTCACATGCAGGGTGAGCTTTTTGTGTTCTTCCTTACAGGCAACTGGGAGAGCAAAAAGCAAATGAGCAACAGTAATGGCTCAGCAGAATAAACATTTCCATAAGAGGCAGCTCCCATCCTTTCTCCCTCCTTCACCTTCTCCACACTGTAGTTTGGTTTCTTTTCTTTGCTTTGTTCAACAGATGATTACGTCATCCTTAACCATATGGGCTACAATAGCATTATCTACAGATCTCATTCAGGGTAGAATTACAGTGATATTCCTCTTATGTGAACACTAAAACTCAGTTGCTTATGCTGCTTATTTGATTGTTGCAATAGTCTCTAGTCTGTTTTTCACCCTGGTAGACTAACACTCTTCAAATTGTTTCCCAGATGTAATTCTGCAGTTTAGTGTAGGCTAAGTACACAGTTTGGATGTATCCAGATTGCTACGAGAAGGTCACAGAATGGATACAACCAAGCCATGCCAGTTCATTTGTGAATCAGAGACGTCTTTTGCATTATTTCCTTTACTGTTACAGATATAGTAAACATTCTTCACCTTCCCTGTTCCAGTTCTCTTCTAAAATTAGTCCATCTTTGCACTTAGGTATGTGATGCCCAAATGCTCTGTGGATGTGTACCAGTACAGTTCTACTGATGCCCAGGTGAGTTCCACCAGTGCCATAGTTGTAAGTTATAGGACTGTATGCGAAGCTGTTCAACATGTAGTGTTTTCCCGAAGCCTAGGTTCATGTGACTATGTAAGAATCTCAGTTTTTATTAATAAATGAAAGGGTTGCCAGAAAACAACATGAAAATAAGGTTCTTGAAGTCTTAGCCTCAGAAACACAGAGTCTAGAACATACAAATAAGAAACAAGATAACATTTCTAACAGGAACAAAAAGTGTTTCATACTTTTTTTTTTTTTCCATGACTTTAAAAAAATTGGTAGAGTTTTGTACCAGTACAATTTACTGGATTTATCCAGGGTGTTTTAGCTTATCATTCAAGCATACATCCAAAGCACTGCAGACTCAACCAGCATATATGTCTGCTTGTTCTTCTGGAGTTAAGATTAGATTGTTTTTTCTGCAACAACTCCATAGTATGACCCACCTGTTCAATTGTGTTTGTACTAAAACTATTTGTTTTGCTAAATAATCCCACTTTACTCACTGTTCTGGGCAACAAAACATGCACATCACACAGCAGACATGCACAGCCTACTGTTGCCTTTGCTCTCTTCTTCTCCAAGTGTCACAGGTTGCTACAGACCACTAAAGCCTGAGGTAAAGGCATAACTCCTAGTCTAGATGACCAGCAGTGGGAAGACTATAATTTCTGGAGCTTCCCTTCAAAATCCCTTTTAGGATTCAGTCTTTGAGGCATAAAGCTAGTCTGAACATGCCTATGCAAAGCTCTAAACTTTGATCCTGGGATGCAACAGGCCATGATGATCCTGGTAGTATTCTCAGTGGTGGTTCCTTGATAGTCCAGTTTTCAGACTGTCAGTCTGATGTCTGTTTTCACATTCAGTAGTTCAGCTGTGGCACTCTAAGAATGCAGATGATTTTTTTGTTTGGATCCATTTTTTAGAGCTGCATCTGTTTCCTTACTGTTAAGGTCCAGCTGTATGAGCCAGGATAATGCACTGTAAGCATTGATGTCTTTTAATGGTGATGTACACTACAAAGGGAGAAGATAGTTGTCTGTTCCTGCTATAGTAACTTCAAAATATTTACACCCAGGCTTATGTTCTTGCTGGTGTTCATAGTTCACCTGTGCTAGTTTAGGAAAGTCTGAAAAACAATTGAATGCTGGCCTTTGCAGTGTATATGATCACAGAAATGATGTTCTGGAGCTTGTATCACACGGAAATTCCATGAATTCTTCCTCTTTGGGTAGGATTCCCTGTGATCTTACTGATATGCCTGATACAGGCTTTGTTGGAATCTGCAAAAAAATCTGTAACTGTCATGCCTATAGTATATTTGCCTGCTCAAAGTGACTTACTGACTTTTAGCAGTCTTGGTTTGTGATAACGTGTAATGTAATGACTGAGAAGAGGGACATTTTCTTTGTGTGAATGGATCTGTACAAGGTGACAACTGACTGAAAGGCAGTCATCTATTTGCTTAGTTCTGGTTCACAGGTGCATAAAACTAAAAAAGGTGCTTTTCTTCTTGTACCCATGTCTTCTTTCAAAATCGGGGTGAGTTTTGGCCCATGGATGTGAAACATATCAGTGAAACACAATTTGTGGGTCAAAGGCTTAAGGAACTCCATGTGGGGCAGCAGCACTGGTTGTTCACAAGTGGTCACTCTGCAAGACAGAGCATGATTTGGCCATGTGAATCAGTCCACAGTGACTACTATAGGAGAGAGTACAATAAGGAAATATGCTGTAAGAAACAGAAAAGCCAAGTGGAAATGCTGTGCATATCCAACATTACTTTCACAATATAATACAAAATTTAAAAGGGAAAATAAATATACAGTAAACCTGACTTGAATTTACAATAATATGAAAAGCTTTTAATTGATGAGATCAAACTCTTAAAATAAGTAATTACTGAGTAGTGTACTATGGAAATTCTGCTGTGATTTTTCTGGTGATTCTGTTTTTGGTTTTGTTTTTGTTTTTTTTGTTTGTTTGTTTGTTTTTCAATTCTGGACAGAATAATTGTTTTAAGTGTATTTTAATATTCCTTTTGAGTCTACTCTACCTGGTACTGTTGCAAAATAGACAAATCAAAGTCTAACACAAAACAAAATCCTACCCCCAAAATCAAAGAAACGCATCAGTCGGTCATCTGGTATAAGGATACTAGAAGTGTGGCTTAAACTGTGATATAACTAAAACTCAGAATCTAGACACAGCAAGGGTCTGGTTATGTTCTTTACCATGGTCCCTGTTGTATCTAGAGGTTTGAAGTCGGGTCTTCAATTTTGATTTTTTTTATACTTTCATGGATTTGAATACAGTTCTTTTAATGCAGTTTTTGTCTATAATTTGTGTTGTTAGGAAATTGCATCTTTTGGTCTTTTGATAAGGAAAGAGTACAATTAAGTGATTTGTCATGATAATTCAGTATTAATTACTTCAGTTTAAACTTCTCCCTTTTAAAAATAGATAAGGATATAAATCTGATATACAAGAGTAATACCAGGTGATAGTTGTGCTGTTTATCAAAATACCAATAGAGAAATACATGCTAAATTAAAATGTTTTGTTTGCTTATGAGCTTTTTGTAGAATGCAAGCCAAATATCGACATGTTCTCTGAGACCGAATAGTGGGCTTTTTCATCAAAGTCCAAATGATAACAGTTGTGAGATATAACATAATTTAACAGAGTTTGAATACTGAAAGTCAGTCTATATGGACACAATGTTATCTCTGTTTTTCTCTTTTGAAATGACAGTGTCTTCTCAGCTACTTCATTCTTCTAGTTTCTCCATGTACCTGTTGTATAAAATTCTGCTGCTATTGAAGTTAAAACTAAAATTCCCAAATACTTAGCAGGGTTGAGATTTAAGTCAGGGAATTGTGAATTGTTGGTATTAATCTATTAGGACTCGTTTTTAATTAGAATTCTTGTTGCTGACTAACAGTGAGTCAATATGGACAAATAAACACGCAAAAACAGAAGACAAGATATAACAGCTTTTCATGGAATGAAAGCAGTACAATACCTTGCATCACGAGTAGAATATATTCCAAAAGTATGCAAAGATACAATTTTCTCAGAAATACCTGAAGTTTAGTGTTTTCAAGATGTCATGTTACAGTTACGATGAAAGTCAACCTCGTTTGAGTAAGATTTTTCTGTTGGACACATGTGCCTACACATGCACAAATACACACGTACATGTATACACAGAAATACAAAGAAGGATATTAGTTTTCAATGCAAAAAACCCAATTATCAATGTCATGGTTTTGGGAAAAAAAGATTCACCCATTATGAATCACATGATAATAAGGATAATTCTATAATGTAGAAATAAAACAAAAATTTTATGAGGCACTTTATAATTGCATAAAATTTGTTTTCTTTTAAGTAAGATGCCTAAGACTTACAGCTTTTAGTCAGCTCACCTGTAAGGAGTAATGTAAATTTCACTAGATCCAGTTTTAATTTATCAGATAAATATGTAGGAAAATACAGAACATTTGCAGGCCTTTGAGGTGTGTTTATGATGGAATAAAGAGCACTATGAATTTCAAGTATCTAACAGGAGGTAAATCACGTCTTAATTCTGTTTTGTCTATGGGAAACAGAAAATCCTAGCCTAGTTACCTCCAAGGATAATTCTTAAGATGATGTATAAAATAGATGGGAGAATAACTAAGATGTTGTCTAAGATGAGTAGGTGGAAACGAAATCTGGAGCTGCCTCAGTCTAAAATGGTCTTAATAATCTTTTAAGTTCTTGCTGTGCAAAGAACTAGCAAAGGCTAGAGAGAGGTAACTTACAAGACTATTTAAACAGGAAAGTTATTGTTTAGTTGTCTAGTTTGGTGATTCTCAACTGGTTCATCCCAACTTTCTTGTCTTCTTTTGCAAAATATCCTGAGACTATATACATACATGATGTATCTTACAGGGACTGATTCAAGCATCAACACAACTGCTTTCAAAGTAATCTTACTCTTCTTCTCCATAGATAGAAATGGAGTGAAATTGTGATCAGATTGTATTGAATTTTTTCAACTTACATTCACTTCCCTTATGCAATATACCCCATTTTCCTGGGATATTGTATCCTCTAAATCGGTCTCATGCTACTGACTGAAATCTCTCAGACAAAGAAGATGGAAGGATGATTTTCCATGCTTTCCTGAGTGTTTCTAGAAAATACATTTTCTACTCACTGTTTAGCAGAGCTGAAGGGGATTCATGATAGTAACTGTCACTGTGAGAAATAGGTCAGATGCATGCTGAGTGCAACAGTGTTGACTTCCCTGCCACAGAGTCTCTTACAAAGGAATAATGCTGTCCAGTTAAGGGCAGCTTAGAAAATTCTGGAACAATGTGCATGGTAACATAAACAATAAATAATTTATGATAATTGCACAATAATCTGATTAATTGACAAAAGTTTCATAGAAACATGGATTTAGAATCATACTGTCATAGAATCATAGAATCATTTTGGTTGGAAGAGACCTCCAGGATCACCGAGTCCAACTCTAACACTAAAGCGTGTCCCTAAGAACCTCATCTAAATACCTTTTAAACACCTCCAGGGATGTTGACTCCACCACTTCCCTGGGCAGCCTGTTCCAATGCCTGACAACCTTTTCCATGAAGAAGTTTTTCCTAGTATCCAATTTAAACCTCCCCTGCGGCAACTTGAGGCCATTTCCTCTTGTCCTATCACTTGTTACCTGGGAGGAGAGACCAACACCCTCCATGCTACAGCCTCCTTTCAGGTAGTTGTAGACAGTGATAAGGTCTCCCCTCAGCCTCCTTTTCTCCAAAATAAACAGCCCCAGTTCCCTCAGGTGTTCCTCATAAGACTTGTGTTCCAGACCCTTCACCAGCTTCTTCACCCTCCTCTGCACTCTCTCTAGTACCTCAACTTTGCTTTTATAAAATCCAGGGCAGCTCAACTCAGTAATGTTTGTGGGTGCCTAAGAGAAGAATTTAAACCATCCATATCCGACTGTCTCAGCAGATGTTTTGGAGCACAGACTTCCTCTAAAATGGAAAGAGTTAGGCCCAGGGAAATATATCAGAACCATCTTAGAATAGCTACTGTTGGCATCTAGCACAGCTGGGAATAAGTTATGATTTCCAGACAGCAATATAGAGCTAGGTTTAAATGAACTAACTTAACTCTTTGCAGCAGAGATTTTCCAAGCTAAGAGGAGCTCCATGTCACCAAGACAAGACTGCTTCCAGTACCTGACCTGGTTCTTTGAAGCAAGCTTTATTCTCAGGAGAGGGATTCCTGGGAGAACTGATCTGTCTCCAAGTGAGAGAATGCAGTGACGTATCTGTTAACTACAAACATATGGATCAGAAGTATTTCCTTCTGTTGCCAAACAGTGCCTTCAGTCAGAAGTGCTCAGATCTATTGGGAAAATACAAAATCCTTTGGCTGTGTCACCACAACAGCTTAGCTTGTGCTCTCAGACTCCAGAAAATGTGATTCATGCTTCCCTGTGTCCATACAGAAAAGACTATTCAGGCCTGTGCTTGATATCTGGTCTTCAGGGAAAACTGGGGTAGTAGTCAGATTAGACTTCTGGCATTCTACCGAGCATAGGATTTAGCATGGAGTCTAATCCCCAACAGGCACGTTTCCAAATCTTTCTTTGTTCACATGAAAGCCAGTCACATAGTCAATACCTTTGTTTTTCTTAAGCACAGTAAGTCAAACTGCTTGAAAACAACCTCCTCATAATCCATGCTTCCCTCCTGATTCCAGAAATAACCCAGTAGTGAATGAAAGTTCTTGAAAACCGTATGATTTCACTCCAAATGAATCACTATTTTCTGACAATGTTGCATGACGGTTTTTGAATTGCTTGTTACTTTAAATTACTTTGTATATACTTACGTGAGTTCGATCTTTTCTGCTTCTAAAAGGCTGTGAAAGACACCTGAGAGTCATCTAATGCAGAGGGGAGAAGAAATGAATTGTTAACAGTAAAATTTCTTTGGCTGTATGGCTGGGCTGAGTGCTCTGCAAGATATAAGAATTTGTGATGCTTGAAGAAGAACCCTACCAGGTGCTCAATGTGTCATTTTACTCTTTGAAGTAGGTAGTGCAATCAGCAACCGCCGATTCCTTGTAATCCTGAAACACACAAGAAAGCTACTAAAACTGTACATCTCCTGTAAAAGTACTAGACTGTAGCTTTTAAAATGACTGAGGGAATTAGACCCATATAACTGTTTATGATTATCTGCAACACCTTTAGCTTCAAGCTGTAACCATGAAACCATTAACAGGGCTTTTGTTGCCAATGGCTTTCTTGAAACAATGCTAAAAATTTGGGACAAATGGAGGAAGTTTCTTCTGCTGGGTAAAGGAGAAATTAAAAAAAAAAAAAAAAAAGAAAAGGCAAACAACAATATAGGAATGATCTGAATTTTAGAGGGCTGTTCATGAAAAATAGTAATGACCTGGACACGGAAGTACCAAAATACCAAAAAAGTTACTCTGAGAATTTGCATATGTTAGAAGATTCCCTGTTCAAAGCTTAACTGCTAGACACGACTTTTAAACTATGCTGCCTGAAATCACAAAATAGAGCTGCTTTGTACAAGATTAGGGTGACTGTAGGTCCTGGTTTGCAATAAGCAGTGTATTCAGTGAAAAGATCTGCATACTGTTATGTAAGTCACTTTATCCTCCCTTTGTGCTGCCTGGGCTGTCAGACAAGATCTCTTGCCTTCAGTTAGAGTCTCCTAGACCATAGTGAGGTTTGCACAAAAAATTTCAACAACAAGATTTTTTTTCCCCCCAACACAAGTTTTGTTTGACTGAAACCATCTGTGACCTTACATTGAATTCATTATATTGTTAGATTCTCTGATATGTAAGACAAGAAAATGATGCAACAGCACAAAGAAAAGTAAGGACCAAAACTATTTGCTCTGTGAATTTCTGACTAAATAATATCTTTACAATTCAGTTTTCTTCCAGTCACTTTAATTTTATTTATTTGAGAAATATAAATTCCATAAACAAAATGGAGTTTTTGTTCAAATTAGACTTTTATTCATTCTTAAGCACTATTTAGTACCATTGTTTGACCATTCTAGTAACATGTCTCAATTCTTTCAGCTTTCTTCACCCCTAACCAAGCTACTTGTATACCTTGCTCACTCCTTCACTCTACTCCTAAATAACTACAGAAGGCTGAGTCAGGACCCAGTGTTGTTTGTCTGCAGATGTGAGTTCATTAGACTGATCATGTTCTCCCACATATCTACTTGCTTTGGATTTTGTTACTTCTTGCAGTAAGCTGGAGTTTTGCTGTTGGTTTACATTTTAAGTTCCTTCAGCTGATGAGCTAAGAGCACAGTGAATTAAGGGTTTCTGACATAGCAACATGGCAATTATTTCTGCTTTACAACCGCTGCTGTTCCATTATTGATTTATATTTTTGCATATGGCTTCATAGCTTTCTTTCCAAAAGGTGAAAACAGCCACGGTCTTGATGGGAGCTGCTGTAGTCTATGCTGTCTGCTGCTGTTTCTCTGTCTAAAAAGACAGGTTCAATTTGTGAGAAGCAAATTGAGAATGGTGTCACAACATAGCACAGTAGAGTTTTGCTATAAGAAAAACATACATTGGTTTGTGATCTGAGGGCACATAGCAGTGTTTCATGGTGCAAAGGGGTCTAGATAAGGTAGAGAATGTTAATTGGCACAAACTGAACTGTAGTGGGATATCTGTTTGTACTTAAGTAACATAGACAACTGCAGAGATACCATGCTTGAGCATGTGCCCAGGACTTGGCTTATACATTAACAGAACTACACACCATCACCTACATGATTCCTGTTATTATGAGCTGAGGATTACTGAATCAAAATAATTTCACGTGGTTCAGGGCCAAAAGAGCAACCTCTCTTTTTGAATAATTTTTTCCAAGCCTTTATCTTCTGAAGGAATGTTGTATACTCTGCCACCTTCCTCTTGCCCACCACTAGTACTGTCTGTCCTGGAGAAGTTTCTCTCAGTTTACACAAACTGAGGAAAAATGTAGATTTCCTTTGAGAGGAAGATGAATTTTGACACCACCTGTAATTTCTACAAAATTCAAGTGTAAAATCTGTGCTTCTTCTAAGTGTCACAAAACATCTCAGTTGTTGTATTGACCCACAATGCTAAATGTTGTGATGTATAAACCTGGCTTTCAGTGTAATGTATCATGTCAGCTGAGCTGTTTCAGTAGAAGAGAGATAAATGTTTCTGGGCCTCCTTTACAGCATCTACAAGCTCATTTTTACTTGTGACATGTAAACCAGAAGTCAATTAAATGATCTTGCTATGATGGTCTTGCAGCTTGTTAAGAAAACAAAGGAGATTTTGAAGATTTCCATGTGACTCTATGCTGTTGTATCAGATAAGAAAAATAGGTCTTATTTAGATTGTTCCACAGACTTTTAATATAATGTTTTCAGTTTATTTATGTATTTATACATTTATTATAATTCTTGTTAAGGGTTTTTTATTTATTTGTTTGTTTGCTTATATGGAAATTATTTTGCTCAGACTCAGGCCTTCATTAGCAACACAGGATTCTAGTTTTCATCTTCTTGCAATTTTTTGTCAGTAAGTTCAGAAGAGACCAATGAATGGAATAATTGCTCAGCTGATTGTTGCACTGCAACTCACGTACACTGAAGCGTGAATAATTTAAACTGTGCTGGTTTGTCAGTATTAGATTTGTACATGGTGTGAGCAGAGCACAGAGGGAGGTGTCAGATAAATCATACAGCAGAAAAAAAGGCAAACAAACAAAAAAATATCCCAAAAAAGTGGATCAAGGGTGAAGAGAGAAGAAAGGCTCTATTGTATAGAAAGTGAAAAGAGCGAGAGAGGAGGGTAAATTCCATCCTCCTTGTAAAAGAACAGAAGGAACAGTTTCAGATAGTCAGTAAGTTTAAAACAAGTTGCATCAGCCTACAACATTGTTCAGATCTTCTGGGAGGAAAAGGTTTTCTGAATTCAGTGGGTGTGAAACCATTTTGAAAGATGTCTTTCAAAAAGTCATTACTTTCTTTTCTTTTGAAATCATTACTTCATACAGTAACAGTTTAATGGGACATAGTAGCAGAAAGGGAAAAAAAAAATCCATCTCAGCATTAGGAAAATAAGACACTCAAGGTTAAATGTCACTAATCTGTCAGTTTTTATGATTAAAGATTAGGGAGAAAAAAGACTTCATTATCTGCCCATTTTTAAACTTCTTCATTTCAAAAGATGCTGTGAAATCTCCCCCTTTATGAAGAATCAGGTGAAACAAAAGGATTTCTGTATAAGCATGTTACTGTGCTTGTTTATTATTTATACTCTGGGGAACCCATAAATAGGTTTAGTCTGCAGAGCCAGACAGCAGTGCCTTGCTTCCCATAATAGGCAGTTGCTTCTGCATGAAAGAATATTGACTAAAACCAAGGTGTGCATTTTACTACCAGCCTAAGTGATTGGTAGTGTCCCAGAGTCATTCCAAGGATTTCTCTCTCTACTGCAGATAGCAGTTCTAAGAAGCCCAGGATGTTGATTTGCACATCAAATGTGCTGGCTCTTCTATTTTGTTTTACTTACGCATATATTTATCTATTTCTCTTCTCTGTTTTGTCAAACCTGACGTGTCCTTTACTTAGACTTCAAATAGAGGCAGCAACCATGTCCTTGCTGTGTTCTATCACAAGGTTTCAGTTATTTCCAGTCCTCTTTATCTCAGTGCATCTGATTAACCTCATCGAGAGGTCAAACCAGGTTTGCAGGTTTTGCTGTGGACTGGATGCGATATGGATGTGATATCTTTATGGAAATAAAATACTATGAGATACAAAATGTCAGGTTCATCTAGCAATCAGTGATGATTAAAAGCTGTTTTTTCCCCAGTGGAAGCTACATTGCTACACTGCTGCACAGCTGATAAAAAAAAAAAAAAAACAAAAAACAAAAAACAAACAAACCCAAAAAAACCCAAAACACAACAAAGAAAAAAAACCTCTTTATTTCTTTATGTCCAATATTAAGTTCTGCTTGCTTATAATAAAAATGTAGTACTTAAATAAGCATATGTGAGTGGGATCGTCTAATTGTTTTAAAAGTCTCAAGGTTCTTGCTTAGTGGATGAGGGAAAGGCTGTGGATTTTGTCTACCTAGAATTTAGTAAAGCATTTGACACTGTTACCCACAGCATTCTCCTGGAGAAACTGTTTGCTCATGGCTTGGACAGGTGACTCTTTGCTGGATGAAGAACTGGCTGGCTGGA
This sequence comes from Columba livia, assembly GCF_036013475.1. Classification (NCBI taxonomy): domain Eukaryota; kingdom Metazoa; phylum Chordata; class Aves; order Columbiformes; family Columbidae; genus Columba; species Columba livia. The sequence continues at coordinate 14,340,426 of NC_088604.1, forward strand.
TGGGCCCAAAGAGTTGTGAACAGAGTCAAATCCAGTTGATGGCTGGTCATGAGTGGTGTTCCCCAGGGCTCAGGATTGGGGCCAGTTCTGTTTAATCTCTTTATCAGTGATCTGGATGAGGGGATCAAGTGCACCCTCAGTAAGTTTACAGATGACAACTAGTTTGGTGGGGAGTGTTGATCTGCTAGAGGGTAGGAAGGCCAAACAGAGGGATCTGGACCAGATGGACCACTGGGCTGAGGCCAATTGTATGAGGTTCAACAAGACCAAGTGCTGAGTCCTGTTGTCACAACAACCCCAGGTAGTGCTACAGGCTTGGGAAAGAGTGGATGGAAAGCCGCCTGGTGGAAAAGGACCTGAAGGTGTTGGCCAACAGCGGCTGAATATCAGACAGCAGTGTGCCCAGGTGACCCACAAGGCCAACAGCATCCTGGTTTGTATCAGCAACAGTGTGGCCAGCAGGACCAGGGAAGTGATTGTCCCCTGTACTGGGCACTGGTGAGGCTACACCTCAAATCCTGTGTTCAGTTTTGGACCCCTCACTACAAGAAAGACATTGAGGTGCTGGAGCATGACCAAAGAAGGGCAATGAAGCTGTTGAGGGGTCTGGAGCACAAGTCTTATGAGAAGCATCTGAGGCAATGGGCGTTGTTTAGTTAGGAGAAAAGTAGGCTGTGGGGAGACCATTTCACTTTCTACAACTGCTTGAGAAGAGCTTGTATCATGGAGGGTGTTGGCCTTTTCTCCTGAGTAGCAAGTGATAGGACAAGAGGAATTGGCCTCAGGTTGTGCCAGGAAAGGTTCAGATTAGGTATTAGAAAAAAACTTCTTCATGGAAAGGCTGTCAGGCACTGGAACAGGCTGCCCAGGGAAGTGTTCAAAAGACATATAGATGAGGTTCTTGGGGACATGGTTTAGAGGTGGACTTGATAGTAGTAGGTTAATGATTTGACTTGATGATCTTCAAGGTCATTTCCAACCAAAATGATTCCATGATTACCAAAACCAGAAAAGACACCAGAAGAGAGCAATTAAGCAGTTTACATTTTTCATTATAGTGCCACAAAATAATTGCCCCAATGGATCCTATTACAAAGATACGACAAGCATGTCATGGAGTAATAGTTAAATGAAAGTCTTTTCAGAGAAATTTTCCCTTTTATCATCTCTTATCACAGCAGGTATATTTGTGAAGAAAGGCCATTTCTGATTGCCTACAGTTCTTACCAACTCAGTTCTCACTATTTTTAGAGTTTACTGAAGACTTGCCCTTAAAATCAAGGTACCACTGTAAAAGGAATATGCTTTAAATGTTTTATTTTCTTCTCTTAGTTCTGAAAAGTACAGGAGAAAGAGACTTTTAATATATATTCATAGCTACAATTATTTGAAACTGAGCAGTGCCAGAGTTTTTCTGCAGTTCTGAGTCCAGCTGGCAGAATTTGAGTACATCCATACTATGAAATTATCTTAGCCTGCATCCAGCATATTTCTGATAACTTCTGAATTATTCCTGCAAATTTTAGGAAGCAACTGGCCCAAGCCAAATAGTATACCAAGGATTTCTCTGGAAATTTAGCATTACAGGCACTGAATTTTCATCCCACTAACCTGTTTACAGCTTAACACTGTCTAATCCACTAGAAATGCTGAAGTCCAGTGCATAGAATTGTGCATAAGATTGATACTGTAGAGACAGAGAGATTGCCCTGGTTCTGGTTTAAACAGTCACTGAAACTAGATCACAGAATCCATGCTACCTGGCACATATATCTAACTTATGATCAATTGTTTGATTTAGATATAGAGGGAAGCTTGTTAAAATTGTAGTTTTAATTATCTTAACAATGGAATAAATCGTGCTTTTAGGTCATATAGCTTTAGAGTTAAATACCGCTAAAATAATCCTGGGCTACACTGGAAGAGATATTTTGGAATTACTGTTGTTCCTCAAATGCAAAATATTATTTTTGTTTATATCAAAGAACAACATTATGATATAAAATTTCATTTTTTTTTTTTTTTAAAGAGTTCAATTTCCCCAGACCTTCATGGAACCAAAGGCAAAACTGACCATTTAGGTGACCATTTTGGAAAGAGGCAATGTTCCCTTAATTAACTAAATAGTTCCCACTTCTTCACATAGCTGGTGGTTGTCATCTTTCCTCAAAGCTGCTTAAGTGACTTTGATAAACGGGATATGATAGACATTTTAAAGAAGCAATTGTTCCCGAATTTATGTGAAAAAAGGTGAAAAAAATACCGTGAGGAGTATTAAATATTTATTTCTTAATCTTTAATACTACAAGAAATCTAGTGAACTGTGAATGTAGACAGAAGAAGCAAATCAGCATATAAATGTGTCTACATGCTTACACTGAAATAAGGGTGCAGGAGACAGATGTATTCTGTCAAGCTAATGATAGGGGGAATCCAGTGTACTTACTCAGTTACTTGTTTTGCTCTAGTGAAACAAAGACATTTTGCACCCATCTGCTTTGGCTGCAAAGCTCTAGCTCTTCATGGAGTCCCAAGAAGCATAAAGTAGGCAGAACATACAAATGAATATGTTACAGCATTTTTATTACCTTAAAATATTTAAATATCATACGTTAATATCTTAATATTCTAAAGTGTAGAAATACAGTTAAACCGACAAAAAAACCTTACCTCTGCTTTGTAGTTAAACCATAAAGGTTAAAATATGTATTTTATAAATATAACATTTATAGGTCAAAAAAAGATTCTGTAGTCTTAACAACTAACATTCTAGATTTATGATATCTAGTTTTTCTGTAATACAACATTAGTTTGATGGTGTAGATATGTTTCTTTTCAGCCTTGCAAATTTTGCTTGCAAACATATCAGGCAATATTATTTACATGGGATAATTTTCTTCACAGTAGATGTGAGGGTGAAGCTTTTTACAAAGTGAACACAGAAAAAAATTGTTTTCTTTGTTGTCCTTACATGCAGCACTTAGTTACAGGATTTAGTTACATTATCAGACTGTATCTGAGTTTAACGTTGTTTTAACAGTCTGGCTCTTTTCTCCTGCATTTTGTACACTATTAAAATCTGGCTGCATTTATCATTAAGAAGCATGTGCATTACATTAACATAAAGTAAAGAAAGAAAAGAAATAATAATTTATTTTTGTGCCTAGGCAAATCAGGATATCTGACAGATTGAAGAAAGTGATACCAGAAAAAACCCAAACATATGCCTTAACTAAGACTGAAAAATGATCATTAACAACTAATTTTTCTCTGCTGTTCTCTGAGGCAGTGTTTCTTAATTTTGGTGAATGCTTTTAGCAAACTCATGCATTCAATACATATACTCAGATCCTGAGCATCTTTCCACTGATCCCACTGAGTTTTGGTTTATGATACAGTTAAACTAGTTATAATTCGGATTAGGTTTCTAGCTCAGTAGTATCAATTGGTGTGGCTTCTACACAGTGAGATTAGGAAGGGATTGCACCACTACTGTGTTAGATACTCCTCATTACTCTTCTGAAATAAGCAGAATACCATATACTTGCATCAGAGGATATATGATATTTAGACTACTTTTTCTTTTACAGTCTTTATGTCTGTGTTGTCTATGGACTCAGTGCTTCCATAAAACTGACCATGGCATAAGAGAGGAGGAGAAGAAACAAGAGAAAACAGTCCCCTGGAATTGCTCAGTTTGGAAAGAGTGATTATTTTGCATTAGGCATGGCTAATAAGTCAAAGCCAGCATTTCTCAACTCTTACTGCACCCATTTTACTGTACTGACCATTCTTAAGGTCACTTTGGGTGCTTGTATCCCCCTTATATGTTCTTTTCTCAGTTTTTTAGCCCTTCCCATATCCTAAGAGGACAATCACCTTCTCTATGGCACTGAATCGCAAAGCTGATTTGAAAGGAAAATAGGCATTTTCACTGCAGGAGTTTCACCCAAAATACATCTCTATGCAAGGTGTTATAAAACACTAAGCCATTGAGATCAAAGAAATCCCCAGTTCACACAGGAATGACCAGAAGCACAAAGTGATTATGATCTGTAAAGAACAATAGGAGGTTGGATTATTTTTTAGGAATACTGGTCTTATCTAAGAAATGAAGTCCTGTCCTTCATTGTGGAAAGCAAAAATTATTTCCTACTGGGGTAAAAATAAGTAAATAAGTAAATAAATAAGTAAACAAATAAGTAAATAAATAAGTAAATAAATAATGCTATTAGACATGTGAGGTGGTATTGATTAGGGATTTGTGAGTGCAGCTATAGTTCACTAGGCTGGGACATAACTGCATATGCTTAAATCTTCAGGCAACAAGTTGAACATTGATATTGGTTTTCTACTGTTTGTTTGTTTGTTTTGTTTTGTTTGTTTGTTTGGTTGGTTGGTTGGTTGGATGGTTGGTTGGTGTTTTAATCTTTTCCTTGTGACACAAAGTAAAACTCAGTTTCTTCCTTTTCTGAACTATCTGAATCCATGGTGTACTTGAAACCTACTTTAAGATTAAACAGGTGTGGAGGCAGAAGAAAAAAAAACATCAGTTTTCATCCTGTCTTGCCTGCCATTTCGAATGTCAATAATAGTTTCATATCAAAGGTAGGATGGAAATTGTGTGGTCTTTCTACTAACAGTCCTTAAACTTAACACCTGTGATACTGGAAATAAGTGAATGAGTTTACTTTAAACTTGCTATCATACAAAAAAGTGGAGTTCTTATCCCAAGTTTAGTTACATTGTTATGTTTTTTGACTGTCACAAAATATCTCTACGTCTTAAATAGACTGGTATCCACTCTGAAATTAAGATTATAAAATATGTACTTTTAATAAATTATTTAAAGGTTAATGACATTTTACCATTGTCACAGAGGCAACCCACAGGTCAATTTAAGGGACAACAAGGTCCAAAACCAACTTTTATTAGACCGGCGAGGAACAGGGTTTTAGCATTCCAGAAGTGACTTAAATACAGGTTCGGATATCAGTGGAGGAAATTATTGAGAGGGGCGGCCATTGATACAGCCAACAGGCGGTCCACAATGTGCATGCACGTGGCTTCACCAAAACAATGCCGGAGCCGTCCCTGAGTCCCGGAGGAATACACACTTGCCTGAACACGGTGCGGGATTATTTTTAAAGACATACACGTACTCGTAGTGAGTACGGAAAGTGTGCACTCGCGATTCCGCGAGAGTAAATTTATAATACGCTCGCAGTCCTGCGAGAGTTATTTTACACGTGCAAATGTGCACGGAAAGAAAATACACCCGCGATTCTGTGAGGATTAATTTTACACGCCCTCATATGGAGCACGGAAAGTTATACGTGCATATGTTCACGAAAGTATAAATATACTCGCAATCCTGCGAGAAGTTTTACTTACACATGTGGCGGCGAGGCAAGCGGAGTCCCCATCCCGGGGAGGGGGCTCTCAGCGGCAGCATCTTGCTCGTGCTCCGAGAGACCCGCGGCAAAGTGGTCGGAGTCTCGACGAGAGTCCCGTTTTTGTTATCTGATCAGACCTGACTGTAGGCATTGTAGAAGCTTCTGTGCACCCCCCACACTGAGTGTGGGTGCCCCTGAAGCCTTCAAACATCCCCCACACTGGGCGCGGCTCAGTGTGCCTTGGCACTCCCTTCTGCTAATGTCCCAGGAGCCAGGGTGCTCTGGACCAAACAAAAGAAGCTGTTAGCCTCAAGTAGCAGAGAAAGGGGGAGATGTGCCATACTGAAGGAGGGAGGGGGGTTGCAATCTGCCACAACCATACTTCTCTTTTCATATGGAAAATGTTTTTGCTCATTTACTAACATACTAATTTAACAATTGTTATTCAACTTTCAAAATGCTTATTATTTTTTGACATGCATGACCATGGCTTAGAGGCAATTAAACATTTTCACTTGTAACTAAATTATGTATTTTGCTTGCAAGTATCATATAATTTTAATCAAATTAACAGTGGTTAATTAAAAGTTTTACCCTGCCAAAGACAGTGTAAGGTTCTGATCACAGAGCAAAGGACTGCATCTGTTAAACATTTTTCGTAAGCTGTATAAAACTACCAATCTTGGACTGTAGCAATGGGTTCAGGCACCTTAGTGTTTAAAAATATGTGAATTACTCAAAATATAATCTGTATAAAATACGCCTGATTGATCGTCTTTATCACTTACTTTTCTTTAAATATCTGCAGAAAGAACTCACCCAGAAGACTGTTGTAAGAAAACAGGAAATTAGGATTTTAGGCCTATATCAGTGTTATAAGCTGTGCTGCTAAGGCTGCAAGTCTCAGCTTGTCCCCTGTATAGTCCTTACCCAGAACCATGAGCGTGGTTAACTTATGCTTGTTTTGTACCCTTAGTTAAGACATTGATAAATGCTATTCTTAGGGTTGCTGATTTCTATGCTAGACTGGTGAACTATGGAAAACAAATGAGACAGGTGGAACTTCAAAAGAAGCTAGCCCTGCGACCCGATGACCTTTCGTTCGGTACTTGCCAAGAAAGAAGAAGTGGAACCCGCAGACCACTGGAACAGAAGGAACCTGAGGATATCGACAGTGATAGATATCGACAGTGATAGACAGTGATAAATTTTGCTTAGTTGCATAATACCTGTTAGAACCCTATATAATGACTAGTTATACTGCTGTATGATTGTCACTCTCTGAGGAGGTGACCCAACGCTGCTTTTCCTGCGAATCTTCTACAATAAATACTGCTCAGAGTAACCCACAAGAGTTCGAGTCTCTATCCAGCGCCTACCTACTACCTTTTTTCAAAGACACTTCTCACTTTTACCTGAGCTGGTCAAAGGTGGGAGTTGGGCAATTTCTCTTCTAATATCAATGATTGTTTTTATCACTTTTTTTTTTTTTTAAATAAAGTTACCAGTATATTATAAAAAAGTCTATCTTGAGCATCAGCAAATGCTTTAGTATTAAATTTCTTATTGAAGATGCAGAAGAATGAATTACCAATAATGAGAAACTGGTTTTGTGTGGCCTGCTGCCTTTTTACACAGAATAAAATCATAGAATCAGAGAACCATTTAGGTTGGAAAAGATCTTCAAGATCGAGTACAACATATTGACACTTTAGGATGCATAATTGTGAAATACATTGAGTAAAGCTTTTGTTTTCTTAAGTTAGAAATTGTCAAGGACCACTTTATTTCCTTTAAAGCAGAAATATCCAGAGACCCAAGTTATATGCCTACCTATTGACTCATTAGTCACACTGCTAAAAAAAGTTAGTGTAAACCAACAAAGAATCTGTGCATGTGTTTAAGGCTAATCATACATAGAGATGCTTTCTTGAAATAGGAATGTTATCCCTTTTTCAGTTTAAGTAGTTGGGTGTATCACTCTATGTTTGCCCTCTTCTTGTGATGCTGACCACTGTCAAAAACATAGAATCATAGATTCATTTTGGTTCGAAGAGACCATTAAGATCATCGAGTCCAACCATAACCTAAAACTAACACCAAACCATGTGCCTTAAAGCCTTGTCTAAATGTTTTTAGACACGTCTAGGGATGGTCACTCCACCACTGCTGTGGGCAGCCTGTTCCAGTGCCTGGCAATCCCTTCCATGAAGAAATTGATATCCAATCTGATATCAATTTGAGGTCATTTCCTCTCATCACTGGCTACTTGGAAGAAGAAACCAACACCCTCCATGCTACAACCTCCTTTCAGGTAGCTGTAGAGAGTGATAAGGTCTCCCCTCAGTCTCCTTTTCTCCAGGCTGAACAACCCCAGTTCCCTCAGCTTCTCCCCATAAGACTTGTACTCCAGACCCTCCACCAGCTTCTTCACCCTCCTCCGAACTCTCTCCAGGCCCTCAATGTCTTTCCTATAGCAAGGGGCCCAAAACTGAACACAGAATTTGCAGTGTATCCTCACCAGCACTGAGTACAAGGGGACGATCAATCCCTGGTCCTGTTGGCCACAGTATTCTTGATACATGTCAGGATGCTGTTGGCCTTGTGGGTCACCTGGGTGCATTGCTGTCTCATATTCAGCCCCTGTTGACCAACACCTTCAGGTTCTTTTCCATCAGGCAGCTTTCCAGTCACTCTTCCCTGAGCCTGTAGGTGCTGCCCGGGGTTGTTGTGACCCAAGTATAGGACCCGGCACTTGGCTTTGTTGAATCTCATTCAATTGGCCTCAGCCCAATGATCTATCTGGTCCAGATCCCTCTGTATGGCCTTACTACCCCACAGCAGGTCAACACACCCACCCAAACTGGTATCATCTGCAAACTTACTGAGGGTGCACTTGATCCTCTCAACCACCCCATTCGTAAAGATATTACACAAAACTGGCCCAAATACATAGTCCAGGCTATATAAATTCTTGTGATTAATGGTATGTGTTCTTATCCTTTTCTGTAAAATTAGCACATTTAAATATGCTTTCTCTACTCTGCTATGAGACATTTCTTTCCAAGAGCTAAGTTTTTTCTTCTAAAAATAGCTAAGCTAAGGGGATACTTGCTTGTTTAAAGAATTTGAGTACTTTATATAAATTCAAATTATATATATATATATATACACATATATATATGTGGAGAAGAATATATATAGACACCAATATTGATATATATACAACATTCTTTCCAAACAAATTTTGTAATGAAATGAGCTATAGAATTTGTAAAATATTCTCACTGAGTCATAGAAATAAAGAATGCTATCCATCCCAAATTGTTTATTGACACCATATTCAATGATTTGCTTTTTATTTTCTACAGTGAATAGCTATGGATGAAATAGCAATTTTATTCAACCTCTATTTTAGCTATTAGACAAAAACCCAAGACAAAATCCTTCTTAAACCTTGTAGACATAGATTACATATGTCTTTTGTAGATGTGTGAACTTATAAGGGGTATAAATAAATATATATCTGAGTGGATCTTCCAGTGCTTTCCTATATGCCAAGAAAAAGTCTGAATATTGCTATGCATGCTAAATCTGAGACCTTGAGATATTTCAGCTTTAAATGTATGGATGTTCTCACTAAAAAACAAGACAAAATTAATCTAACAATTAACCCAGAGGAAATTTATTGAGAACTTCTGTAGAAATATGTACCACCTCTAACTTATTTGAAAAGCAATTTATAAAAACTGACAAGAGAATACACGTATGTAGATTCTCCAGCTGTTAGTCTTTGCTGAAAAATAAGAAATTAAAGTATGTTCCTCAATCCAGAATTCTTAATTCAAATATTCTAAAAATAGTTTCTATAGCACATTATAAAGTTGAGATAGTAATAGAAAATTGTGACTTATGTTTTTATGATGACTAAAATAATTAAATTTTTCATTTGAAGAATTAAAATGAGATTTCATTTTTGTTTGTCTAGCTTTTTGATATTCTCCAAGAGCTATGATTTTTTGCAAATCTTGAAGGCCTGAAATTTGGATTAATTTTGAATCATATACCATATCAGAACATGGTTTTTTTGAGCTTTTAGTTTCCTGAATCACAATTTTCAAAGCTTGTCCAGAATACTGGATTAACTACTTGCATGTTATCTAAACAGGAACACTTTCATTGTGTTGATATATCCCTTCTTATCTATTTTAGCTCATCACAGAAATGGTGTTAACTTTGAGCTTATTGAGAACCAAACCAATTGTGTAAGCCTTTACAGATTTAAGTTTATTTTAATTAAGATTACCTGAAATTACTTATGCAGCCTGGAAGAGACAGCAGGAATTGCCAGCTAAACACAAGCCTCTAAAAATCAATTGTTCCTTAATATAAAGGCTCCTCAATCCTTAAAATGATATTTAAAAGAACCTGGGAGTTTTTCGTATGGATATGAAAGGGAAACTTGAAAAGTACTAGCCTGCAGTCTGTACCAAATGTACATACATAATGAGATACATCTATATAAGGAATTCAAGTTTGTATACTGTAGATTTTTGTACAAGGGTAAGAGAAATGAAAAGCCCCAAGCTGTCAAGTCATAGAATAAAGGGAAAATAAATGCCAAATCCACATAAAAATCCCACCCCAAACCACTGGTAATATATAAAATACTTGCAATGTTTAAAAGTCATAAAATTAGATACCGTTCCTAGGAGAGTTTAATTACTCAGTTTTATGCTGGGGAAGCATTAACAAACAAACAAACAAACAAACAAACAAACAAGCAGCAGCTATATATGAAGGAGGCAAGGGGTAACAATTCTAATTTTCTGCTTTAAGTAGTGGAAAAAGATTTGTGGAAACAGATTTGCATTAATTTATGAGTAATAGAGCTATGGACTACAGATTCTTGGGAATTTTGTGATTATTCTGAATGACTAGAAATAAGTATACCAAGATAGCAGTTAGGCAGAAGGAAGTAGGACATGGAACTCTAGCAGTACAAGAAAGAAAGGCAAAATCTCAACCCTAATACATTTGTTACTTTCTTCATCTCCATCAGTAAACAAGACTAGTGCAAGTCTGTATTATATTTGGAGGAAGAAATCTTGAGCAGTGAGCAGTTCACTTTTGAAGACAGCCTTTCCTTCTCCCTTGTTTGTACAGGGAGGATAGGATAAACCTGGGAAAGGCAGCAAGGTGATAAGATTAGATGCTTCTTAATTATTCTTCTCTCTATCCAGCCTTTAAGAAGATAAATAATTAGAAATGCAAAAGCTTCTGTAGCTGTACAGCAAATGTATAGAACGGGAAGCCATGAGCCCAAATCCATAAAGTGTTATTAGGTAAATATTAGATAGTCAGTGTAGTTGATGTGGTGTTCACAATACCTTCATTGAATTGTGTATACACTTCCATTATGTTAGATCTCACTAATGGCCCAAAATCCATGAGGAGAGATATTTAGAATAAATAGATAAATTCAGAGTGGACAATATAAAAATGAAGGCAGAAAAGTAAGCAATCCACTAAGACTACGCAGCAGAATGAGAATGTGTGAGACTTAGAGAGAGGGTTACTTGAAGAACCAAAATATGGCAGTGAATCGTATACAGAGTAATATAGAACAGCATAGAAAAAGAGATCCCAATAGACTATTGAGGCAGCAAGCAAAGCACGTGACAACAAATACAGGAAGCAAATGAGAGCATTAGTAAAACTATGGAGTTTCATACTGACTAAATGCATTATTGCTACTCTGCTAAAACCAATGAATAACAGAGCTGAAAATATATTTAAATGAATTGTCAGGATTGATGGAAACAACCACAGACTGTGTTATTCCATGGTTAAATGAATGTGGTAAAAACAAATAATACAAGAGGGGCATCAGTTCTGAACCACTGGCATTAATCTTTGTAGAGAGAAGTAAGAAGGTAAACAGAACAGTGCAAGGAAAATAGTGTCAATTTCTAGTTACTTTTAGGAGTAAGATTATATATAGTGTTTTCTGTTTATGAACTAGCCATGGTAAAACAGAAGCTTTTTTGTTCAGAATAAAGCTTTCATTTCACTCGTCCTTTTTTGCCTTATTGCATCTGTAAAGGTTTCTTCACAAGTTCCACACAGTTATGCCCAAATATATACACTATCATAAGAATGGTGTAAATTACCTTTGATGCTAATTTTTAAGAAAGGTAAGTTACCTTCCTTGTTCCTGTTGTAATCATACTCTCCTGCTACTCGGGAAACTTGGGCAACTAAAACCAGGAATTATTCAAGAAAAGAACTATAATATGGGTACAATAAGAAAGTACGCTTATGTTGAGCATCATTAAAAAACTAAATTTGTCTTGTCAGCTGTTTTACAGGCCCATGATCCAATTCCGGTATTGAGTACATCTAAAGTTGCTATTAAAATGTTCAGACCTCTATACGTACTTCCAAAGTCAGATTCAGTTTCTTAGTTGACATGTGACTTTTAGTAATTGCAATCAACAAACTCCTGTAAGTCTTTCTATTCCTTTCTGCTGGAAAAACTACAGACAACTTCAAATTATATTGTTGAGGCATTTGAACCATAGTTTGTTTATAGAGAAGACCACAATTATAGAGATAGTGTTAGGACTCAATACTGTCCTACATCCTTCTAGTGGATAGATCAGAAGTTACTGAGCACTGATGCAAGCAAGTGCTGGCAAATTTTGTACCTGGTAGGGTGACAAAGCGCTATGTAAATTAGTCCTCAACCTGCAGCTGTGTTGCTTTGAGCAGTGATGCCAGCGGATTGCACAATTTAAACTACCTTGCAATTGCCTGAGGGTTGCCTCACAAGAAGAGCTGCTTGTAATTTCTTTTTTTTTTCACTAAAATTTTTCAGACTAATTTCTCAGTATCTCTGGGGATTATTTCCTCACCTCGGTTCTTTTCAAGTGCACAACTGCTTTTGGTATCTGCCCAGTTCTAAACAGCTCCGTCTGGCTTCACAGTAATATTATAAACAAAAGGACAGAGTCTGTAGGGATAATTGTACCTTTCTTGTTATTAACATTATTGTTGGGCAGGGATGTAATGGTGCCAGAAATCAAGTTTTATACTCTTCAGTATACTAAAGAAACTGGAAAAAGAAAAAAAAAAAAAAAAAAGTAGATATATAGACCATGTTTGAAAGTGGTTTTTGTGTGTTTCAGTGGCAAGGACAGCCATTTTCAAGAAAAACAAAAAATCTCTGCACAAGATTGAATTTAGATGGATCATTTGTAGAAACCCTGGTGGTAGATGCTAGGGAGAATGACTACCTAATTTTATCGCTCTGTCCTATCAGAGAATTCTCTGTACAGGAAGAGTGGAAAAGGATCATGGACACTTGCAACTAGTAGGTAAGACTTTCCAGTGTGCTGCTCAAACAGATGTTACTGTCTTTCTTCACTGAATTTAAACGATAATGAACATATGAACATTTTTAAGTCCAAAGAAGTTGTAGCCTGTTACTGTTATGGCACTTTGAATCTTCTGTGAATATGCTGGATATAGAAATGACATTTTATAAAATTAAAAAATAATAAAAATCCAGGGAGAAGAATTAGAGGCAGTGACACATGTGAAGAGATCAAGACAATTTAATATACTATGCTACTGCTTGAAGGAAAGACTATAAAGAATGATGTGCCTATTTAAAAATACCTCAGAGGTAAAGTGTGAGAGTTACAGGGGTTGTTACAACTTTATTTGCTGTAGTCTCTCTTCTACCATCAAAACAGACTATTAACTCAAAGGAATATAAATTGAGAACAATGAGGCCTACTACAGTGACATCTCAGAAAAAAAAATCTAGAAATTGAAGATACTGTACAGGAATATTTCCATTATATTTTAGGAAATAACTTTAAGACTTTTACTGTTTCATCTTGCACCATTAATATCTTTGGGGATTTAAAAAGTGACTTGAATAAAAAATTAAGATAGGGCCCTTCAGGCAGCAGTATGAGCAAACCAAGGAAGTGGCTAATATGTGAAATTCACTTCCATCCAAGATATTTTTAAAGACCTGTATGTGAGGCAATATCAGAGAGAGGATTATAATGGGAAACCCTGTTTTGTTGTTGTATTTTGTGTGTGTGTTGGGGGGGGGGGGGGTGGCGGTGTTTTGTTGGTTTGGTTGGTTTGGTTTAGTTTTTTTTCCAGAAGAGGTCTGTGCTAGCTGACTTTCACCTGATATTTTAGAAGACTCAAATGAGGGTGTTCTGGAGAGTGAGCAGATCAATCACTCATTATATGCTATGTGTTATGTGTACAACAAGATGCTTATTCCGTTCCCTGTCAGATATGCCACAAGTGAAGGAGCGTTCTTTTCACAACTTAATTGCAGCTAGTGCAGACCAGGAGCAAAGATACTGAAAGTTTAAATTCCACATGGTTGCAAAATGGTCTGTTTCTATCAGTCTTACAATGTGACAGACCATTTTTCTGTAGGTATTTTCACAACCTTAGGTTTCTCCACACCCTAAATGCCCATTCTAGAACAATAAAGCTGCTGCACAATCAAGATACGATTGAAAATATACACAGTTTCAATGGGGTATTTTCCATGTGACAGCTATTTCATTTGAAATTTACCTATTTTACATTCTAAACTGCTCTCAATTTCAGAATATAGCATATAATTTTATTAAAATAACTCTAGTTCTAAGATTTATGCTAGAAAACTGGTTTGCATAACAACCAAACTACAGCAAGACTCATTTTTCCAGTCATACAAAATATCAACCCTTCTTGTGGTTTAGCGCAAGTTTTAGGTGGCATAGGATGTATTGGTAGTTTCTAATAAAACGCACAGCTAAGCTGTGGAAATCACAGAATCATTGAATCAGTTGTAAGAGACCCTCAGGATTATCCAGTCCAACCATAACCTGAACTAACTCTAGCGCTGAACCATGTGCCTAAGAACCTCATCTAAACGCCTTTTAAACAGCTCCAGGGATGGTGACTCCACCAGCTCCATGAACAGTTGTTCCAATGCCTGACAATCCTTTCCATGAAGAATTTTTTCCCAATATCCTATTTAAACCCCACCTGTGGCAACTTGGGGCCATTTCTTCTTGTCCTATCACTTGCTACTTGAGAGAAGAGACTAACATCTTCCATGCTACAACCTCCTTTCAGGTAGTTGTAGACAGTGATAACGTCTCCCCTCAGCCTCCTTTTCTCCTGACTAAACAGTCCCAGCTCCTTCAACCACTCCTCATAAGACTCGTGCTCATTGTCCCTGGGTGCTGTGATTGCCAAAATCTTTCATAGGGAGATTAGAAAAATTCATAGAATAGAAATCCACTATCTGATCTTAAATACTGACAAACCACTTCTGATAGAGGAAACTCTTAAGCTACACAAGGCTAACATAGTACTTGGCAGAAGTGTTCTTGCCTTCTTCTTGCACTTAACTCTAGGCATTCATTTTGGTGATTGAGAAAAGATTTTGTGTTGGATGCAGGCAGTCTGGCTGCTGTCATGAGTAGAGAACTTTCAACAGTAAAACCTGTTTCTACTGTTTGTGTATGCCAGCACTTCAGAAATCATTAACTGATTCTATGTAGGGTTCTGTTTCAGTCCTTACGTTGTACTGTGGTGTCTGAGAGCTCTTTTGTTAACAGATGGGAGACTGATTTTATAGCCTATGCACAAATAGAGTATGATGGATCACCCATTTCGCAGGACAGGGTGTTGAAATGCCCTGAATGTTTTCCTCCCATGACAAAAATAATTCTGTGTCATCAACTCTTATTTTTATCTGGATACATTTTTAATATACTCTTAAGTGGTTCTGTCTCAGGATCTCTACTGTAATGTTTTCTTCGTCAATGACTATCATAAAAACAATGTTACATATTTTTTTATTTGGATTCTTTGCATGACAATAGCTGACATTCACAAGAAGGTTAGCATCAGTAAATCTAGTCAGGTGCTGATCAGAGAAGGTAAAGCAACATTTGCACTTCCTGAAAGTTACAGAAGAAAAAAAAATCAAAGAAGCAATATTAAAAAATAATCATCCTGACAACAGTCTATGAACAGATTGCATACAATTAGACTACTTTTCTAATAGTACTATAAGAAAAAGTAATTGCTTCATCAGATTTCCTCATCAGAAACAGTTTGGCTGCCAATTGACCCGTATTATCCTGTAGACAGACCACATTATCTAACATTTACTTGGGAAGAACATATCCTCTTATTTACCTTTATGCAGTGATGCCTATTAGTGATTTCCTTAGGGCTTTGTCAAGGTGCATACATTGCTTCTGTATTTGAAATGAAAAAATGACCAATTTTTTTTAATATAATTTTTCAATTCTTAGATATCTTTATGTAATTATTTTTCTTTCAAATACCATCAGAAAGAAGTTTGTTTCAAAGCAGATCTTTGTTCTGTTGACTCTTTCTGAAAATCATGTAACAATTCTTAAAACTATCTGAAATAATATAAGACCAAATTTGAAAACAGCTGCTCAGGGACTGTATGGGCATCAATCTGTTGGTGGTGAGCAATTGTTACCAGTTGCATCACTTTCTTGGGTTATGATTATCAATAATTATTTTATGTATTCAATTATTAAACTTTTTTTTTTTTTTTTCTCAACTCACCCTTTTTCTCACTTTTACACTTCTGATTCTCCCCCATTACACTGCGGTGGGGGGAAACTGAGTGAGCAGCCGTGTGATGCTTAGTTGCCAGCTGGAGTTAAACCGAACCACACAGAAAACCAAAACTAAACACAGGTTTGTGCAGTACTCAATAACAGAGCAGAATTACTTACAAGATACACTCTGCTCATACAGTCCAAATTTCCACATTTCAGAGCAGTGTGACTCTTCAACCTGTGAACTGTAATTCCTTTTATGAATGCAGTAACTTACAATTTATTTTATAAATTTTAAGGAAAAACATAGAATAACAAAGCCATTAAGAGAAACACATATATAATTTTCTATTAAATTGGTTTTAGCATTAAGTAGGACCTTGTGCTCCGTCCTGTGGACATTCTGACAAATTTAGACTGTCAACCCCTTCCATTGTGTTCACACTCAATACTTAAGATAGTAATGCAAGATTCTGAGTGATTATTTTGTCAATTATGGCCACTTAAGGACCACAGAGATAGTAAAATGCTGTACAAAGATCAATTTATAGACAAGAAACTGATGGGTTGAAGTGCAACCTAACAAAAGTCAGATTAAAATGGAAAGTGAAACATACTGATGAGTTGACATGGCACTAGCTCCTTTTTCTGAAGATATGTAACAATCACAACATTTTTTAGGAATGTTGTCATGTTTCTTTCTGGTTGTAAATGTGGTTTTAATCTCATCTAATTCCATATATCTATAAATTGGATATGTAATTTCAAGTTATATACTCTTTGATTCTTTATTAGCAATGGGCAGCTCAAAGAACGTATGAAGGTCATTTCAGTTATTCTGTACCACTATCTTAAGGGATCTTGAATCAATATATGAAAGTAGTTATTGCTCTGCATATACTAAAAATGTGGCAAAATCATACAACTTATGTTGGCCTTACACAACATGCCCTTAGGTACCTATGCAAAATGAAACCCATCCAAAATTTTGGTGAAATCGGGTGGAGGATAGCTTCAGTCAAACCACAGCATCAATGAGTGGCAAGACAGAGACAGTATTTATTTATAGTCTTGATCTGAAATAATTAGATGACATTTAACATTCTGTTGTATACACAGTTGTTTTGATACAATATCATATTAGATGACTAAACATATTAACATTCCAGTCTTTTAAATTTAGATGGACATTTTGAGACAAACAGTGAACAACAATTTAACTCTCTTATGTTAACAGACTAGTCTACCAAAATGTCACATATATTTGTCATGGCACTTTAATGGCCTTTTCTGGATTTGAACTACCCGTAGAATTAAATATTATTTTGAATGAGGCTACGCTTGAACTTCAATGAATGAAAAAGCAGTTCTTTGGGTACTAGTATGTTGTTTGTAGATCCCACTATGACAGCATGATTGGAAATGTCTCATCTTTGCTGCTTTTAAGTTTTAATGTCATCCTCTTTCATTTGTGTCATTAAATATAAATGCTATTGAAGGTTAAAGCCTGTTGTGATATCTTATTTGAAAAAGTGTTTTGCAGCTGGACAACTGTTTATTAATACATTTGAATAACACATTTATATTTTATTTTGTGGTAAGATTAACAATGATGTAATTACACTAAACATACTAGAAAATGATAGTTTTGGATGAAGAAAAATGGGATCAAGGATGGTATCAAGGGAACTATAATTAACACTATATCATCAGATTTAATAATTCCTTTTTTTCGTTTCAGAAAAGAAAGGGTGAGACCTTTTCATATTTTGGTACTAAATCTGAAAATACTTAATCAGATCTGAAAGGAGATTTCTGATTTTGGTTTGTAAAAAGGGTTCTGGAAAACAAAACTAACCAAACCAAACTAAACAAACTAACCAAACAACAACAACCGACAACAACAGAAATTAAACAAAACACAATAACTAAACAACAGAGAAAGATCCCCAAAATATATGGAAAGAAAACCGGAAAGTGATATTTTACAAGCATTTCATGGCATGTTTTCTATTTTTAATATGGATTTTCTTCAGAATAGAATAATTAAAACTGAAGTCTGATTACCAGTAAAAAATCCAATGTAAGAGTTCTAAGTCGTAGGAAGCGAGCTAAGACTAGTAATATGTCTAAAGATGATAAATATGATGTGCAGAAAATAGGAATTTTAATTTCTGCCAGGCAGTTTTATTAGTATGAATTTCGCCTTTGGCTATATATTTATGTATGTATGTTGATTTTAGCTATCGATTTTTATTAGTCAATATGCTTCACCTATTCTTTGAGGGAAAGAAGAGGACGTGTTCCTCTAAGACTGTTTTCAGTATTTCCACGTCTGTGAAATACAGCCTAAGATTATCCATTCTTAAACGATGTCTGTATTCCTTACCTTGAGACCCCAATCACTCTTATGGTTCTAGTTTGTTTGTTTGTTTGTTTTTGTTTTTGTTTTTCTTATCAGGTAACAGAACTAAACCCTGGGTTTTTGCCTGTGAATCCCCAGACTCTTCATTCCTTCCTCTGTGTTTTGTGTCACTTAACATGCAAGTACTAATGGAAAACCCTCACAATTTTGTATTTCAAAATAATACCATCTATTCATGTTTAAATAAGCGTTAGTCAAAACTGATACTCAAACTCTCAAAAAGAATCAAAAGTCTTCTGGAAGAGAATATTTCATATATTACATTTAAGTGTGCTGCTGCTCATTACATTTAACCAGCAATTTACAAACTACTTTATAAATTCCATGGAAGCTGCTGTCAGTCCAAAACTTTGATGATGTCTATTTACATTTCTTGTAAGCTGATTCTGACCAGCACACATGGAAATTGTCCATGCATTGGCGTTTTGACTTCATAGATTTTGCATTTTTAAAAGTTACTGGCTATCCCACTGAGAATTTATTCCAGGTTACAAATGCAAAGAGAGGAAGCTTCTAGTGGTTTTCCATGCACCACTGACATGACAGCTATGGGGAATGCACTCTTTATGAGAGGAGACACCATGAGACATTTTGGGTTTAACCTAGAAATTTCAGTTCAGCAGTTTTGGAGGCATTTTTTTTTTTCGAATTCTCTTATGTGCAGCTCTAAAATATTCCTAAATCCCCCTCTTCTCTTTGTCTGCATAATCATTCATTTCTCTCAAACCAATGTAATTTGACAGAAAGACATGGAATGACTAACACATTGAGGGCACAGCCAGGTTTTAGCAACACCAGTGAGCACCATGGCTATGTCTATACCACTCTGAAAAAAAGAGTACTCAGGATGGGCTGTCAGCTCTTGGCTCTGCTTGTTTCCCATCTAAAGATATTTGCTAGACATCTCTGATGATTTTATGTTATATTACCTACCAGTGAGACAGGTCCAGCCCAAGGGATGATATCCTTCTTGGCCCCCATATGTTCCCATGCCCTGGGAGGTGGCCAGTGCCCAGGTCCTGGGCTGTCTACAGCTGCCCCTTGGCTGTCCTGGAGCAGGTTGGGACAGTGGAATGATTTCTGGCTGCCAGAACCAGCCTTGATATTCCTGAAGAGCCCCTATTGCTCCTGGCCCCAGGGAGCTACTGGCCTGTGCTGCAGCCTGACATATTTTATTTTGTTGCATAAAATAAAAATTCAGCCAAGATCTTGTCTTGACCAACGGTTTGTCTCTGAGGTCATTGATTAGAGATGCCTTGAAGACACTCAGAGGGGAATGGGAAGCCTATGGAAGTCAGCCTGTATATATATGATATACAAAGGGTATGCAAAAGTTGTAGATGTAGATGGGAATACTAATGAGAGCCATGCAGTCTGCCCTGACTGCAATTACACTCTTCAGATACACAGCCCTCTGTACTCACTATTTTCATATTGCAAATGCATGAAGATCTTCAGAGTATCTGTATTTCAAATACTTATTCCATTATCTAAAAAAAAAATAAAAGTGGGTGTTTTTTTTTTTTTTTAAAAAAAAAAGGATTTGTTAGCTCCAAACATCTGTGGGGTCTGAAGACTTAATCAGTGAGAAATAAATATTGTGGAGTGTAAAGTATTGGTTTTAACATTTATGTGTTTAAACAAATATGAATAACTGTCCTCCAACTTCTTCTTCAGTCTCTGACAATGTCTATCTTTGTGCAGATTTGCTCATCATTGTCACAGGGACCATATATTCCAGGCTTCCCTTCATTTCTGAAATTTTACTGCTTTGTGGAAATAACTTTGGAATGTCATACAAAGCTTCAACTTTCTAAAGAGCATTTCCAAAAACTTCACAATTAGCTTCAAATTCTAAAATGCTTTATGCAAGATTTCAAAACAGCAGAGACTAAACTCCAAAAATATTTGCTCTGTAGAGTGAGATGCAGAATTGGGCTCCAACACGTCAGAAAAAAAGGTCACAAATTCAAAAAATGTTTTGATAAGATTCAGTGACAAAAGGCTGACTGCATTGTTTTCATTAACACAATTTTTCATTCAGTGTCACAATGAGTAAAGTATCAAAATGAAGTCATGCTACAGAAATAACTTGAGTGTTACCATAAAAGACATTATGGAATAATACAGATATTTTATCCAGTTAACATAACAGGTATTTCAGCATAGAGTCACAAAATGTAATTCAGCATATAACTGTTTTATTTGTTTCCTTCTTCCTAAGTAGCTTGACTTCTGCACTGGTAACAAGAAGCAAAATCATTAACATATTTTCAGGTATTTTCACAATTACCTGTTATAAGCCATGGAAAAGGTTCTTTTTTGTTTCTAGTCAGTTTGAAGAGGATTGTTCCAACCTGAGGTAGAAAGGAAATGGTAGTTCTTTCATCCTGACAAAGAAATAGTGGTCTCTGATTTTTACTGAAAATGAAAAAGAGGTAAAATATTAGTAAAATATTAATTCCCACTCAGAGATGAACTTTCTTAACCATTTCAGTGAGCTTCATGTAAAACATGGTTGTTCTGTACAACATTTCACTTGGGGCATCAAATAAACTTACTCTATATCTCAGACCTTAATTTAAACTGATACTAACAGATGCAAACTGGTGTCTTCAAGCTATCTAAACCGAATACCAGATTTTCCTGTATTTATTACACATATATTTCCTACTGCACGTCATTCTAAAAATGCTCTACATTTTCTTAAAAGTAGGCCGGAAGCAGATTATGACTAAACTCACTGTCTTGAGGAGACTGGCCTGGAAATTCTTATCTGGCAAACCTTTCACTGAATAAAGATCTACCTTTTAAGGATTTAGATGTGCTTTTGCTGCTGCTATAAGCGCTCTCAGTATTGCTCAAGCAACAATTCAAATAACATTTGTTTCTAGGCACAATAGAAACTTCATGCTCAACTACAATTTTTTATGCATTTCAGACTCTTCGAGTGTTCTATGATACAATCCTCTTGATTACAACCTATATGAGTTCATGACTGACACAGAGGATCACCTATTTCAAATATCCTGCCAGTATCAAAAAATGTACTATGCTTCAATCTAGTATGTTTTCTTTCACAGTTACCATAAACCAAGAGATGAACTTTTGGTTAGTGCTTGTCATTTGATTTCTAAATTGGAAAAAAAAAAAACCTATCCTAAAAAAATCAGACAGAGTTATTATTTGATATTTAATATATTTTAAATCTAGCTGAATTATCCAGATTATTTCTACCACTAATATAGAAAAAAGTTAACTTCTACTGTACTGTGACTGAAGAAGGCCTGTAGGACAGATCATATGAAAAACATTGCCTGTAGGCAACTAGCAGCCAAATGAAATCTTTGTAGCAAATCTACATGGGACTTTTAAAAATTGTGACTCCTCAGCAATTCTAGATAAGCACTGTGCCTACATAATTTTCTATGATTTTTTTTTAACTGATCAAGGTGATCTTAAAGCTCTATGGTTGAAAAAAACAGGATGTAACTGGACTAACTAATGCTTCCTAGTATCAAAAATCTTCTCCTGGGTTTGTTTCAGTGCTGCAGACTACTTTGGTGCCAAAGATGTCACTTTATGTTCCACTCTTTATCTGGCGCTGAGAAAAATTTAGCAGATCTCTCCCACATTTGGGTAGCGGTTTCTTTGCATATACACTATTACTACAGCTGACTGCAGAAAATTTGTGTTTGGATACCAAAATTCTGATTGTGCCAAAGTAAAAAAAAGACCTCGGCTTTTATTTCTAAAACTATTTTTCAAGGCATAGGAAAGGAAAACCTCTTTTTGCGGTTCTTAACAATCAACATTTCTTTGAAGTTTCTACTTTAGTGTGTGACATTGCAAAGATCTTTCTATAAGAGTGACAGCAGATTAAATCACAGATTAGACAGCTGATTTCTTTGAAGTTTGCGTGAGTGGGTGATTTATTCATGAATGTCTCACAGAGACTGATAGGTCAATTTTTACATCATGTGTCAGCTAAACAGCTTCTGCAGTGATCAACTATTTATTGAGAAAGGGCTTGTCAGAACATACTCGTCTGGAATGAATCACAAAAACCTGCTTACAAAATAACAATGTATCTACTGCTATCACCTTCCTACAGACTCACCTGAAGTTAGAGATTACAGTGGTGTATTCATGCAAATGATACATCACAGAGTTCACAGGCATTGTTATATCATCCTCCTATACCTTAGGATTCTTGGTATTCAGTCTGAAACCTTGACAATGTACTTAGTAAAACATACAGCTAAAAATCCAGTAAATATGGGACTAAGATATATTTTCTTTGCAGAGGATTTCTGGTTTCTGTGAAACATACCAGTTCTGGAAAAAAAAAAAGGTGAATTTTGCTGTGAAAGAACTTTACAATTGCAAAGGAAGTTTGTATTTAGCTTGTTTCAGCAAACTTTGAACTGCTCTGTAGCGGAGGTAGCAGAAGACAGAACAGTATAACGACCCCTTTTGTAACGTTGTCCTTATATCCGCAATCTGATTATAGAACTTCTGAGTCTTAAAATAATACATATAATTGTTTTTATTAATTTGGGTTTGTTCCATGCTATGCTTTGCTCCCTAGAGTAGAGTAATTAAATATATATATTGAATTTTTAATACAAGACAAATAGTGTATCGATTAATTTAACAAAAAGAATAACTGACAGTTATATAACATTTTTATTCTCAGAGGTTCCCTAGACTAGAACTCTAACAACTGTTTAATCAGCTTAGAAAGAAACTATGAAGACTGACTGCATTCTGGTCTGAAGCTGAGCACCTTCTCAAAGGTCCAAAAAATTTAGATTAAACAACTCCCAGTTTCAAAAAGAGCTGCAAGGAAAACAAGTAGGCTGTCAGACTGCAAGTCTATGTAAATGTATTTAAGAAAGTAAACAGATAAATATAAAGACAGTATCAGTGCATCTCCAGTTTCAAAATTGAAGAATTTATGTTTTTCTAAATCTACGTCAGATGTAAGAACATTATTGGAATATCAGGGTTATGCAGCATTTCATTGTTTACAAAAAAAGTTATCTATCAATGCTTGAGACATACAACTCAGTGGAAAATACAGTATTTCTAATGATTATTTCAGTCTGGAGTGATATATCAGGGCTGATTCAAATGAAGGTGTGTTACTGGTGAGTTACCACAGGCATGCTGCACATTTTGGTCTTCAGAGGCAATTCAAGGTTGACGTATCTCACTGGATCACAGCACATGGTGGAACAACTTACTCAACACATTCACCGGTTGCTCAGTTTCACCTGTTCTCAGGCTCTCTATTCATCAGTTTGCCAACAATAATAATAAAAAGCAGTGAGCTGATCTTTGGAAGTTCTAATAGCTATACACTGTAGGAGTGAAAGAGATTTTAAGAAGTTAGAAGATAATTATGAGAGAGTTCAAAAGGATCTTATACCTAATCAGTCTTGCTGCTTTGCTGGAAGAGACACATTCTTATCCCATGACAGGCATTAGATTCTTAACTAATGTGTTTACTGTAGGTCACTCCATAGTTATTATTTCTTTATAGCTGAGAGTAGCTATGTGTTCGATCATTAAATGTGATACTACAATCCATGTCTGGATGTGTTAAAAATTTATTTTTTTAGAGACAACAATGAATTATTTAAAGTGGTTTCTTAGAGAACATATGTTTGCAGCATCTTCATGGTGATTACCTTCTATCTGAGAAAAAAGACAAAATCCTACATTTTCTAAAAAAAACCCAAAAAAACAACAAACTGTCGATTACTTTTTTTTTTCTTTCACATAGACAATCAACTAAAGCTGAGAAAAAAGAATAAAAAAAAATCTAACATTGCTACTGAAGTATACCTCATTAAGGGCTGAATTCATTCTAAGACACAGAAATTAAATAACCAAATACACATCAAAATATATGAATAATTAGATGGTATTTAAATAGCATTTAAAGATGGTGGACATGGATATTTCAAATTATATCTGGAGGCAATAAACAACCCTGAAAACTAGAAAATTCTTTTAAAGCCACGAGTATGCATCTTGTCTTCAAAATAAGGCTTGATTAGTATGTAATAATAAAACATGGAACCACATAGATAACAATGAGAAGAAACAAAATCTTGAACAGCTGTTCCTAAATGAGCATTATCAAACCTACGCACTGAATGAGTCAGAGGTCTTGAGAAATATAATCATATTTTGATTATATTGTTGAATATCAAGTACATGTAAGAGAAACTGAATAATTTTTTTTTCTTCTGATGTTCACTTTTCAAGTCCAGTAAGAAACATCCTAGATAAGGTTTAGTGCATATTGCTGTGATTTATATTTATCGCATCAAATATTTTGGAATTATTGCTAGCATATAGAACCATGTGCACAGTTATAATTCTACACAGCCTTGTGGGACCATCAATGTTTACTTTCTCACTGTGTGTTGAACTGATGAATAATAAGTTTGAGGAATATTTTTTTGGATCATCATAAGATTTTTTAAATTAATTTGTTCTGGTATATTTGCCACAATTTTATGTTTGCTTTCCTTGGAAAGTCATCTGGCTGAGTTTAGTTACCAGGTTATTAAAAAAGAAAATGGCTTTTAAAAGTTCATAGACTCCATTAAGAAGCCCTATCCTGTTTTTCAGTCATGATTTTGAGCCTTAGATCTGACATCACATTCAACCAGTCATGGATCTAAAATAACATGATTGTAGTCAACTAAACTAAAGAACACGACTTAGAATAATAAGCCACTGAGTCAAATATATTTGTCAAGACAGCAAAATGACTGAATAAAAACATATGTTTGAGAGACTCAATGCTTTTAGAGATATAGGAACCAAAGAACGAGCAACTTTTTTGTCTTTCTACTGAGGTCTGCTTATGAAAGTTTATAGCAAGTACAAGATCCTGACACGCAGGAAGTCAAGGAAGGGAGCCAGGAGGCCCGCTTGGTTAAACAGGGAACTGCTGGGCAAACTCAAGTGGAAGAGGTTACAGATCATGGAAGGAGGGGCTGGCCACTTGGGAAGAGTATAAGGCTGTTGTCAGAGAATCTAGGGAGGCGACTATGAAAGCTAAGGCCACCTTAGAATTAAACCTTGTAAGATGGGTCAAGGACAACAGGAAGAGTTTCTTCAAATACATGCCAGATAAAACTAACACTAGAGGCAATGTAGGCCCACTGATTAATGAGGTGGGTGCCCTGGTGACAGAAGATACAGAGAAGGCAGAGTTACTGAACACCTTCTTTGTCTCTGTCTACTCTGTTGGAGGCTGTCCTGAGGAGGCCCGTACCCCTGAGTCCCCAGAGGAAATCAGGACAATGGAGGAGTTTGCCTCGGTTGATGAGAACTGGGTTAGGGAGCAATTAAGCAGTCTGGACATTCATAAATCCGTGGGTCCAGATGGGATGCAAGCACAGGTGCTGAGGGAACTAGCTGGCTGAGGTCATTGCTGGACCACTCTCCATCATCTTTGTCAGGTCTTGGGAAACAGGAGAGGTGCCTGAGGACTGGAAGAAAGCAAATGTTACTCCGTCTTCAAAAAGGGCAAGAAGGAGGGCCAGGGTAACTATAGACAGGTCAGCCTCATCTCCATTCCTTGGAAGGTGATGGAATGACTTATCCTTGGTGCCCTCTCAAAGCATATCAGGATAAGAGAGACATTAAGGGCAGTCAACATGGATTCACCAAGGGGAAGTCATGCTTAACTAACCTCAAAGCCTTTTATGAGGACAAGACCAGGTGGCTAGATGATGGCAAAGAAGTGGATGTGGTCTATCATGATTTCAGTAAAGCATTTGACAGAGTTTCCCACAGCATCCTTGCTACTAAATTGAGGAAGTGTGGACTGGATGATTAGGTAGTGAGGTGGACTGTGAACTGGCTGAAGAAAAGAAGCCAGAGAGTCGTGGTTAATGGGGCAGAGTCTAGTTGGAGGTCTGTATATAGTGGAGTTGCTCAAGGGTGGGTACTGCGACCAGTGTTATTCAATATACTCATCAATGACTTGGATGAAGGAATAGAGTGCACTGTCAGCAATTTTGCTGATAACACCAAGCTGAGAGGAGTGGCTGACACGCCAGAAGGCTGTGCTGCCATTCAGTGAGACCTGGACAGGCTGGAGAGTTGGGAAGTGAAAAATTTAATGAAATATAACAAGGGAAAGGATATAGTCTTGCATCTGGGCAGGAACAACACCAGGTTCCAGTATAAGTTGGAGAATGACCTATTAGAGAACAAGGTAGAGGAAAGGGACTTGGGGGTCCTGCTGGACAACAGGATGACCATGAGCCAGCACTGTGCCCTTGTGGCCAAGAAGGCCAACGGCATCCTAAGGTGTATTAGAAAGAGGGTAGTTAGTAGGTTGAGAGGGGTTTTCCTTCCCCTCTACTCTGCCCTGGTGAGACCGGTTGCTCAGTTCAAGAAGGACAGGGAACTGCTGGAGAGGGTCCAGTGCAGGGCAACAAAGATGATGAAGGGAGTAGAGCATCTCCCTTGTGAGGAAAGGCTGAAGGAGCTGGGTCTCTTTAGCTTGGAGGAGACTGAGGGGTGACTTCATTAATGTTTATAAATATGTAAAGGGTGAGTGTCACCAGGATGGAGCCAAGCTCTTCTTGGTGACAATCAATGGTAAGACAAATGGCAATGGGTACAAACTGGAACACAAGAGGTTCCATTATTTGAGAAGAAACTTCTTCTCAGTGAGGGTGATGGAGCACTGGAACAGGCTGCCCAGAGAGGTTGTGGAGCCTTCTTTTCTGGAGGCATTCAAAACCTGCCTGGACACATTCCTGTGTAGCCTCATCTAGGGATTCCTTCTGTGGCAGAGGGATTGGACTAGATGATCTTTTGAGGTCCCTTGTAATTCCTAATATTCTGTGATTCTGTGATTTAAGGTAGAAAAATCAAAACAGATTGGTGTATCTCAAATACTTGAAATTAATTTTATTTGCTTTGTTTAACAAATCTGAATTTGAAATATAATTAAAATACTTCTGTTTGTTTTGTTTTGTTTTTTTTTTTAAATTTTATTTTTTTTAGTAATGAGGTAATGTCCTGATTACAGCAAATTTAGGAGAAATTCTGACAGGAAACATTTTTTTAAACTGTTTCAGTTTCCCTGTACATGTTATTTTCATGGTCTTGGAAACAACACATGAACTGTGAACAATTTTCTATATGGAGTAAAAATCTATGCTACTCAGTTGAAGCTGTGTATTATAGGAATCGTTTGACTGAAATATATCTGAAATTAAAGTTAACTTTTTTTTTGTTGCCTTTTTTCCCCCCAAATCATCATTCAGTTTTACATATTTATTTATTCATTGCTTGTGCCAACACACTCATGTTGTCATCCAAAGAAGTGACTTTTATAACACATCTGTACATGTTTTCAAATTAAACTGTCATTCTCATAAGGAAGTCAAGGTCAGCAAATGAATTAACTGATAATTAACAATATTTTGATAAACTATTCCTCTTTTATCTGTTTTCTGAAAATGTGTGTCTGTTTAGTGTCAGGCAAAGATATTTAGAAAATCTTCCTATGTACAAATAGTTACATAACAAGTACACTTCTAGCTCTTATACCTCAGGCTACATATGTCTCTCTGAAATTTAAAGCCATATGTCAACATGAATTTATTGTGTATTAACGATGAACCTCCCTCCTGTCATTCAAAGCGCTATCTCTCTATAGAAATCTGAAGAATATGGTGTCTAATTTCAGAATGAAATGAAGATAGCTTAACCACAAATTTCTTCAGACAGTTTGACTGGAACCAGCAAAACAAAAATTACCCATCAGTATCAGCAATATCCACTGCTTCAATACTAGGGTGAGACAAAGACGTTAATAAAATTCCAAGGACTTTTCGTGGATTTTTGTTTTACACGACATTTTGCCGAATACTTCTTTATCTAAACCAATATTGAAGAACTGGTAAAGAAGAGGATCAAAGATTTGATATTTCCAAAAACACTTTTCCAATTCCTCCTTTAGTATATAACATTCCTTGAAATTAATACATTTTCTATGTCAATATACTCCCGTAACTTCAGTGCCTTGTCCTGTCTGGCTTTCTTGCACCAGGGTTTCTGCAAATGAAGACATGTATCTGGAGCTGTAAGTGGAAATGTCATATACTTATGCAATTATATACTTTTTATATTACATAAATAGATATAATTTCTACTTACATTTGAGGATATTGTATATATAAATATACGTGTTATATTTTGAACAATATATTAATACATTGCAACTATATAAATACAGAGCTGACATTGCAACTATATAAATAGAGAGCTGAAGGAAATTACATTAAGTCTTTGAGATCTGTCCTATATATTTTGCTTTCTTTTACCTGAGTGGGCAGAGGTAGACATAAATATTTTCTTATTAACTTGTTGCAGTTTTGCAGGAATTATATGTAGTTTTATAGACTCACAAATAGGTGGCACTAGTGAATTCTAAATTTGCAGCAGTTTCCATGTTCCCAATTAGGAAAATACAAATCCTTTGTGTCCTCTAACATACTCGTGATTGGCCTTTACCACCAATAGCAACTTTGAACTTAGTTATGAGGGCTGAAACAGGGAGGATCCTGTTTTCCACTTCCAGGAGATAAGTAACTTCTATTGAGTGTAACAGGAGTTACTCACTTTTGAGTGTAGGAGAAGAGTGCCTACATGCTGCATTAAAATAGGAAAAAACATATTGCTCCTTGATATAAAATATGTCTATGGTAGCATAATGTATCGACAGCTCTTACGCGAAACCCGATTAAACTAGTTGGACCTGAAAAATTACCTGGCACACTAGAAATGTCAAATAGAAATGTAAATTTGAGTCATATTACCTGCTGGTTTGCAATGGGGTAACTTTCTAATTGTCAAAGTAATTAGGGCTATTTTACAACTGCTATCAGCACAGACTTTGGTTTATTAGTGTTTTATAAACAAGATTCTTCCACAGATGTTGTTAGGTCCCCAGGCAGTTAACCAGTCTATCAAAAACTCTTTGATGCTTTCAAGGAGGGAATCTGACCTCTTCCCACACACTGTATGTGCATATCTGTATCCAGGTGGGTATGTGCACACATGCACAACTTATGCATACATAGATATTGAATTAAATAGTATATACAAAAATTATGGTTTATTTAATTTGATCATACAATTTTAATGAAATTTTATCCTGTTTGTGTAGTAATATGACCAGGACTTCCTAGACAAGAAACAATGAGAATTTAAAGACACACATTTTAAATCTCTTGCAACTTTGGAGGTCATGACAGAAAATCTTGTTAAGTAGATTAACAAATTCAGTATAGTTTTGCACTAAGGGAAGACATAGAAACTTAGTTCTAAACAAATGAAACCCCTAGTAAAACTGGCACAGAATAATCAATACTACTCCATATTTTAAAAATTAGTTTTGCAACTAACTATGTGTTTGATAGATTAGTGATTTTAAACCAGGACAAGCTCCCAAAATATATTATTCTGAGAATAAAGAAAAAGGAGTTGAACAAGAGATTAAAATAAAAATCAGAACACAAGACATACTCACTGCGTGCACACAGCCCACATTAATGTAAATGGCATATGCACTGCAGCTGAGGGAACACAAGGAAACATCATTGATTAGAAAAATAATTCTTCACGGGTCTTCCTTACTATACACATCAATACACATCAATCTCTCTTGTGACAAACTGAGGTTTTGTCTTATGCATTGATGTGTATATTAACATATCAAGCAGTTTCTGTGTCACTTCTTTGAGTGTGAAGACAGCAGGCAAGGTCTGGTCGTGCCCATAACAGTAGATGCTCTCATCGTCTAAAACAGGGAGTCAGCTTTTAAAATATCTGTTGAAAATGGATCACATGTGTGGTGGGTTGACCGTGGCTGGATGCCAGGTGCCCATCAAAGCTGTTTTATCACTGCCGCCCCTCCACTGGACAGAAGAGACAAAACATGGTAAGAGGCTCAGGGGTCAAGATAAGGACACGGAAAGATCACTCACCAATTACCATCATAGGCAAAACAGGCTCAACCTGGGGAAGTTAATTTATTGCCAATCAAAAGTAACAGTAGGGTAACGAGAAACAAAAGCAAATCTTAAAACACTTTCCCCCCACCCCTCCCTTCTTCCCAATTTTCTCTACCTCCTTCCCCTGAGATGTGCAGGGAGATGGTGAATGGAGGTTGTGGTCAGTTCATCACACGTCTTCTCTGCTGCTCCTTTCTCCTTATGGGGAAGACTTCTCACACTCTTCCCTTGCTCCGGCATGGGTTCCCTCCCATGGGAGACCGTGCTCCCTGAACTTCTCCAAATGGCTCCTTCCCATTGGCTTCAGTTCTTCATGAACTGTTCCAGTGTGGGTCATTTCCATGAGATGCAGCTCTTCAAGAACAGACTGCTGCAGTGTAGGTACCCCACAGGGTCACAGGTCCTGCCAGGAGCCTGCTTCAGTGTGGGCTTCCCATGGGGTCACATTCTTCCTCAGACATCTACATGCTCTGGCATGGGGTCCTTCATGGTCTGCTCCACTGTGGACTTCCATGGGTTGCAGGACAACAGCTGACCTCACCATGGTCTGCACCACAGGCTGCAGATGGATCTCTGCTCTGGTGCTTGGAGGACCTCTTCTTCCTCCTTCTTCACTGACCTTGGTGTCTGCAAAGTTGTTTATCTCATACATTCTTACTCTTCTCTTCCAGCTGCGGTTCTGTGCAGTTTTTAGTCCTTCTCACCTATGTTACCCCAGAGATGCTACCACCATCACTGATGGGTTCAGCCTTGGCCAGTGGCAGGTCCGTCACAGAGCTGGCTGACATTGGCTCTGTTGGACATTGGGAAGCTTCTGGCAGCTTCTCACAGAAGCCACCCCTGTATCTCCACCTCTGCCAAAACCTTGTTGTGCAAACCCAGTACACACTTGCTCGTGATATCTCCAAAAATATGCCCATGTTTTAACTATATAGTTAAAACATGGGCATATTTTTATAGTTGCTGTCCCCAGCCAAAAATGTGCTAAAACCACTGCAAGAGATGATAAAATCACATTGCTTGAGCTCTTGACTGCATTTAACTTAATTCTCTCATTACTGTTTGACACAGTTTGTTATTTTTAGAAATGTATCCTGTTGTAGTGAAACTCAAAGTCCTTCTGAATTAACTAGAGTGTATGCTGCTATGTTACCTGAAAGATCTCTGCAAAGAAAATAAGAGAAAGTTAGCAGTAAAAATATTTGCAAAAAAGGATACTGTAGGAAGAATAACCTAATGATATATTTCATTTACTGCAGTTTGATGGGTCAGAGACACCACTAGAAAATTAGATGTTCAGGATAATGGAGTGAACTTCATTGTGAGTGTCACAGGAGTCTGAGTTGGCTGCAGCTGTGAAGTGGAGCTATTTTCTTTATCTAAACTTTAAAAAACAGGGAAACAATTTGAGTGCAGCTCATATATGGTTAGGGGAAGTTTGCAGTATTATTTCAGGTAATATCTATGAAAAAGTTTGGCAGAAAATAAAGAAAAAATAATCTCAGTGTTGAGAAGTGTTCACAATGCTGTGTCTTCAAATTTTTACAGAAGTGACAGATTTTTAAATGAATGCAATAATTTGAAAGTCAAAATACAAAATATGTCTGATGGATAAAAGAAGCATGTCTGTGTTGAAATCATTATATACAAAGAATGTTGATGAGGACGTAGCAGTGACAGATTATCAGGAGACAGAAATTGATGAAAACTTGCAAAAAAGCAGAGGAAGGGTTGAGTAAATACTATGAAGAGATTATAAGTAAGGACCTTCTAGTAAGAAACTGAGAGAAAGAAGGAAGAAAGGAAGGAGGGAAGGAAGGAAGGAAGTGTTTTCACAAGGAGCTGGTAAGACAGTCTAGCAGTGGAACATGTTGCCTAAAGAGGTGTTGTTTCCTTGGAAGTTTTCAAGATCCAGCTAGACTAAGCGTTAAGCAACCCAGTTTGATTCATAGCTGGCTCAGCTTTGAGCATGGGGTTGGACCAGAGACCTCCTAAGGTCCCTTCCAACCTGAGTTATCTTATGATATCTTATATCTTATATTATGATCTTAAGATCCCAGATCTGAGTGTTAACAGGTATAACTTGGATGCAAAAGTAACATGAGTGCAGTTCTGCTGCTGCAGAAGTGTATTTATAAATAGTGTATCCTTTATGGAAATAGCTATGCCTGGATTAATCACCATATGATAAATATAACTGCATTCATACCCACACTGGGGCAGCTACTCAGTCTTTGCAGAACAGTTAATACAGTCCACACTCCTATGTAAAGAAGACTCATATTGCCAAGGAACAAAAAAGCCACCACCATTGCTCTACTGTAAAGGAACAATTTACTAAAATACCATAATCATCCATCAGCTACTAATCTTTAAATATCAATAATTACTAAATGTTCTTGTGCCTGCTCAACTAAAGACAGGATATAAACACAATGCTAAATCACTTATGCAGTAAGTTACAATGTATGTCATGTAGCTTGAGTAAATACTGTTGTCTTGGAGTTCCCAGTAAGAACACAGAGTGACAGGAAGTTACATTGCCTTAAGTAGGAAAGCAGCTCCCTCATATTAAAGCATCTTTCTTCATTCTTAAGGGAAATAAATCTCTGTTTATAAGTTTGTCTGAATAGTCACATACTTTATGAATCAATTGCCTCTTCCAAAGTTAATCTGAACCCAGTAAATCGCGTTCAAATGCTGAATCTCTTTTGGAATGCTTTCTAAAGTTCAGGAAAGTTGCAAGAGAGCGTTCTTCAGACTCATATACCATCTCAAGTAACATAGTTTCTCAATACACTGCTTTGAAAATACAGGCTTATGTGGAAAATCTGCCAGATCCATTTACTCTAGCTAGCACTGAAATTCCCATATGATTCATCTTTCTACCTAAGACATCTTCCAGAAGATAAACTCAGAAACATTTAAAACACAGATTATGGATAGAAAATTTTTAGAAAGAATATTTAGGTGCAGGGATTAATGAGTAAGAATTTCCTATTTCCAATAGAAAAATCCAGAAGAAAATAAGAAGAAAAAAGAAAAAAAGGAAAAAAAGGATTTGGGTGATGAAACACAAAAGCTGAACACTTGTATATAAGGCAGTGACTGGGGAACAGTTTTATGTGTTTAAATTGGAATTTAAAAACAAACAAATCTATATGGTCTTAGGATCATTTAGATTGCAAAGGACCTCAAGGCCTCTGTAGTCCAAGCTTTTGCTCAAAGACTGGTCAGCACTATGGTCAGACCAGATTGCCCAGGGCTTTATTCATTAGGTCTTGAAAACTTTCAAAGATGGGAACTGCATAGTCTCTCTGAGCAATACGACTAATGGACAAGCAGCCTTTTGCTAGACCATCATCTCAGTGAGAAAGGTTTTAACTCATATCTGGTATGATTTTTTCTTGGTCCAATTTATTTCCTACCTTCACACCACTGTGAACAGCTTAATTTTGTCGTCCTGATCACTGCTCTGAATGAACTGCCAGGCAGCTGTTAGGTCCCCCAGAAGCTGTCCCTTCTCTAGGCTGTAAAAGACTGTCCATCAGCCTCTCCTTGTTTTGCTTTGCTCCCTGACTATCTTGGAGGCTACCTGATGAACCCGCTTCAGTTTGTCTTTGTCTTCAACATAATATTCAGGTTTTGAGTGTTGAGTCTCCTGACTGTGCTTCTGTTCATACAGCACAGGATGCTTATGGCCTCCCTTCCTGCCAGGGTGCACTGGTGCCACCTGTGCAGCTTACTATACAAGTTTTTCAGTAGAGTTTCGCCCCAACCCCTGTATATTTTTTCCCAGGTGAAGGACTTCAAATTTGTCCTTGCTGAGTTTTATGAAGTTCCTGTCAACCTTGCTAGATATCAAGCTCCAGATAGCATTAGCCACTACTCTTGAAAGTCCAAATACATGACCCTTTTTTTATGCATCTGATTGTTGACTCATCCAGACTAGACGGACATGACGATATTGTGACAGGCAGTGTTAAAGACATACATTTAGACTGCTCTAAACCTTGAAAGATACATAGTGTATAAAGGTATGAAAGTCCATTTATTGAGAAGTAAATGTAAATGGTTAGATATGTTTTAAAAAAAATTGTTTCAGTGTTATTGTATGCAACTGCCTTCAAAATAAACCATAAGGCATTTTTGCATATCAACTCATCCACACATTTTAGTTCAGCTTCATTTGAATTTGCCTCATGTTATAGAAGAAAAAGTTTTCTCTGTGTATCACTCCTAGCACACACACCAAATAGTTACGTTACTTGTGATGAACAGCAGTATCACAGAAAAGAGAAGCACTTGGCCACACCTTCAACCATTTGGGTCTTTACAACAAAAGATTCTTTATTAGGCTTTTTAAATATATTGTTGCTCATTCCTCCTCCAAATATTTTTTAAGAAAATACCTGAATGATTGTATCATTATGTTTTATCATGTCACTCTCCTCTATGAATCACACAATCTGCTTCTCAATGCACATTTTAGCAGAACCAACTGCCCTTAGTCTTTAGAATCAAGTTATTTTGTTCTATTTTTTGTTTTATCTACAAATCTCCAAACTATGTTCTTTGTTGTATCAAAGTGATCAAAACACCATGCTGCAGCTATGGAAATATTGTACTGAATAATAGGCACCCAAAACTATCCTTATATTAAGAGAAGAGTTAGAAAGAGTAGACGTCTACCAGCAGAAGAGCTTTGAACGTCCAGTACTTACCTGCATGAGTCAAGCATATAGTCAGATGTACTCACACATGCAATGTTCCTCAAAGTGAGAATTAGTTTAGCCATGGATTTGCATTTAGCATTTCAATAGATTCTGTTTGGCCACTACTAAGCATCAGAATTTTGCAAATATTTAATCCAAGGCACTGATTGCTTTGAAGCATTGCTTTGGGTGCACATCCCACTAACTCACACCTCTTGGAGCCAGCTACTGGCTCAAGGCATCCTAGGACTAACTACTTAAAGGTTTATGACAACATAAACAAGCATAGGCAAATCTGAGCTCCTCTGACTCTCAGGTAGTCAGGATTTGAGCTTGTTCCAGTTCAGGAGACCTATATCAGCATTAGCATTATCAGCTCAGACTAATGCAGTCTTTAAAAAACAGGGTATGTGAGCTTGAAATTAACGTCTGCTCGGTCCTCTTGAGTATAAGGCAAGTTGTGGTTGGACAGCCCCAGAAACAGCATGTGTGCTTGCATTTGCCCATTTAGCAGTCTGCAAGCAGTGCAAAATCCTATATACTCATGAGAGTGCCCAGGTATTAGACAATACATTAGAGAAAATAGCCAAGTGAATCCTAGTCCTGGTCACAAAAACCATTCTAATTTAAGGCATTTGTAAATTTTACTTTGATTTGTGCCTTCGTGGTTCTTTGGCCAGAATTCCTGAATCAGCAGAGGTGACAGGCTGCCTATCTCGCAGGAAGGACAGAAAGTGGTGGCAAGCTCCTGCTCTTCTCCAGCTGTAATTTCTTATCTATCATTTAACAACTCTAGCAATCATATTTTTGGTTTTGAATTTTAGCCATGTCAACAAGCTAGAACACCTTGACCATTACAGCAAATACAAAAAAGGGCATGTAAAGTTGGTTGGCTAAAGAAAGTTGGGCAGAAACAAGCCAATTGTGAAAACACTTGCAAAATTCACTGGGGAGCACTAATCTTCCACCTTTCCTGAAAACATTAAGACTAATAAAAGAAATAAATTATCAACACACACACACACACAAACAACAACAACAACAGAAACAACCACAACAAACAAAACCAAACAAAACCAACCAACCAAACACCAAAAAAACCCCACATAACCCTGAACCCCAAGCCAAAAATCAATCCCAACCCCAAAACCTAAACCCCACTATCATTCTAATGTGAACAAGAGGCTCTAACCTAAATAGTGTTCAGGCTTGGGCCCCAGAACTTCATCATTCATGAAGGTCCCTTACCTCATTTTGACCCAGTTTCAAGTAGCACTGTCCTGATCTCCTGGGCCAGGAATCCCTCTTACTAAGCAGCCTGGATACAGCTGCTGTGTTCTAAGGTTAAAGGATTTAATGGCATGGAACAGTCACCTCTCTGTCAGGGAACGCTTCCTGCCCTCTTATTTACAGGTACAGCTGTGAATTCAATGAGCTAGTAATGAGTAATGGTGCAATTTTGTGCTGGAAAGAGAGACCAAATGAAATATTGGATGATGAAAAAAGAAAGCTCTAAGCTGAAAGCTGTGGGAACTTGCTGAAGATTAGCAAATAAAGCTTGTAAAATTATTTCTGTGTTTAGACTAGAAAGTTTTGGAAACATGACCTGAGAAAAAAGGAACAATAGTGAAAGTTTTAAGGGAAAGCCTTTTTGAAAAGAAATCAAGAAAAACTGTTTTAAAGGCAGAAGATTTTCCATGTAAACAGAGACTGGAAGACAGAAGCAGCAGAACCAGTATAAGGTTGCTTCTGGAAGCGAGGAATAAAAATGGTACCTGCAGGGTCTCAGTCTGTTGCCTGGATTTAAAACAAAAAGGCTTCTTACAGTAGGGAATGTGCTCTGCAGTGTACTTTGTGCAGGATCCTGTCTCCATATCTCATATACTACTGAGAATTTCTTCTTCTCTGAGGCAAATTCTGCAGGAAGTCTCTGCTACCCCAAAACCAAGAAAATATGCTATTCCAAAGAGGTGGAACAGACGTGTTCTTTAGGGTGCTAAATAAGAAAATAAACAAAACAATAAATAATTACAAATGAAATCTTTATGATTTATGAACAGAACTGATGATTATCTGATGTATTTGCTCTGTGTTTCACACAGCATTATACCACTATTCAGACTAATTTTGAGAAAAAGTGTGTTTCCATTCACCAGTGTCTCTCCCCTGCCTTACTCTCTGCTTTAAAATAAGTGCTATTGATCAGCAGTAGTCTTTTCTGAAACTGGCAGAAAGGTATGAACCTGTCAAAGCTCTGTTATTAGGGTTGAATATGATTGGAAAGGAGAATTGATTCCTCCTAAATTTATATTCCTTAGCTTTTTATTGTAATCCCCTGTTTGTAACATTTCATTACACACCTTCAGAAAATATTTTTTCTTCTTTTCATTTAATTCTTTGGATTTTACTTCTGGTACCCTGAAAAAGCGACCATTATTTTTCCTGTTTTTGCTATAAAGATTATTTTGTATATATGAATTTTGAGCCAACTGAATCTTGCAAGTTATTGTTTTCTGGAGGAACCTGAGTCAGCCATGCCCAGATTGTTTTGTTAGCAATGTTTAAAATTACTGCAGAACACATAATTTTGTGAATGCATGTATCTTGATATCAGTATATAAATCTTCAGTTAGATCAGATTTATTTTAATATGAACACTGGCAGTTTCTGCTTAAAAGATTAAAAAAAAAGAAGTTGGAAAGAGAACCTTTTGAAAAAATATTTCTAAACAAGTGCTGCTGTTAAAAGGAACAGCCTGAAATAAATCAGAACTTCTGACTGCCCAGTCTGCCAGTGTTCTCTAGTGGCTGCCATTTAAGAGCCCAAACGACATGGTTCATTGCAGGAGAAAAATGAAAGTTTTAGATCTGAAGCCAGCTATTCAAATAGCTCTGCTCTCTCCAGTGCCACACTTACCTTTGTGTCAGCCAAGATACTTCAGCCAGCATATACATTTAGAGTTTCATTTAAAAAGGAGATTTCTAAAATATCTCTTCAAAAAGAGTTGTTGACAAAGTTTCTGTTTCCTTTATTGAGAATATGGGTAGGCCTAAATTATATCAGGCCAGTCAGATCATTTAGAATAGATCTATATAGTAATCATTCAAATATATTTGTATGTTTCTCTAACGTAGCAGAAGTGATTTACTAATGATGTCTGTGTTTCTTGAACTGTCCTCATCTCCATTCGAACCCAGAGGGCTCAGCACTGTGTCTGAACAAATATTATACAATGTCTCTTTTCCAAAACAAATGTATCTTTGGGTTGCCTGAAGTCACTATTGAATTCAAGTTGAGTTAGAAGACAGAGAGATGTTTAGAAATGCGAAAAGAAGCCAGCTCAGATTGGAATAATGAGCAGATGAAGCATGATTTTTAAAAGGTAAGGAAAGTGTTGCTTTCTTCCGAGCATCTGTGAAGAATTTCTTAACAAATGGGCTGAAGATTATAACTGTGGCAAAAAAAAATTTATTTTCTAAATTTTGAACTGGTCATGCATACGTAGAACTTTCCTCATTTCTCCTGTTTGAAGAAAAAATCTAGAAAAATGTCTAAAAATAAAAGTTCAGGATGTCACATAATGTTTTGTTTCACTTCTTAGTTCACCCATGAAACTAAATCACTTTTAAAATTCAACAGAGAAACAAATAAATAAAACCCATTCGGACTGTTGTTTATATTTAAATAGAATGAATTTTAAACATTTCTCACAATGTAGTTTCCTGAATATGTGATTTGAACTGTGCATACACGCATTGCTGGACTGGAGTCTATCAGAAGCATTTTTTATTTAAAAAAAAATGTACTGCAAGCAGTTCATTTAGAAAGTGAGATACCTGATAACTGTGGGGGACTTGGGCTGCTCTTTTGTTTTGGGTTTAAAATTATTCTGACTCCAAATCTAAAAATAAATTATGAAACAGTTTATCAAAAAGATGTCTGCTACATCATGCACAACAAAGTGGAGATCCTTTCCAATGCAACTTTCTGAACCTGTTCTAATTCTCGTTCTAACACTTTTTCACTTCTTTGCTAATGTTTTGCATCAGAGTACAATCAGGTTCTTAGATCTTTTGTCCTAATTTCATCAAAATGCTAATGAGCTCAGTTTGCTTGCATTTTTTAAAAAATGGAGCTGCTTCTTGAGGAACAATCTAATATGGAGATGGATATATATTTCTCATACTTTTGAAGTTCTATATAATTTCTCTAAAAATATGTTAGAGCAAACACTCTGGAATCTACTTTGCCTGTTATTGTAAAAATAATTTAAAGAAAAAAACATAATAGCAAGCAGCACAATAGCATTTAATTTATTTGATGACTATGATTAAATGTGAATGTCAAACTTGGAAAGGTTCAGAGAGATGTCAGAAGAGCAAGTTTGCTCTTTTGCAGGTTTATGTTCCTATGGAGAGTTTAATTAATATTTTTTTTTCTTGAATTGCACAGCTTCTATGATGATCAAAGAGAAAGGAAAGAAAAAAGCAATTAAAAAAGAATTGTCCAAAAATACATGCACACATTAAGAAACTATTGAACATTTTCAATAAAGGCAGAAGAAATTGCTTTCAGTCTGTAATCTTTTTCAACAGTATGATGCTGTTCCTCACTGAGCTTTGGGATTTTA
Organism: Columba livia; assembly: GCF_036013475.1. Lineage (NCBI taxonomy): Eukaryota > Metazoa > Chordata > Aves > Columbiformes > Columbidae > Columba > Columba livia. The sequence goes on from NC_088604.1 coordinate 14,380,294, forward strand.
AAGGCAATTGTTATGTTCAGTGGTGTAAATCCTGGTCCTGAGCTTGTACTGTGAACTTCCAGGGCAATTACAGAAAATTAAGGACTCAGGAAATAATTTTGTGTTGGTGGACACAGGTTGCAGGTGACCAGTCAGACTATATAATCTGTAAAATTATATCAACTGAACTGACTGACATTCATTTATTGTGAATAACCTATGAAGACGAGAAATATACTATAATTGTATTAAAATAATGTTATACATAGCAGCATTCTCATGCAGACACAGCTGTAAAGAATGCGTGATGGAGGTTGAAGATAAATAGTTTAATAAAACAAAGCTAGACTAATACTGGAATAACTAATAGATGTTTAGCAGTGAGGACAAAAAACATCAGACACATTACAAAGGGAATGCATAGGTTCACTGTCATATAATCACACTGTAGATATCTGTAAATCAGATTATCTATGACTCTAAATTAACACTATCCAAGTTCTACAAACAATGCAGATGAATAGGGGCTTTTAGAGTATGTTCCACTGATCTGCTTAAGGTGCTTAATTGGCAGTGACATAAAGCATGACCTAGAACATGTATTTCTGGGTTAATAACATGTCAATTAGGCAAATGTTTGTCTCTGAAGTCTTTTAGAGCAATATATATTTTTCATTTTTACCTATAGAAATCTGTTTTAATCCATGTCTGAAGTAAAAAAAAAAAATAATATTATTGGTAGAGAGGATGGTGAAATAAGGATCTAAAAGTTTTAGAACTAGGATTTTTTTCCTAATTGAGATGTTCCATTTGCATAAAAAACAAAGTATGCATAAGCACAACCACAAGAGCCACCAAGCTCCCAGTAATTTATTTGCCTCTGGCCTAAAGTGTGTTTAATTATTCTATGTACAGAAGAATACTTTTAACAAGAGAGTCTGAAAAAAAAAAAAGAAAAATGGGTAATACACAGGGGGAAAAAATGAATATTAAAACTTTATTTAGAAAAACAAACAACACCCTCTCTCCCCTCACAGCCTTCATCCCAAAATCACCTGAGTGCACTACCCAGTAGCTGGCAGATTTAACAGGCTACACTGCTCTGAAAAAGTTGCTTCTTCAGGTAGTCAGGACAGATCCCACCACTTGTCCTTCAACTGCCTCCTGGGTTGCCTTGTAGTGTATCAACCCTGGAGACTCTGTGTGCCATCAGGGGTACACATGTACCGGAAGCCAGCCTTGAGTCTCAGGAAGAAACTCAGCAACCTGCCCTTGAGGCATACTCAGCAAGCAGTCTTAGGAACAGGTCTTTAAAAGTTGATGCTTGCATATATTTTTTTTAATTTTTGTTTTAAATATTCTCAAGCAATAAATTTCGTTTTAAACATTATTGAAAGGCTGAGGGAGATGGATCTCTTTAGCTTGGACAAGAGGAGACTGAGGGGTAACATCATTAATGTTTACAAATATATGAAGGGTGAGTGCCAAGAGGATGGAGCCAGGCTCTTCTCGGTGACAGCCAATGATAGGACAAGGGGTAATGGGTTCAAACTGAACACAAGAGGTTCCACTTAAATTTGAGAAGAAACTTCTTCTCAGTAAGGGTGACAGAGCACTGGAACAGGCTGCCCAGGGAGGTTGTGGAGTCTCCTTTCTGGAAACATTCAAAACCCTCCTGGACGCTTTCCTGTGTAACCTCCTCTAAGTGTTCCTGCTCCAGCAGGGGGATTGGACTAGATGATCTTTTGAGGACCCTTCCAATCCCTAACATTCCGTGATTCTGTGATTCTGTAAAAATAAACCTGGAGGTTCTGTTAACACACACCATGTTTTCATTTCACCAATCATTCAACTGTTTTTCAAGTTTGACTCAGTGCACATATGCATTTTTTTTAAATCATGATATAATTTTTTAGTCACCAGTGAACCAAAATGTCAGTTATAAGAAAATCTGTTAAAAAACAAAACCAACAACTGTTCTGTAGGAAAATTGTTTCTTAATACGTGTCAGCTAATGATGTGATTCTGTATAAAAATATTACCTATTTCCATTCTGAAAAAAAAATAAAATTCTATATTATAGAATAGTGTGTGTTTCTATTATCCATGCAAATGTTTAGTTGTTTTAGAGATTATTAAGCTCTTGAACATTGTAACGTATTATGACAATGAGTTCTAGAGTTAAACAAATTTCCACTGTGAAAAACAGATGTCTGGTCATCAACTGTAAATCTGTTCCTATCGATTTACTTTAATTTCACTTTTAAAAGGGTAAATAAAAGTCTTTGAGTTTACTGTTTCATTTATTATTCTTACAGCTTTATGTGTGTCTCTATTGTGATGTCTGACTGTCTTTTCAATCCTTTCTTTGTGGTAATAAGTAAGTCTTTCATTTACATCTGCAATCACTTTTAACAAAAGCAACTACTAAAGCAGATTAGTTACAAATAAACCTTGGGATGAAACCAGAGAGAAAAGTGCTGTAGGAGCCTTTATAGATTTAAGAATTATAAAGAACAAGCCCTCAGGTAGGGATGAAATGCTTGGATTCATAACTTCTTTAGTGAGGATTCAGGTAAATTAGAAGAGAAGGAAGACATTAAGACTCTTGTGACAGTTATCAGCCCTTGATGATGTGGCACTCTGTGGTCCATTTTATAAGAAGGTAAGCATTGCTTCATTCTTCAGTGAGTCTGGCTGCATGTCTGAGGCATCAAAACGCCCAGGTTGAAAAGCTTTCAAGAGCAGATGAACCTCTAGACCCATCATGCTGTGTCGAAGTTGTTGAAATGAATTTGCTTATAGCTAAGTGAATTGAGTTCTGACTTCCTGACCTCTTTTGATTTCACATCCAATGTCAAGCCCTGACAATACTGCTGCAGGTAAGGTTATTTTATTGACATTCCTCAATAACATGAGTTTCTTCAAAGCACTTCTAAAATGACAGTTTTCATAACCTGACAGGAAAAAATGTGCAACTACAGCAATATCTGTGATTGCAGATATTCAATCAGAATTCTCCTTTTTTGACAGAAGACATTAAAAGAGAGCAGCTGCAGGGAATAAATCAGTTCTGTCCAGTTTTATGATTAAAGAAGTGCTCCCAATAGGAGAAAATGAGGGACTCCATTCCCATTTTATTCTTCTGGACACTCAGAATATTCCTAAACTGGCTTCTGCAAATATGCTTATGATAATAATATAAACAGAGTCAGAGCCCATTTTCTGTCTTTGAAGCTGTTTTAGTCTAGCTCTGTGCCTATGAATTGTCCTGGAGATTTTACCTGAGGCAGAAACTGTTAAAAGTTGTTCTGACAGTGGCTAGTCCCTTGCGCTGCCTAATTTACTAGTACATGCGTACAGCACAGGTGTGCTAGAACAAGTGCCCACAAGCAATTTATAGGTATTTATGTGGTACTCCTTCAAGGCTGATTTATTTGTGTAGGCACCAAGCTGATAGAGCTGGATCGCTATTCTTGGTATAGGCATTTTTCCTCTATTTCAGTTTGTCATTAATAAACAGGATAGGAGGGAGGGGGATAGTACTTCCTTTGTCAGTGTTAGTTGTTTAAATCACAAGCCATAGTAGAAATTGTTTTTTCTTTCTTTGCACTTGAGAGATGCTAGGATTTAGATCACAGCTGGGTGATTTGAGATGCTCTGGTGCTGCCGTAGCCTGGCTGATATTAAATAAGGACAATTGAATACTTTTTAGTTTCAACTTAGAAAAGCAGCACCTTTGGCTTTAAATAGAAATCTGTGTAACCTGGATGCAATGAAAAAGCAGTCCATTTCCAAGTTAAGGATGTACCTAACCCTCTTAATTTCTGAATACTTTGAAGCCATTCATCATGCTCAGCAGGAAGTAATCAACCTGGAGGAAGTGCATAATGCTCTGAACACAGATGGGGTTTCAGCTGAACTTAGTTTTCCTGTCATGGATCAGTGTTGCTGATAAAATAATTAGCTCAGGCATATAATTATTGTTAGTGGTATGTGTTGTCCCTGCCATCGGGTGCTTTGCCCTGCTCTCAAGCCACACAAAACTAATATGGAGCAAATGATCTCAGCAGGTCATCTGCTTCATGTCCCCATTACAATCACTTTTCAAGACAGACTGAACACATTAATGTACTTTCATCAATTATAATTGTCTCTAGTACCTCAACAGAATTAAAGACAAACAACCACACCTTGACACTGATATTCTAAGATGGAAATGGTAATTGTAGCTCAAAAGTATATTTATATTTTTGCAATTGTAGCTAAATCACTAGAGTAACAGCAAAAATAAGAACCTTATAATCATACCATAAGAAAGCTCAAACAAATAAACAATAAGATCTAAGGTCCATGTTAACAGTCTTTGTGTGTAGTGTGTTTCGTACGCTGAAATTCCATACTATTTATAGTTCATACTGTGAGAGCTGAAGTAATATATTGCTTTGACCAACCTGTACTTCAAGTATATTTATGAAGTAGGTTTCTATTAATGTGAGAAGTCAGATAGAAGTGTCTACATTTCACAACAGATGAAGCCAAGATGAAAAAGAGGCTAGAAAATATCTATTTTTTAAGAATACGTCTTGAATCACCAAGGTGATTCTCCCTCCCCCATTTGCTAATGGAACACCACAAGGTTCCCACTGCATGTTGAATTATAGCATATTCACTTCTATAGAGGAGAACTCAAAAATGTTCAGGAACCAAAATGGCCATGTGAATCACCATGTATTCTGAATAAGCTAAGATTTGTAAAGACACTATAACAAAATAAAAGGTTTCAGTTTTATACTTAATATCTCAAATTCTCTGATTAATAATATCCTTAATTTAGTGGCATTTACCTCACCGTTGTTATACAATTTCTGTTGAATTAGATGAATTTCTACAGTAAATTGGCAGATCCACAAAGACTCATGTGTTGCCCTCTCCACGGTTCTTTCTGAGACAACCATCCACTCTTTAAACTGAATGGTGAAAGAATCCTTCCCTGCTTAAATAATTAAATGTTTTAAAATAGCACACAGGAAAGAAACTAGACAAATAAAGATCTTGCTGCCTTTTTTTTGCCTTTTTTTTTTTTTTTTTTGATCTGTAGTTTAAAACATCTCTCCAAATCTGATAGATGGAAAAGATTTCACTTTTAAATGTATACCTATATCAGGATTTTATTTTGAGGTGTACATTTAACATTCTGAGTGTGTTATACAAATTCTACCACCTTAAATTCTAGTTTTACAGTGTAGGTGCCTAGGCTTGAAAATTATCTGTATTTATTTGTTCACTGAAAAACAACCAACTACATAAAACAAATGAAAATACTCATTTCTGAGTATCTGTTAAAAGCATCTGTCAGTTATTGAATCTCATCTATGAAGGAGGGTAGGCTGTGGCTCTTGCAACAGGAAACATGTTGATAGAAAGGGAAAAATGCACTGAGGAAAGAGGAAACCTAGTTTAGGGGAGCTGTTACATGGGCAAACTGATAGCAACAGTACAGTGTAACACAATTCCTTCCTCTAGTCTTATAACTGAATGACTCTTAATGTGCGGTTTGTCAAAATGCACTGACAGCTACTGCTGGACTAGCTTAAATCCCAACAAGGCACGAGTCCCAGTATGCAGAGTAATGCACAAATTCATAGAGTAGCCCTGTATCCCAAGGGTTTTCTACTCGGGTTTACACAAGTGTAAGAGGGACACGTTAATGGAGAATGAAAGGACTATTAATAGAATAATATTCTTTGGATGGAAATTGGTATGAAATTCATAATGAACTTTTACTGATCACTCTTGAAAGCTACCTCTTATAGCTAAGCTTCCTGTCTCTTTCCCTAATGAATATCTTTTTTTTTTTTTTTGTCTATTTGCAGCTTTAACCAATAGTAAATGTGGGAGGATACAGTTCAAGTCACCATCTGAAGTTTTGTGGAAGTATCAGTTAAATTTAACCATTTTCAAGAAGATGAATAAAGAAAATACACTGCTGATAGAAAAAACTGGCTTGAAACTACTCACAGAAATAAGAAACAGCAACATTTGTATTTTTGGTGAAAGGAAATAACTTTTGAAATAGGAGACAGGCTGCCATTTTGATACAAGGAATGAGAGTTTTGTTTTGCCATGAAAGTTTACTCAAACTTAATACAAGTTACATACATTTAAAATACATGAATGACCCATTCTGTTGGAAAATTCTGAGATATAACGTCATTTTTTACTAAATGTAATTGGTCAAGTCTGACTTTTAGTTATTTCTATTCTAAGTTAATTATGAAAAGAAAAATAATAATGTTCTGCCACTTAGTGAAAAGTTCTGCTCTTTTAATGCTACTTTAACTCAGTTGTTTAGTCCTTCCATAAGTGGCAATGTTCGTAAAATAGATATAACTATTTACATTTTTCTCAACATCATAACAAATATGGGTATCTTTTAAGTATAACTCAATTCTATTTCTTTTTCTACAAAACTGCAAAATTTGATGTCGAGTTCTAAAATTCAAAATGACACAATGATCATACATAACAAGCATTCTAAATGTATTGTGCAGCATAATTACTAGATTCTTTCTCCATTTGTCCTTCTGCTTCCTGCTGGCCTCTGTTGCCCACCAGTGAGTTACACATTTAAGAGGAGGAAAGAAATCTATTGACTGTGGAGTTGAATTCAGTTAATATGCCTCACACTAGCAGGACAATGCATGTAACACAGCAGGCCTAATTTGCTGTCCATCTCTGGGTATGAATGTTGCCACCAAATGTCTGCAGTCAAGTCGTTTCTGTTACACTGAAGATCTGTGGTGTGGGATTGTCTGCAAAATTTAATGACCAAAGTTCTTTATTTGAAAAAGTACTTTCTTACAATGACATTCTGCTTGGGCCCCACAAGCATGTGAAGTACTTAAAAAAGTAGATCTACTGAAAAACATAAAAATGCAGCCTGTCATAATATCTGAAGCACAGCATAACCAATGAAACCACCTTCTAAAGGATCAGCAAAGGAGCAGCTTTGAGGCTTTTTTATATAAATATATATATATTTCCTGGGAATAGGTTCTTCTAATTGATTGCCAAGTCCATGAGAACAGTTCAGTACATTATTTGCTGGAAGCAGAAAGCATGGTTGTGGTTTTGAAAGGCGAATTCTGCTGAATGTGCAAGGCTAACATAATATTTAAAGCCAAAAGAGAAATTCAGCAGGGGAACTTCCTTTTTCCAATAGCTGCTACAGTAATCAGAGACCTGTTTAATGGCTGGTTTATCAAAGGTGCTGCACACTCTCTGCTCTATTAAATACCTTGTTTTCATAATGCTCGTTGCTAGAAGCACTAATCATTCCTTTATTTTTACTTGGACCATTTACACTGTGAATTCACTGTGGAGAGCAGGGGCAGAAAAAAATCTAGAATTTTTTGAGTTGCATAAACCTTTTGTGATCATTTATTAAGAGAGAATGATTTCAGCACATCCACATAGACCTGTAATTTTCCTAATTCTCTACAATATTCTTCAAGTTAAAACTCTTTGCTGTGATCATTCCAAGTTCCTTTGCTGGTTTAATAAGGGCCAGGCAGAGGAGGATGTGTTCTGTTTCACACCTCAGTTCACAATGTACAATAAAGTAGCTGCTCTTTGGGCTTGAGCAGAGCTACTCAGAAAGTAGGTAGGTTAGACATATTCCAGAATGGTTCAGTCTTCTTTAAAACACATAAGTATAGGAGGAGAAAATAAACATCTGTGTTTTCAAGGATAGTTGATGGAGTGGAGTCATTTTAGAACATATAATTATATGATGAACTGCTGATATTAATAAATCGCAAGTAAATCAGTACCCAGTTCCTATGCCTGAAAGAGTTGAAAAAATAATCTACCAGGCATTTGTGTTTCTGATAGAAAAAGACTATAGCTGTGCTGTTAAAATGAAGGATGTCTGGACTTGTGGACAACTAAAAAAGTATTTTAACCTCTGAAAGAAAGTGGTAGCATTTAAATCGCAAACTGTCTGAACTCCTGACCTTTGCATGGTTCTATTAGCTAAAGTGCTGGCTGGCCTAAGCCAAAATCATAGTAAACACCTATAAACAGTCCAGTTTGGATGTCTGGAGCATCTTTCCTATGAGGAGAGACTGAGAGAGCTGGGTCTGTTCAGCCTGGAGAAGAGAAGGCTGACAGGACATGTTATTTATGTTTATAAATATCTCAAGGGTGGGTGTCAAGAGGATGGGATCAGACACCTTTCAGTGGTGCCCAATGACAGAATGAGGGGCAACAGGCACAGACTGAAGCATGGGGGTTTCCATCTAAATATGCAGAGAAACTTCTTTATTTTGAGGATGACAGAGATTGTGGAGTTTCCTCTGGAAAAAAAACTGCCTGGAAACATTCCTGCGTGATCTGCTCTGGTGAACCTGCTTTAGCTGGTGTGTTGGACTAGATGATCTCCAGAGGTCCCTTGTGACCCCAACCATTCTGTGATGCTGTGAAATGGCCTGAGGAAACTACTGTAAACAAAAGTCTGCAGGAAATCACTCAAAGGTCTCCCTGGAAGGAAAGAATCCACTTGGAAGACAGCAGTTTACTCAAAATAAAAACCTCTCAAAATATACACACCAATTTCAAGTGTGTTTGGATTTAAGGGTGTGTAATCCTGTACTTTTAATTCAGCTGGCAACTCGACCAAAAACATAAGGAAAATGTCAGTAAGCGATTTTAACAAATCCTGAGACTTTGTTACTATGCACAAACTGGAGGCATGTCTAATCCTTTCTAAATCCAGTCAATTCAAATGAAAAACAATACATATAATTATAAGAAATAAAGACACCTTCAAGGACACAGGTTTTGACAAAAGAGTTATCTAATATTTGCAAACTATAATTGGTGATGATAATGGTGACAAGATGATGATGATGATGATGAAGAAGAAGAAGATAATAATAATGAAAGAAAACTTCATTATGTAAGAAGCTTTTCAGTACCCCTGGGATGTTTGAGTGGGTAAAATGCCAGCACTAAGAAATAACTACAATACATTCAAGAAAACAAGCAATCTCACTAACAAAACAACAACCACAAATCCCAAGATCTGAGTGTCTTTTGCTTTGTGGCATATAACAGTAAAATGATGACCAACGAAATTATATTCCTCTTACTCATCATTTGTATAGCATAAACCATGAAAATGTAGCATTTAACAAAACTACTTGCACTACTGCAGTCTGAGGATGGTGTTCCTGATGGTACCAGCACTGGAAACAATGCCATTAAAAACTGTTTGTCTCCTATGGTCATTGTTCCTATAGTTATGTGAGCTGCCTGAAGCCTGAGGTCAAATTTTAGCAGTGAATTTAGAGACAAAATTCCTGGGCTAAACCAGGAAGTAAAACTGTCTTAGGATTGTTAAAGAAAGACAAATTGAGAAGCATATTGTCTTTTATTTTTAAGTCATTACAGAAAAAGTAAATACCTTGGAAGCCAAATAAAGAAGGGCGGAAAGTAGGCTGATGATTGTGAATGATTTAATAGTGAGTTACATAAAATGCTGAGAACATACTCATAGAACTATTAAAGTAAAAGCAGGATTATTGCTAGCTGCATTTTTATCTCTAGTGGCTGAATTACACTGTATGATTATTAACTAGTACACGACATAAATCTGGCAGCTGCTACTCAACTTTACCTGACAGCATTCAGTATCAAATAACATGCTTTTCTACACTATTTTTAAATATCACTAGGGAAAAAAAAAAAAAAAAAAAGTTCTGTTAGCAAATAATAGAAAAGGATTAGCAAAGCTCTTTGTTTTCCAGTTCCTCAGTTGAGTCTGCACCACAAAAGAGAAACTGAAAAAAAGGAAAAGGAAAACTAGACATGGTTATTCCAGCACCTGTAAGAAATAGTTTAAATCAAGACAAAATAGCTATGAAGACAAAGTAGTTATTTTTACCTATCAAATTTTTACATATCAATTTTAACATATTTTACATATCAAATTTGCTATTATGCAGAAGGAAACAACCTCTTATCATAGAAGCACACAAAAAATCGGGTCAGACAGGTAATCAAGTCAAAGAAAATTTATTCTAACCAAAATCATTCAGCAGAAAAGCAACTAGAATACGGGTTTATCCAAAATCATTCAACACTCGGACAACATTGTAAACCAGAGGTTCAGGATGCAGGTTGGGATTTGCTTCCTACATATTCAACACAGGCTCAGGGGATCCCCAGTCTTTGGAATGATGATTCCAAATGTGCAATTACTCATAACAGAAGGACTCTCAAGGGTAGCCCAGAATACACAATCTTTCACTAGTAAGGTGAGGACTTTCAGTCCTTGAGGAAGTTGCCTTAGGCGAAGTCCTGATCCAAGGGGAAAGTCCTGGACTGCAGACCAATTGGTCCAAGGAGGACCAACTCAAAATGAGGTCTCCACCTGGCTCCATTTATACCCTACTTAGATCAGATTTGTGGTTATATATGGCCAGTGATCTAGAAACTTCTCTTGATTGAGTTGTTTCACTTACCAAGGGCCCTGTCTGTTGACCAATGGACATGTATTAATAGATGACCATAGTGGTTGACCAGTCTAAAAGTTTTTGGTGTTGTCAAGGAGTGATGGGGTGCCCGTGCCACATCCCTACAATAATTAAAGTCAGAATCTTTTTTCTTCATCCATTAAGTATAGTTTATGCATGTATAATTCACAAAGATAACCCCAGTCTCCAGTAAAATGTTGCATATTAATTTAATGCCCTACTTTGAGGCTGAATTTAACTTTGCAGGATATGGAGAAGTAATCACAGACCACTAATTAATAGTTTCATTATCTTTTTTCCTTATCTGTGAAGGTTTTTACAAAATTAGCTTTTTTTTCCTCCCTTTTTTAGGGGTAGAAATGGATATTTAAATAGCTGTTTCCAGCTGCAGTTCTGTGCCCTGGTAGGACTGAACATCTCTAATTAGGTTTATATAGACCTTAGCCAAATTGCTAGAGTAGTCTTTTCACTGTTTTCTATGCAAAAATGTAGGCCCCATCAAGATTACACAAAATTCTGTCTCACTTAAAGCACATTCCATTCCACTCCTGACAGAAGTGTATGTGCTCCATTAACTGGGTGCTTGCTTGCCCAAGTGACTCTGTGTTCAGCAGGAGTATTGTTATATCTAATAGTAGTCTATATTGTTTAAAAGAAACTGTTAATTCTAGAAATACCCTGAAACAAATTTAAATAAATAACACCGCATGTAGCTGTTGGTCAGATCCTAAGACTTAGCATCATAAGATCTTAATAGACCACTTCTGACTCTACTCAAAATAGTTTGGAAAGGCCAGTTACTTCATATAGTATCATACTACCTTAAGGTTAAGATAATTCAAATACTTTCATAGAATTAAGTGATAAAAGTGAATAAAAGCTGGCATGTAATCAGTGTGCAGTAGAATAATTAGTCATAACTTCATGTACTATCAGTGGCCAAACTATCCTTATCCAGACATTATACTAAGCACTTTAAAAATGAACAGGAGTAAAAGCTTTCATTAAGGCACACCCCTGGGGCAGGGAAGGAAATCACATCTGCATAGATCCTCTGCTAAACATAGGTGGATGGTTGTCATGTTTGAGATGAACAAACAACATAGACCAAGTTCTTCCAGGATGAAAGTAGATGCCTTTTATTGCCACAAGTGCATTTTTATACAGCTTTACCAATTCATGTGTCTCTTCACTACTGGTTACAGCAGTTACAGCAGTAACATCTCATTGGCTATTTTTGCTATCATCAATGTTACTCTTCTAGTCCCTTCTCTCTCACAGGTACACCTTAATATCTCCGGATACTCCTTTACTCCCATCTTTCTCATGGGTAGGCCTTAATGTCTTCAAGGCTAATTTCTGTTCCCATTCCCTCCATCAGGGAATCCATGGACCCACCATAGTTCCCCACAGATGATAGTCCTACTCTACCTGGACACAGGACACGCAGTACTGATTCGTTCAAATGGTGCATGTAGACCAGCTCTTGGCAGTGGACAATGTTTTGTTCATTCTCTTGTTGATTTTTCCAACAGAATAGCTAGTACTAATTTTTCCTGCCTATTGAAATGGGACATACTATCCATGTAATCCATCTCCTTCCTGTATCCACACTCTTCTGAGCTTCAGGTTCTGGGTACTTCCAGCTTAATCAGCCCCATATTGTTCATTTTCACTCTCATTGGTAATGTCCTCATCTTCATTCACAGCACCCCATTAGCTCCCGTATTGTATTGATCTCCAATCCCATGCACAAAACATCTTTCTCTACTGCCAACAAACTCAATGCTTGCTGCCAGGGCAGCTGTGTGCTCCCTAGCACAGCTCTGCTGGCATTTTGGAGCCAGCACACACCAGCACTTGCACACTCTGGTGCACTGCTGTGCTGTCTTGCTAATGATGGGTCCATGGCAGATATGGAACAGAAAGTTTAAGAAACTACATTGAGATGGTGTGGGATAATGTTTAGTGGGGAAAACCTCTTTCTGATCAATAGTAATTAGAAGACAGTGAAAATGAGAGTTTTCCCAAAACCTTCTTTTAAAGAGATGTATTAAAATCACTTTGGGTATTCACAATAGCTATGAAAAAGTGAGTGGCTGACTGGATTGTGCAGAGATTTAGCCTTAGCGACATACTCTGGGTGGGAAAATTCCATAAAGATAACTATGTGGTGTGTAAAAATAGAAATGTGTTCATTTATGAGATTTGAATTTACTAATTATGAGAATCCTTGAGTGTGCCTTTGCTTTTGCAGAATGAATTAGAGAGACTAGAAATTCTTGATTTATATAAGTCATTCACCATGATAAATACAGATAAAGCAGAGAGAAGCAGGTAGAATGTATATAGCTAGGGCTGATAAATACAGGAACATAAACTTCTATATGCACTTTTTCCTTACAGAGCAGTAATGGGACCACAGCAAAAAATAAACAAACCACGGAACATCTGCGCTGTAGTGCCTCACTCAAAGTCTTTAACGCAAGTGATCTTTCAGTCATGGGGCTGTCTCTAGGAGTTCTTAACACTGAATATTGGGAACCAAGATGAGGGTAAGTGAATCTCATTACTTCAGTAGAGTAACACTAATTTATTAACACATAATATACTCAGATTTTCAGATTTCAGAGCTAAGAAATCCTGTCTAGATAAGGAATGTGTTGCCACAATGACTATACCAATGAAGCTTCTAGATGGGAGAGCTTACAGTGGGATAACAGCTCTTGAAACAATGCTTTACATTGCTTTTCTAAGTGAAAACTGCTATATCAAAAAGTTTGTTGTTTGGGGATTTTTTTAGTATTACCTCCTTTTCATGTCTTTGTGTTGTGGTTATTGTTTGACTGGCAAAAATAAAGAAATGAATGAATGAATAAATAAATATAGTTAAAATAAATATCTGTATCAATCTGTATATACACACATATATAAAAATATATATGGCTGTACTAGATAGGTAATTAACAATAGATAATTCTGGCATTATCAACATATTAAAGCTACACAAGTATTTAAGTGCATCTTAGTCCAAACTTTCCAGTTTAGTAATAGGTAGGAAGAAGAATGACAAAGAGCTTTTAGAACCCCATCACAGACTATGCAAGGCTGTGAATATCATCATTAGTATTCTGATTTATACCTGAAAGCACATTCAAAGCCAGAAAAGAAATTTAGTACAGGTGTCAGCAGGATTGATAAAGGCTTTTGTTCTGCATCCAATTAGAGTCAAACAATTTAGCAGAGATGATGATCTTAACCTGTTCAAGAATATTGAAAAGGAGATATCTTTTAAAATTTAAACTACATCTAATTGTGAAGACCTAGGCGAGTAATGACATCTATTTAATTGAAGACCCTTGCAGTATTTTTACTACAGCTCCCCTGCAATATTTCTATTAATTCTGTTTTTCAGACCTGAAGAGATACTTCTTCCTAGAAGCCGCAAGAGAATAAACATTCTACCAGACTTCATTTCAGTGGTTATTATTATAAAATCTCCATATCACATTACACCACAATATTTAAATCAAGCTGTGGATCCTAATATTTCAAGGCACTACATAAAGAAGTCATTTTTAGCCCAGAAAGTTATAGTTTGATATTAACTGTTGTTGGTGCCCTACTCCAGATAAGATGACCTTTGTCCAACAATTAAATGGCAACAGACAGAAACTAACAATAGCTTCTTATTTATTTTCTGTCCTAGAATAACATAGTCTTATTAAACCCTAGTACACCATTGCATGCTGACAAAATGCATCTGAAATGTGTTTGTAGGGTACAAAATGGAATAAAGCAGAAGAAATAAGAGACAAAATGATAATACTATTAATTTTTCCTGATATTACTTCATCTTAACAAAATCTGGGAACCACCTGATGTTTTAAGTTTTCAGCAAATTATTTGCCACGTGTTTTCAGTTGCTGAATGTACATTGTGTTTTTTTTTTAAATTGTAGACTGAAAATCACTTAGATGAGATGTCACCTTCTATTTCTAATTTAAAAAGATTCCATACTGACATTCGATTCTTTGTCTGGGTATCCAGACTGATAAGAAGACCTAAACTAATCAGTAAACAAGTGGCCTTGTTTCACAGCCTTAGGTTTGTTCTTACAGTCACTTATATCTTTTAGGAAAGAACTGTATTACCATTGACAATTTTTTCTCCACTCCATACATACTAGCCAAAAAAACTCAGTGACAGAAACAGAAACCTTATAAGCTGCCACCTGTGGCTTCAGTCAAGCTGACCCTAATAACTTAAAGAATAAGCTGAAAACTGCCTACTGTGGGGCCTGAAAGCTGTGTTAATTTAATGCTAAGAGTCATCTGGCTTTCTAACATGACTACGGCACATTAGCACTATCTTGTAATTGGGGTAAAACACAAATTTAGGTCTGTAGATATTTGTAGTTTGTTACAGATTAACAAAAAATAATCTGACTGACATTTGCTGTGGATGTTATCTCAGTCTATTAAAAACAACAAAGCTCCCTCCTCCCCAAGCAGGTAGCCTAAGTAGTATATCTGTTTCAAAGAATAAGGCCATGAAAAGGACACACGATTCTACTGACATGTAAAATAAGGTTGTTGATTTTTTTTTAAACCAAACCTGTTTTGATTGAGAAATTGAAATGATGAGATCTTTTTAAGTCCCCATGAAAATCTACTCAAATCTGAAAATTATTCCATTTGTACAGAATCCACCTTAGATCTCTGCTTAATTCCTAAGAGGTTTTGTCCAACTTTAGCATGGAGATTACCTTCTCCCGCAAGCAAACATCTGTGAAATCCATTAGGTATCTTACTCTTCTGGTATACTGAAATTCAGAAAGGATGACAACTCACAGGTGCCTCTAGTTATTTTATATTGCTTGGTATGATTCACAGAGTGGATCTAAATTTTCCACCTCTGAAAGACTGCATAAAAAGAAAGAAGAGGTTTCACGTTAAAGCACTTACTTGGTGACCCAGACAGCAGAGTACTTGCATGGGAATATAATTTTCTGATTGTAGTTAAGCCACTGAAATTCATTTTTTAAGAGGAGAGTACCAACTACATGTTTCTCATTTTCTAGGTGTCTAACTTGAGACTGTAGGGTCTGATTTATAGAAGTGCAAATACAGTCAATAGAGATTGTGCTTTGAATGTATAAAATGCAATATAAACAGTCTGCAAAATCAGATCCTTCCTTTCTTGTAATGAATGCCTAGAATTTTTAGATACTCTTGAATTTAAGCAATCAAAGGCAACAAACCTTACTTAGTATAATGGGAATAATACTCTGTGTGTCTCACAAGATCTTATGGAAATAAATTCACAGCTTTATGTGAAACAGACAGATATGATCGTGGGGACAAGTAGGGGGATTGGGACAAAATGAATAATAATGCCTTAAGAATAGTAGCTAAGCATAGGTCCACATACCACAAAATGAGAATAATAATGATCTATATTAAATCAGACTGAGGAAAATTAATTCAGGAACACATAATAAATATTATAATAAAACTGTGTTAATTACTTTTTAAATTTTAAGTGCTTACTTAGACCTTTAATGGGGTTCTATTTTTTTTTTTCCATTCACAGTTCTTTTATGAATACCCTTTGTTTTAAAAAAAAAGCAGTGTCTAAATTATTTTGTGAATCAAATTGAATTAAAAAATATCTTCTGTGTGACTGTTTTAAAGTTTAGAATAGCTTCTTCAGACAACTAACCCCATATGTAAGGTGTGCATCCGTTTATATAGAGAGAATTAGGTAGCTCTGCAGGGGAATCATATGCTTCTCCACAATGGTAAAGAAATGCAACAGGACACTTCTATAATGCTATTTTTAGAACGTGTATTACAGTAATTTTGGTGCAAGTAGTTTCCGTACATCACAACAGAAATTTTCTAACTCCACAAATCAGGAAAAAACAAAAACAAAACCAAACAAAATAAACCAAAACAAACAGACAAAAAACCCCACAAACACAAAGAAACCCTCAACAAACACACGAAACAAGAAAAACAAACACCTAGAAAAAACCTAAATAAAAAGTTGCTCTTCATTTAAATTGAATGATCTTAAATTCAAGGATTTTCAGTTGCCTTGTAGTTCCTGCTATTTGTTCAATTGTTCCTGGAAAAATGTTTTTTACATTATTTGTAACCTCTAGACAGCACAAAATACAAAATAATATAAAGTAAAATAGAATAAAATCCCTGTGTAGCATTGTATCAGCTAGATGCATTATACTGTAATGAATCCACCTTCTTCTGAATTAATGGGTATTTACTACCAACATTTTAAAAAAAGTACTCACAATCTTGCATGTTTAATATTTGCAAGATTTATGCTGTTTCTTTCTTTCAGAAAATGAAATTTAAACAGCTCCATTTATAAATACAAATGATGTAGGTATCTATTTTTAAAGTTTATCATCTGAAAAAAAAAAACTCTGTATAAGTAGATTCCAACTTTATTTACAGGGAATAATGCTTCAGATCAGAAAAAGAGCCAGCTTTCCTAGTGAAAACTGTTATATTTATGAAATCAGCTGGTTTTTAACAAATAGGATAAAAATCTGATTCTCTATAATTTTTACAATATGCTTTTTAACAAAAATATTTGTTAATATAGTGAATTGAATATCAGTCTCAGCTGGCTCTTCTGAAAGTTAGTCCTCTATTTCTTAAAATCAGTACTGCTGTCCATGTTGTACACATGCTTAGTGTGCCCTTGAGGGCCCAATCCAACTCAGCTGAAGACTGTTTGTCTTTGGATGGACTTCAGTGTATAGTTGAATAGGACCTTAAGGGAATGGCTGACTAAAAAATGAGTTATATTAAACTCAAAAAGAAAAAAGTTCATCACAGCCATAGTCCAAATCATGTCAGCTTTCATAGCAGCTGAATCTGCCCTCAGCCGTTGGTAATTCTGTGAGCTTTACCAGCAAAGTGTTGTTTATTGCAACATCAGAAGAGAACACGCAAAGAAGACAAAAATCACAATATAATTAGTACAAAAATTAGTACAAAGAACAAATAGATTATTTTATCTGAAAGAAAATTGCTTTCTCTAACCAAAGAGTAGAAATTCTTATGGTTTTCAATGCTTTGTGCATGCTCCTGAAAATATTACGAAGTGTGATAAAAAGTCAGACACGTAATTGGAAAAATCAACATGCGCATTTTGGAATATGCAGACAAATAGATTTCCTAATTTAATGTGATTTTTAATAGAAAACCTTTAAGATAACTGCTAAAGTAAAAGAATATCTGCATGGGGTACTGAAGGCTGAATTCATTGGTTCAATTAAAGCAGCTAGTTCTACGTAGCTCCACTCAAAGATCTGGAAGCAGACAGCCCTGCTTGAACATTTCATTTTAATTGTGATAGTATTGGCATTCTCCTCAAGAAAGTCTTTAAAGGGACAATACAAAATAATAAAAATATATTCTTCTTTTAATGAAATGCAAACAATCTTAAATATAAGAGAAGAAAATAATTAACAATCAAATATAGTGACAGTATTGTTATGCTGATTAGGACACCATGAATGCAGCTTGGTGCTGGAATTCATTGGGGAAACTGCACTTTTTTTTTTTTTTTTTTTTTTTTTTATATTTATATGTGTCTGTGGAATGAAGTAAATTTGGGTTATAGAAACACAAGGAGTTGTTTTTTTTTATTTTGTTGTTGTTTGTGGGTCTTTTTTATTATTATTATTTATGAAGGGTTAAACAACGAACTTATTTCTTTTACTAATCAGTAGGGGGGAAATAGTTCTAGTTTTTTCTAAAGCAACTTTTTGTAGCACTGATTTAATTAATTAACAGTAATTCATGAATAGTAGCAGTTTAGCCAGGATTGTAGATACTTTATGTCAGGAAAGAAACGCAAACCTGATGGGTGGGTCTGACTCATGACTTCTAATGAAGCTGACAGCAACTGGACCCAGTCATTTAGTCGTGGCTGAAAAAGTAATCCTTTCATAATGCTTCACTTTTTACCTTTTCTTTAACATAAATAAAATCTTTTCACACTTTCAAAGGATTTCAGAAAACTTTTCTTTTGGAAGCATGAGGAACTTATATCAGTCTACAATCCACCCTCTGAGATGAACAGCTCAGGTGTGATGTTCAAGAAGAAAGTCTTACCTTTCAGTGCAGAATTTTGCTAGAATTAATCCCTTGGGCTATAATTTCCACCATTTAATACCATCTAAACTATGGTTCTCTTTGCTGGTTCACATTAAGTAAATAAAATTTTATAACAATAAAACAGTTTTGGCCAAAGTAATAAATTATCTTCCCCAAGTAAGAGACATTGTTCTAATAAAAGACATCGAGCACTGTATCTGATAGAGCTCTGTGTGTGTTAGTAGACAGTAACACTCCAAAGCCTGAAATTCAGCCTTGTGTGAATTGTGTTCCATTTAGAGGTCTCCAAATCGCCAGTGATTTTGCAATGGTGATTTTCTCCCTAAAAGGCATATTTCAGTATGGATACTACAGAGGGCTATTATGTGCTGTGGGGCACTGAGTCAGCTGAGGTTGGAAAAGGCTCCCTCTGGTCTCACAGATGTCAGTAACTCTCCCTGAATTGCAGTAGCTTCAGGGATAAACAACAGAGACTTCAGCTTGTCCTGCTCTTCTGAACTGTCCTAATATGAGTTCACCAACTGCAGATCTGAGCAAGTGACAGAGATTACAATGGCTGTACCAGAAGTACTGGAGCATAGTGCTGGAAGCTGAGCCAAGTATTTTCCAGCATCATGAGGTTTAGGTAAATGGGAAATTATTGAGCTGTCTTACTGGTGAATTCTGCTGGAATGCATTTAAATCACAGCTCCTGTCCAACGCAAACCAAAACAAGCAAGCATGCACTGCTAAAAATTCAGTTCAATGAGGCTGATTTTTTTGTCCAGTGCACAAAAAGATAACAAAGTACTCTTTTTCTCAAAGTCACTGGGCATGTCAAACAGTGCATAGAGGCAGTTGTGTTTCATACTAAACTATTCTCTGCTGAGAACTCTGTTCTGGAAATCACTAAGCACATGCATAAAATCTGAGCACAGGAGAGGCATCTTTCTGACATCTTTAGGTCTATTTCTATGCTTGAAGATAAATAAGTGCTTGATGTTTTACCAGGACAAAATGAAGGTATTCCTCATCTTGTTGGGCAAATGAGTACACATGCAGAAAGTATGAGAATAAAAATGGCTATCTGTGTTGGCCCAGAAAGGGACTCTGGTATACGTAGTAACCTGGACTGCAGACCCTGGACCCCACATCGCCTCTGTTTTTCACCTTATCTACTCAATTGGTAAAATACGAAACTAATCGTGGCAGCAAAAACTGTGCCTGAAGACTTTCAATGGTCTAAACAGTAAATGGCAGATAATTCCGTGTTCTTTCTGACCTAGTGAATTACAGTGGCTTAGCTTAATCACTAAAGCTGAGAGTACTCTGGCCCAGCACAGCCATGAGTTTCTTATTTAAGATACTCTTAGCAAGAAATGTTTGATCCAGACAGCACAAGCCTTAAACAGTACTTTTTAAACTTCCCCTTTATGTAAATAAAATAGACAAAGGATGCATGATTTAAGCCACAGAAAGGTAAATCACCAATTATTTGACTACAATACAATGGATGCAAGTCACTTTAACACAAAATAAAAAAGTGGAATATTATGAATTATCTAAGCGTATATCCCTGTGGACACTGTTCTTAATTTGCAAATATTTTATAGCATAGTTTAATAAGTTTTTAGATGTTTCAAAGATCCTGGAAAAAAATCTTTTACTAGCCCAAAAAGCAAGAGGATGCAGGCAAAAATGTTCTTAGTTATCCCAGTATTCCAACCCACAAGTGAGAAAGAACAGGCCAGTGTTTAATGTTGTAAGACAACATCGTAGGAAAGCTCCAGAGGCTGGATGTAATTGTCATCTCATCATAATTCAGCACATTATAGAAACTTCCCCAAGACTTCCCAATTCTCTTCTGTCTTCTTCTTCCCACAAAACACAAGTCAGAAAGGGGATGAATAGTGAACGGTGACAAGGAGTTTTGCTTCGCAGCTGTCATGAGGCTTTCTCAGAAGGCAAACAGTGTCTGCAAATATTGGGCTGTACATATTCAAAATGTAACAGTCTCTTTCTCTGTTTGCTAGTTGTCAGATATTTTGCCGTTCTTTCCACCGATGCAGTGGAAGAAGACAAATGATAGAAAAATGACAAGAAGATGAACAATGATCTTCCTTACAAACATAGCTTTCCACCTTAAAAATCTGCCTTCCCAGATTCAAATAAAATGTATTTGAAATTAAGACTGTAAATGCATCAGTATTTAAAAATAGTG
This sequence comes from Columba livia, assembly GCF_036013475.1. Lineage (NCBI taxonomy): Eukaryota > Metazoa > Chordata > Aves > Columbiformes > Columbidae > Columba > Columba livia. Next base: position 14,401,170 of record NC_088604.1, read on the forward strand.
CAGCTGCACTCAGAGAATCTGACTCAGTTTCTGACTTGACACTGGCCTTTTAAGCACACTTGAGAAAACAGTCTGTGTTGTGCTTTTTCAAAGAGCAGTAACCTGCAAAAATCCTTTTTTCTGTATCCTCTGAGATTTCTCAGTCTTGTCAGTGCTCCTGCAAAAGGAAGCTGCCCTTAACTTGAAAGGTGGGTCTGTGTTCACCAGTTGCAGGAATATCCAGCTGGTTAGTATAAACATGGCAATGTTTGCTAGGTGGCAGCTCATGATGGTAGAATAAAAAATAATACAGCCTAGTGCTTTATTGCAAACCACTATTATATTAACTACAAAAACATTTATGGCCCATACACATGGTTCATTGATTTCTGGCTTCCCACATTTCTGCAATCTTATTTTGCTTAGTTTGTTGCTGAAGTTCCTGAGTCAGCAAATTGTGTGTGTGTAATACTGCGGATGCTTTTGATGTGTTGCCTGCCTAGTGGCCAACTAATAAAGTCTTCACAATACTGTGGATGGAAATGCAACACATGCCAACATGACAACGTAGTTTGGACTAGCTAGTCTTAGTAGGGGAGGTAAATATCCAAGTTCTGTGTATCTCTTTCTCCCCTACCTCCAGTAGTCGGCATCTGCAGAAGTATGTGCTTGAATAATCTCAGGTTCAAATAGTTCCAAGAAAAGGCCTAATTTCAAACCATTTTGAAAGCTATGAGTGCACCCAAATAGTGTTATACCTTCTGTCTATTTCAGAGGGAAAATACCTCACAACATTGTGAGGGAAGTATCACAACATTGAAGCATAAAACAAGAAAGCTAGTTTATGCTCAACTCTTCTGCCTTTCATCAGTGTTACAGCCTTAAAATTTACACAAAATAAAATAATATAGGAGGTTTGAAAAATGATCCTTGTGTCATTCCCATCAGTCAGCTAATCATTTACACCAATCAGTTTCTAGCCTGTATTTGAAGAATGGGTAATGCCCTTATTCACACGAATTCTTTTAGCCTCCTTTTCAATAGTGCAGATGACTATAACAGCATAGAGGGAGAAATTTAGTTAAATAATTCTAATGAGGAAAAAAGCTGCAGGATCCACATTTCAATGGATAGAATTTCCAGATATATGCCATTTTAAAAATACTAATGATTGTAAACTTTAAAATTTAAAACCTGTATTTGAAGACATGATTGGGCTAAAACTGCAAACACCTGCTGCACTGGAAAACAATATGCTTTGATTTAATTTTCTTAGTAACACTTGGTCAAATACTGGCATTTCTAGATGGTAATTATACAAATACAAATTCTTCAAGCACATAGATTTCTATAGTTGAAATTCAGTTGTTGGCAGTAATAATGTCAATGTGTTTTAAAGGCCCGCTTTTACTTTTTCCTAGTAGTGCTCTAAGGCTATTACAAAATAATCCTGGTTCATATTTATTTGTTAATCTTCATACATAGTATGGTCAAAACTGCCATACCACTGTCACAAGCACTCCAGAACCTGGAGTGGAATCCTGTCTCACAACTGAAATTCTCTGCCACTCTAACTTGTCATAGCTACATCATAGTCATTGGAGATGAGCAGATTTACACTGGGCTGAGATATTACCCTTGTACAGTCCTGTACTGCAGGGAGTTATTCTGAATACACACATGCCCTAGTTCAGTTGTGAATTTATACGGGGAGGTATTTCCAAATAAGGATGAAGTAGGAACTTGTACAGAGCTCTCTCTGAATACACAAATCTCCCACACCAAGCACACTGTCAAAATGAGGTCTGATTTGTCATTTGTGCTTTTGTTAGCCAAAGCGATCATAAACCGTCTGCTTCAATATGAAAGATTGCAAGCTATCTAGGAAAGGTGCAGGAGCTACAGGAGAAAGCACTTAGAGAAAATTGCTTATTGAAATCCCCACAGCTGGTAGTAGTCTAAAATAGGATCATTTGGTCAGTGAGGGTGTAAAGGGGTATAAGGCTAAAAACAGGGTGGAAAAATTGAGAATAAAATTGGCCAGAGAGAGCCTGTGACTGAATTTGGCTATTAAGAGCACTTATTCCTATTTTACTGTTCTCTTATTAGATAACTCCGAAAAAAAAACAAACAACATAGTTAATAAAAGGCATCAGTTAGTTCAACACAGACTTAGATATTAATTAGGAACTTGGTAACTAGACAAAATTAAACTTGTAGTTTTTTATAGTACAAAAAAGGAAAGAGTGCAGGGCTCCATCTACAATTACAGTCACAAAGAAAGAGAGAATCTTGGCTACTGATTGAAAATGTTGCTGGTAGGTAAGAAAATGTGTCAAGTCTTTTAATTAAGTACAGCCAGGTCACATCTGAATTTACAATGTGCATCTACGGATGGCTAAGGTTAATGTTACATTTTTTAATGACATAATTTGGCTTTGAGCAGGGACCACAATTTGCCAATTCCTGGTCCTCAGAGGACTCAGAGTGCACAGGCACCAGAAGAAAGAGGAGGATGGCAGGAGAGCAAAAAGCACTTCATTCACTGATCCTATTCTGTCTCATTGCTCTTTTCATAAATGACTTTGAGCCTGACTGTACCAAGAAACATACATTCTCATACTAATTTCACACATACTGCTGTGAGCTTTGGTGGATTCACTAGGAGTGACACATCCATGCCACATCTCACAGAAAGTCTCCTGTCATCTGTCATCTTGGAAGTGTAATATTTCCTGCCCAGAACAATTAGTGCTTCTTTTTCACCCTTTCCACCCCTTTCAAATTTTCACAGAGGTCTAGATCTTAAAAATAAGATTTTTAGTCCAGAGAGAGTTATTAAAGTTCTTGTTCTCAGTCATGTACTGGGAGGATACTACGTCACCTGGAGGATTTCTGTCAGGATGGTATATATTATTCCTCCATATCCTTAAGCAAGACCTCATTTGTAAAGTGTGGATGTTGCATTATCTTCCCTTACAACATTCTGGGTTTTCTTTATACTGTGCTTTGTCTTGTCTCTTTGAGTGATTGAGAGGCTTGTATACATGCTGCAGGCTGCTGCTGATTCACCTCCACTGTGGTGTTTCCCATACTGGCAGTTTTTATATTACCACAGAAGGACTTTGTAAGCTACGATTTAGACTGAATTTTTATGTAGAGACCTCTATTATTCCAGCTGATTTAATCAAGCCTTGCTCAAAATGCATGAGCACTTTCTAAATACATTATTCTGTGTGCAGATGTTGCAGGACCAGTTTTGCTCTTGAAAAGGATAAACCAGAAATTATTTCTGTTGAAGTAATTATATTTGCAATAAGGTGACTAGCTATACTAATATGCTTGAAACTGTACAAATCACTTGGATGGTGAGCCTCCTGTAGAAATGATAAGGTATTTCAGAATTTATAACTGTATTTCTCCATCCATACTGCAAAGGCAGCTTATGAGTGGGAAGGGTCATATTTTAAAAGTGAGATTGTTCCGTGAACTCATCTGCTCTGTCTTGTTCTTATCATTGCCCAAAGGAAATTACAACAATTACTTTGCTGGAAAACTAATATTAGAAGAAATATTTATGTTTCCTTTAATAATATTCAGCAGGAAGGAGCAGGGACAGACAGTATCTTCTGCGTAGTATCTTTCCTTTCACCCTTTGAAATCAGCAGCACCACAAAGGGCTCTGTCAGTCAGGTGTCTGGAACTGTTGTTACAGTTCTGTGTTATCTCTGGCTGGACTTTGCAGTAAAGCTGCTCAGAATTCCTAGTCTGTTAATGACACGATCTGATAAAAAAATCTTTTTGGAACTTTACAGTTGGACAAAGTAATACAGTCAAATGTTTGAAAATAATGTTTTCAGTCATTTGCAGTTGAACAGATAGAAATTTTATGTCTCACCAACTTCTGAGCCAATAGTGGAACAATTACATGTGCTGATCAGTCCTTCCTCTGGCAAACTGTCCTGTTGCTGTTGACGTGTATATCCGTATGCCTGAGTAACTATCAGAAAAGCAAATTTTTCATATTTGGAGCTTTATTATCAGTTTAAGTTATTTATTATGCCTTAGGGAATATATATGCCAGAGTAACACAGTAGGACTATTAAACTTCACAACCCATGGAAGAAGTCATATGTACCAGGCCAAAGTAATACATCATTACATCACTAAAAGCTAACACTGAGAACTAATCTCAGATTTGCAAGTATCATTCTTAAGCCACAAATCAGGGGTCCAGATTTTTTCCCGAAAAGCCATTACTTTGCGTATCTTAGACTAAATGAGAACAATGAATAATAAACTGGAAAATGCAATAATCCCTTGACTTCAAATTTACACTTTGTATTGAAAAGGCATCCTAGATATTAAGTGGAATTTAAAAGGCAGCATCTGTAGCCAAATACTTGGCAATGGCTTACTGATATAAGTATGAGACCTTGCCTTAAAAAGCCTTAATGAATGTTGTGAGGTTTTTTATAAAATAAACAAGACTTGGCTTAGAACACTTCTAATATATTGTATCCGTGCAATTAGTCTATTGTAACAATCAGATCTTAGTTTTGCTGAAAACTTGGCATCTAACTGCCCCAAACTTTGGCATATTGGAGAGGACTGGAAAGAAGTATACTATTCTGATGATGACTTCAGTACGGGAGACTAATTAAAACAGAATCCATGTTGTATAGCTCAAAAGCATCTCTGTTGTAAATCTAGTGAATCACTTAATTATTAATATTATCGTGGAGCTTAGAAACAGAGGCAATCAGGGTCCATTATGCTTGAGACTACATGGACACAGGAGCCAGACTCTCCCCTGAAAAGCCTTCCATCTAAACAGACAACTCAAAGTACAGCAAAGGGAATAACTGCCATGAAGAAAATGAAGCACAGAGATTGTGTCATTGGCTCACAGTACCTAGGAAGCTTTTGGAGGTGTTAGGCACCACATCTACTTGTATTATTTATAAATATATATATAAATAATATCCATTTGATGTAACATGATGTAATCCTTATTAACATATTCTAATTTGGATACATGTAAATAACAGTAATAATCTGTCACGGGTTATCAGGCAGTCCATGATGGTGTTACCTCAAGACTTTACACTTTAAATCATCAATCCTATTAATTTATGAAGTGTCATATCTTACTTTTGAGTTTGTACTGTGAATACCCTTTTTGTATAACAGCTGTGTTTATAGGATTATATATGCAAATATTAATAAGAAAAATTAATAACCACTCATTATAAAAATGGTTCACATTTTTTCTGAGGAAAAAAAAAGATAAAACTGTAAAGAATTGTCATCCCTGTTGCAATTAATTACATTTCTCTGCCCAAGAAATATTGAATAGTATAGACAAAGGCAAGATGGTTACAGGTTTGATTTAACACTACATGTTTTTTTCTGTATTGATTTGGAACTGATATGTGCCTAAGTTGGCTAGTTCTGTCACTAGATATCTCCTTATGATCTCATTATGAGAGATTAAGATACATTAATGTCAGTTCAATGTTGCCTAGGAACCAGTGATTCTTACCTATTTGTGTTTAAAATGGACAAGCAAAGAAACATGCTAATCAGCAGTAAATATGTGCTCACTGCTTGTAAAAAGAAAATTTTCTAAAGCTTGAGATAACTTAGCTAAAGGACACAAAAAAAAAAAAATGAATTAGGATTTGCAGTTCTTTAAGAAGAGTTCATTAAGTATCTCAACATCTAAAATTCCATAATCAAGAGAAAATTACATTAGATTTCACTAAGCAAAAGCAGCAATAAGAAATCATAGTATTTTATGAATGGAAGAGAAGCAGATGTGTTCAGCAATATATACAGATTCAAAGTTAAGGATTTTAATATGTTGATAAAGGAAGATAAGTAAACAAAGAAATAAATCCATGGCTAATGGAGGTAATGACAACAAAAATAATTGTTACTATTTATCTATTAATTTAAAAAAATGACTAATAGTTTGAGTCTATTAGTAGATGGAGATAGCTTGCTAAAAATGAAGCAGAAAAGCCAGAAGTGTTCAGCTAGAATTTCTTTTTTCTGTATTTAAGAAATAGCAGGATGATTGATTGCAACCCACAAGGATGATGAAGCACTTTCCAGACCATTAGTAACAGTGGAGGATGTTAAACAACATCTTATAGGTATAAACATTTTTTAAATCAGCAGGCTTGGCTAAATTGCAAACAATATTACTAAATGAGCTAACTGTGGCTTTTTCTGGCCTACTAAGGCTCATTTTTATTAAATCTTGAAACACTGGAAAAATCCCTAAGGTCAGAAGACTATTAACATTTAAAGAAGGCAAGTAGAGAGCTCATTGACCCAAGCCTCATTTGCTGTGACATTGTTTGGGAAAAAAAAAAATAAAAATCCAAAGAAACCTGATGAGTTTTAAATACACATCTTCATTTCAGGGCACACATCTTCATTTTAGGGTGAAGAAAACATCGGAACTAGCTTTGCTAGTTCCTTATCAATGAAGGCTTCCTCTTTTTTTTTTTTTTTTTTTTTTTTTTTTTCTGACAAGCGAAGCACAATTTTGGCTTCTCTAATGATTTCAAAGAGCCTGTAACATAATGTTTTGATATAGAAAATGTCATGTTAGTTTTTAGTATGATCAAATCCAGCTTCTGCTTCAGAATTTTTGAGGATAAAGGTTTTTGTTATTAGTCTCTTGCAAGCCTTGGATACCTATGCAATTTGTATATGCATTAGAAACTTCTTTAAGACATCTTTTAAAAACATTCCAAGACCAAAACCTCACGAAATCTGGTCACAGTAAAATTGCAGATGTTAAGGTTTATTTTAATGCAAGTTAAAGTTAATACATGAAATGTGAAATGAGGTAAAAATAGCTTATCTTAGCAATTCTAGTAATGACAAACTAGTCTGTACTGAGATTCATTCAAATCTGTGGAACTTGTTCTACTTTAATGATCAGTTTTCATCTGAATTCATTACTTCTGAAACAGAATCTGAATTCTTACTTAGCCAACTACAGATTTTCAAGGTTATTTTTACTATCCTGATAGAGGCTCTCATTTTCAGCATCTGTTTTCCCTAAAATTTTCTGTCTGTCTTTTACTAGCCACGGAGTCTCTTCAACATCAATTTACAGTACTCCTGCAATAGCAGTACTCCTGCTTCTTAAAAGAGGAAATTGTCTGTCTTTGTATCCCCGAACACGGTGAGCTTCTGCTCATATGTTTTCCTCTTGTGACCTCAACTAAGACACAACCAAGTCACAGATTAATGAACTGTGTATTCCATCAAAGGGATAGTTCAACATTCATTCTCTCCAGAGCCTTGGCCATCTGCAGGCAGATTCTCTGTATGCTGCAAGAGTAGAATGTCTTTTGTCAACCCCAAGCAATCTGCTTTTCCATCTGTGATCTCTCTGTATCTTCTTTCTGTTCATTAGCCTTGGGGAATAACTGATCACTCTTTAAGACTATGCCTTGCATAGGAACAATACATCTCCAGCTGCTTGCTACTGCTTTAGTTCTTTAACTGGAAAGCTAAACCTTGTATGCCTACAGTTAGCTTGTCCATGAGTTATCACAGACTTCCATCTTCCATCTGGCCTGCTTTAACAGTTTGTCCATCCAGTAACTTTTTAATTTTTTTTTCATTATTATTATTTTTTTTTTAATCAGTGCCCTTAGAGGCTGTATTGATCAGTTGGCAATTTAAGAGCATGATTTCTATATCCTTCGAAGTTGATCAGTCTTAAAAACATGAACACGAGAAAGAGTATTATCACACTGTGTTTGAACCAGCTGTCTTCTTACTGAAAGGTACGGTGGTCATCGCTCTGCTTTTCAGTATCATCTACCTCAGCATGAAATTATTCTCTTTCCTTAATGAGCTATCATCCTTCAAGTTGTGTTTCATTCTCTTCTGTAAATTTTTGATGGCATCTTCATTAGATGTTAGATGTTGATATAAAACCTATTTCTTCATAATTTTATATAATTTCCTTCCACAGATAGGATCAACATTGATCATCCTTTCACCTTTATCCCAGAAACATCTTTTTCATTTTTCTTTCTGCATACTCATTCTGACTAGCAAAAACAGCAGCCTCACTTCCTTTTGGATCACTTTCAGGCTGGAGAACCTTAGTAGCTATTATCAAATCATATATAGGCTGGAAGGCATCTCTGGTGGTCATCTGGTCTGAACTGCTTCCCATGTGCAACTCTGCAGGTGTGTCTATATTCCATGTTCTTGACACTAAGCAGCTGCTTTACAGTTCAGCATAGCAAGCCAAAGTGCATTTGCAGCATTAAGAACCTCCAGTGGAAAGAGATAATTCCTATTCTCCTTTTTTGATGGATCAGCTCCTGTTCTTTTTTTTACAGTTTACTGTATAGTTCTGTGAGGTTTCATGCAGCATACAACACTATAGAGTTGGAGAACTGTTTTACCCCAGCAGTTGTTGGCCAACAAGAGAAAGATAGCTTTCCAGGCTGCTCAAGCTATTCTGCTTTTTTTCTGGCACTCCTGAAGTGCTGTTTTTCCAGATGGGCTGTCCCTGTTCTCAGGTCCATGAATCAGGATCCAGAAATTTGGACTTCATTGTTTGGCTGGCAAGCATAAAAGGGAGGGCAGGGAGCTATGAGGCAATGAATTGACTGTGGACATCTTGACAGAGCTCCAGTTTGTTTGGTTTGCCTTACTTCCTCTTTTACCTGTTCAACTAATGTTCCTTTTCATTTTTCATCATCTTCCGAAGTCAGCATGGTCTCTTCTCTAGAATAATAATTCTTAAGAAAGGGTAGTTCTTTATAACTAACCACATCTTTCTGTATTATATGCAAAAGTCCTCATGTGTCTGGGTCCCTACTCTGCAGTGTAGCAGTTAGTTTTAACAATGCTTATTTCTTGGCCCGTTGCAGGTTGCCAGGTGCAGTTCCAGACCAACTCCTATGCTACAGCTGCTACACTGCACTAATACTCACTGCAAACTGAGCATGGAATGCATCCTATGGGCTCTAGTTGTGTACCACACAATCACAAAGGAACAAAAGACTTTATTTTTCTAAGCTTGCCTTTTTACTTCCCATTGTTTACCAACTATCCAACCTAGAAAAAAAAAGAAGAAAGGAGTGGTTACTCACGTTACCTTTCTTTTGCCCTCCTAGCACCTGAGGATCTAATTACATTGGCTTGTGCAATTGCTTATTTGCAAAATGTAAGGCGGCAATCCAAGCTATCTGCTACCAGTGCACAATGTCATGCTTCTCCTCAGTTATCTCTTTGGCTGGCAGTGTCCATACAGCTCGAACAAAAGTTAGGAGGCAAGCATCATTTTCCTTCGACCACACAAAGGAGGAAAGGTACTGATCATACATACTACAGTCAGAAATCAATAACTTTCCATTCCCCACCACTGTCCTGGTTTCTTCTTTTCCAAATTTTGCTCTGTACATCTTTCATCTTGAAAATCCCTCCTCATTTGGCTGTCTGTTTTACGAAAAGAGATAATTGATGGCTTTTGGAGTGACATTCTCTCTGCTTAATTTTCATATTTACTGTAATTCAAAATTCTAGAGTAATTTATTTCTCAACTTTGACTATATGGGAAGTGTTGAATTTTAAGAACTGTTTTGCCAGTTCTGCATCAGTTCCAATTTAGGCACAGATGAGTTACACAAGTTAGGTGATCTATAGCTCACACCTGAAATTCTGAATATACATCTTCAGCCATCAGGAGCTACCTGATGTGATGTTGGAATAAGATTTCCTTTTTTCGTTATACTTATTATATGCTACTTCTTTCTACTCTATGAATTCTTGTTCCAAATTAAAAACAATGGGCAAAAAAATGTCCATTGGAGTTTTGATTCAGTTTTGTAAAAATACTACTTTATTCAGGTATATTTAGAAATTATAAGATTCCTACATTCGTATATCAAACTCCAAATGTCAACAGAGAAAATTAAAAAAAACTATTTCATTTTTATTGCTATCTGAAATATTGATATTCTTTTCTTACTAATTAAACACCAATTGACAATTTTTTTCCTGTGTATATTCAGATATGTATTTTTCAACTATGTCAATCCCAAATTGTCTCCAAGACCCCTATTAAATGATCAGCTAATCCTTGTACAATTTGTTCAATTGTAACAGACTTTCAAGATAAAGAAAAAAGGATAGCAGGAGCTTTGTTTGTTACATACTACATTGTAGAATTGCTTACAGTTTTGCAAAATCATTGTAATTATGCTACTAGAACAAATAATGCATCATTTTCCATCCACAAAACACTGTGCATATGACTATACGAGGTCATACATAAAGCAACTAATTTGACAGAAAGTTACTAACTACAGCAAAGCAAATAAACTGTGCCATTAGCATGATATACCCAGAAGTAGAACTGGCTCTAGTAAATCAAAGTTTTTCTTTCTTCTCCTATTATCCTTGTTTCCTTTGTGCCATTGTCACTTGCTGGACAGCAGTAGTAAATTATTTACTTCTACTGTTTCATAAGAGCACATCTCCTTTTCTGTGGTGAACCTTGTGTTGCAACAGTTACTGACTGTTACTGACGTATATTGTTTACACAGTTTAATGTTACAACAATTCAATGTGAGATACACCAGAACAACCCACGGTCAAAGAAAGCTGTCACCAGTTACTTTCTGTTTATTCTGACAAAGATTAATAAAATAAATGAAAAGCTTCTTAAAACTGAGATAACTCCTAGGGCTGTTTCAGTGGAACAGTTTTATTACCATAAGCTGATTTCAGTTACCTGAAATTGCTTCCCACTGGCAGATTTGTCTCTAGACATCTTGAAATGAAGAGACAATGCTGGGAAAGGGGAAGGTCAGTTGCCTGTGCTGGAGAAAAGCAGCACTTGCTGGCTGATGCTAAGTTAGAGACACACTTTAGTAATAAGTGGGCAAATGGTGCCACATTTGCTAGAAGAAACAAATACAAGAGAAACAACTGTTAAAATTGAAGTACCGATTTTCAAGTTTGGAAAAAGAATACAAGAAGAGGGTATTATATTGCTTTCCTGTAACTCATCACCTACTCAGAAGCACTTGGTACAAAATCCTAATAATCATGGATCCGTGATAGTTTAGCAGTACCTACCTAACTGTCAAATAGTTCTAGTTTTAAAATACAAATAAGCTTTCAAAAATGTTTTGATTAGCTGTGATAATCTTTGAGCACAGAGATAAATTCTTGTGGGACAACTCCTTCATCCTATTTTCAAATTATCAGACAAAGATAAAATTGTCAGCATCATACACCAGGCGCTAGTAAAAGAGCTGGATGGATAGATATTTGGCCCTCAAAAATATTTAGTATTTGATATGATACATAATGCAGTATTTAGTGCATAGTGACTCCTAGGGACTGCCAGAAAGGTGAATGTTTTGAGTTGTTGATTCAATGTTTTTCCCTAAAAGGAAGTAAGTGCCTGAGAAAGGATGATTAAAACTTACATGAAAGCACAGAATCCTGTTCCCTGGGAGATCACAAGTAGCAAGATGGAAGACACCAAACAGTAACTTCACATTCTTTAGGATGGTAAACAATGTTTAATTTGCTTCTGTCTGGTCAAGCAATATAGATGATCTTTCGAGGTCTCTTCCAATCCCTAACATTCTGTGATTCTGCGATTCTGTGATATAGAGTTTTCAGCCATGGCCTCATCATGAAGAAAGTATTATTTAGATAAATCAAATAGAAATATGAGATATGGCTCCAGCCAAATACCAAGATACATTATTTAAAACTCTAGTGAACTACTTGCAGGCATTATCTGAGCAATTTTAAACATTAATAAGTCAGTTTCAGTAAATAGGGTGATAAACCAAAATCATAGTGGTTGTCTTGGAGATTTTAGGCGTTCGTCTTTTTATCTTCAATTCTTTAGACATCTCTCTTTCTTTTCTCTCTGACAGAGAAGAAGAATTATTTACACTTAGATAAAAGATACAGATTCAGATTTTGTTCCCGCTATAACACTGCCTACCTAGGGTAACATCCAGAACTTTTCATTCCTCTCACATCATTTCACAATGACTTTGGAGAAACTACACGTTAACACTCAAAGGAAAATAAACCAATTTATTGTTTGTAGATGCATTTTGTTTTGTACTAGGATGAGATTACTACAATTTGGATGGCTTTTTTAAGACAGGATTTATAAGATTAGGGAAGTATTCAAATGAGAATAGGATAGGATAGAGGAATATTCTTTACCATAATTATCACATCTTCAGAAAGGAAGAAGGAAATCCATTTCAACTATAACTGCTGCAAGAATCATGGGGAATTCTCTGGCCTGTAGGATGCAGGAGTTTAAACTCAAGAGTCCTCTCTTTTGTTCTCAGATATACCAAAGGTCAGTGATTGCTCTGAGTCAGTGAATAAGTAGACTTAGGAATCAAAACCCATGGAAACATGATCAATGAAAGAATGAGAGTAGTGAAAAAAATGGCTGATGTGATCGTTGAAGGCACAGTCAAAGAGCTCAAAGAATCAGAAAATCATAGAATATCTCAAGTTGGAAAATGATCATGAACTCCAACTCCCTGCTCCTTGCAGGAATACCTGAAACTAAACCATATAACTCAGAGCATTGTCCAGACACTCCTTGAACTCTGACAGTCTTCCTTCTTACCCTTCTAGAAAACTGGGACATTTTGCCGCTTTCCGTCAACGGGGATTTCTGCAGACTCCCAAGGCTGTTGAAAAATAATGGAGAGAGGACCTACAATAACATTGGACAGCTCTTTCAGTACCCTGGGATGAATCCATCAGGCCACATAGACTTAGGCTCATCCAGCTGGAGCAGCAAGTCTTGAGCAAGTTCAGAGGTGGCTGAGAGTTTATCACTCCCAGGGCTCATGATTGATGTAAAAGACAAAGGCAAAGACGACATTAAATGTCTCTGGTTTGTTTGGTCTCCCTATTCATAATGTGACTTACCTCATCGAGTAGTGGACCAATGATATCTCTGATCCTCCTTTTGATATTAACATATTTAAAAATTTGCATGACCATATAGCTGTTGTCATGTCACATAATATGGAAATGCAGGTATTCCATTTGTACATGGTAATGGCAATGCTAGACACAGAGTTGCTTTAACACTTGTGCTTTCCATAAATCTACCTTTAACAGCAGGAATTGCTTCTTATCCCTACAGTAATGAAATACAACTGTCATCTTGTAAATCCTTCTACTTAGATTATTTTCTCTCTAATCCTGCTGAGCTAATTCTTTCAACTAACGTCTACAAAAGGGTAACTAATTGGGCTTAGTGCTTTCATGGTGTTTGCCATGTTCAAAACATTAAACAAATTTTAATTAATTAACAAACATACAGAGCTAGAAACATGCAAATCAGTCATCATGGTTGTGTTTAATAGTTTATTAATTAAGCTTTCATAATTTGGATTTTATCACAAGTTTGAGTCTAAATGAATTGATTAATTTTTTGAAGGAGGATTGCAAGTGTAATCATAAAGAAGCAGGAAATTGTTTCAGAATATTATGAAGTCAGGTGAAATAATATAATCTGAAAATGCTCAAAGATTCCTACCTTATGTGGTTGATATATTTTTCTAGCTGATGGGTCTTTCCATGCTCCTTCATTATACAATAATGAAAACAAAAAATACTGTTGCATACACAACTCACATCTGCTGTATTCATCTCTACAAGATATTTTTGAACTGAAAAAAATATCATTTCTTCACCTGTAAAATGGCACTAAGGAATACTGACACTAAAAAAGCAAAGCATCTCACTTAATTTTAAAGGGTTCACTCTTTCATCTAAGAAAAATTTCCATACCTCTAAAGAAATATATCAACATCTTCTCCAGTAGGCTTTCACTGTGCATATCAATTATAGTTTGTACTTCATTGCAATTCCTGACAGTTGACAAGCATTTCTGCCTTGCAGAGACAGGATGTGGCCTTTACCAAGGATGTAGACAGCCTAGATCTTTGAGACGAATGAAGAGTGCTCAAAACAAATACCTACTTCAGGAAATCATTCTCAAAATATGCCATGATATTTTTGATGGAACTTCTGGTAACTGAATAGCATATTCTGCAAGAGTGATATTAGAAATGTTTCTTCTCCCATTTTCCTCTCAGGTTGGCCCACCAGGTGCAGGAGAACATTTCTGCTGACTCAGGCATACTAATTTTTTTAATGACTGGATAAGAATTTAGAACTTCTCCTGTGGCATCGAAAATCACAATCGTGATGTTTTCTAGAGTTTGTGGCAGTGGAAAAACAAAACAAAACAAAACAAAACAAAACAAAACAAAACTAAACTAAACTAAACTAAACTAAACTAAACTAGACTAAACTAAACTAAACTGTGTAATCTTGGCTAGTTCAGATGTAAACTTAGGATAAGTGTTTTGCCAGGCAACATGTCCATGTTCAGTCTTTCAGAAAACAAAAAATATATGACTCTATTTTAGGAGTCTGTTTTAGATTATTCCTTCTAGTTTGAAGGAATTTTAATGGACAGGAAGTCGACATGTACCTGTTAGGTAATATTGCAAAAGACTTCATATATCCTTTGCTACAGAAGTGCATTTCTGCACAGAATAAAGCAAAAGGCCCCCAGGCTGACTCAGATACAGAGCCAGTGAAGATCCTTGTCAAGTATGATCTAAGATTAAGTTTTGCTATTTTATGTTTTACTTCAGTGGCATTGCTTCCAGCTTTGTAATCAAGAACAGTATGTTTTTATCAAGAACTGCATGGTGAAGGAAAATATTTGAGTTTAGTTTTATGCTATAGGACTTAAAGTATACTCAGGTAATTTTGACAGGTATCAAATTTACTTGTCTTCTAGATACAGCAAATAAACCATAGAATCATAGAATCACAGAATAGTTTGAGTTGGAAGTGGTCTTTAAGAATCATCTAGTCCAAACCCCATGCAGGGACATCTTTCACTGGATCAAGTTGCTCAAAGACCCATTCACCCTGACTTTGAACAGTTCCAGAGATGGGGAATCCCCAAATAAACTACTTTTGCAAAAACCTGTTTTTCAATATTTACACAGACAGACTAGAGGAATTCAGATGCAATTATTAGTAAGCTGTAAATGCTGGGGCAGGAGCAATGTTATCAAGTACCAGGGAGTTTGTCATCTGGAATGGACAAAAACCAAAACTGTTAGGAAAAGCTCACATCCTGAGGAAAAATTCTTGATAAAGAAATCCAACTGAAGAAGACTATGCTTAATATATTACAAACTTAAAATTAATAAAATATACTATGCTTAATATATTATGAACTTAACATTAATAAAATATATCATAGAAAATCTGTTCATCACTGTAATTTATCTCAAAACAGCAGGAGTCACCCTTGAGGGATATATTTTCTTTTATTTGAATTTCACTGGATTATCATGAAAGCTTAATAGTGGCATAGCCATTGTTAAGCAGTTCTTCATTACCTTGCTACTCTTCCAGTTCTTGAGTGACATTATTTGCAGCTTTTATTTCCAAGATACATAAAATTACCTCCTTGGTCTGGAGAAAGAATTGCTGATTGCTACTTATATTTGTTTTTCCCTCCTATTCTATAAACCTCAAATTGTTCTTGTTGCTTATTGTTATTGTAAAAAGAAGTACTATAGCAGAAATTGAAAGTTACTTCTCTCCCCTGCGAAACGTGACTAACATTTCTAAATACACCTTAATCTGTTGTTGTCTCCATGTGAATAAATAGTAGCTATAAATCCTATTAAAATAGTATTCCATCTAATTATGTGGCAGGTAATGTGATTTTATTCACTCTGTGTTCTTCCTCAGAAGTGCCAGACGCCTTTATCTCCCACTCGGTGTGACAGATTTGCAAAGATGCAGCATTTCCTCAAAAAGACCCATATTGAATCCTGCCAAAAAAACACTGTACAAGCCAACTCCATGAAATCTTAGCAATGAGCCAATGCTAAATGGCTTCAAGATTTAATTCAAATCCTTATAAAGCTAGTTGAACCTAGAGGACTTTTAGGTGATTTCTAGAATTTCTTGCTTTCAGTTGAATGAGTGGAGGAACGTTATTTTTTTCTAAATACGACAAAGGTTATATATGCAGTCCTTACAGAATCTGAATTCTCCTACCAGAGAGTAAATAAAAATCAAACCAAAATGTATTGAATTTCATACTTAATCCTTACAACCACTATATTTCACAACAATTTCTCATGTAATATAATCACAGTAATTTTCTTCTGTGTTTGAGAAAACCAGGAAGATTATGTAATTTTGTTATCTCAGAATCACAGGAGGTGTAATTATAAATAAATTAGCATCAGGGTTAGATAAGATCATGACACCTGGAATCCCACAAATGGAATTCAGCAAAACAGAGGATGTAGAAGTGGACTGTGTTTCCTGAAGCATTTATGTTTCACATAAGGAGAAGATTCATAACCTTAAAGGCTTCTATATCCATGAGGCAGAGAACTAGAAACTAAGGGCCAGACATCCACAAGGCACATCACCATCTATGATACAGATATTTTTTAAGATGACAGCCTGGTAGAATTATTTCAGATCCTGGTTACTAAGCAGAGAAAAACCATAAAATTGCATTCAAAGTGTATAACTTCTTTATTTGCATTCCTCCACCCACCCCTCCTCTTCTCAAGTACATTGCTCAAGATTGAAAACAAAAAATGTAAGTTTTGTAAACAAAAGAATGTGGAGCAAGCAATAATCTTCTCCACATAAACTTCCCCCCTAACTTCAGTAGTTCAGACAAAACATATCTTGATGACAAATGAACGCAAGCTGCTCACACATACTTCAATTTTTTAGCTTTATACTTAAGCTTGGTGACAGAAGACTGGAACAGGCTGCACAGGGGGGTTGTGGAGTCTCCTCCTCTGGAGACATTCAAAACCCACCTGGACACATTCCTGTGTAACCTCATCTAGGTGTTCCTGCTCCAGGGTCAGGATTGGACTAGATGATCTTTTGAGGTCCCTTCCAATCCCTAACATTCTGTGATTCTGTGATTCTGTAATTTTGCTTTGTCAAAGAGACTTCTGCAGGTTGTTAAGATGAATAATCTGATATGTGTATCAGTCCTACCCAATATTCCACTAGCTAATCAACATTCTGTAGTGGGTTCTTTGAGGTAAACAACATACTGGAGGAGTTGGTGGTCTTGCGCAAGGCACACCTGCTCTTTTGGACCTTGTACTTAAGGCTTGAGAAGCCTTAAGCTTAGCATGAGTAGCTGTCATATAACCAAGCCCCCAGCATGCAACATTAAAGAAAGGTGCTGGAATGCCCCAGGCTGGTCAGTGCTGTGCTCTGGTAGATGTCAAGAAAGTGCTAACATACCGCTGTGTAATGAGAAGATGTATGGTTTTGGTTGCCACACATGACAAAAGGCACCGCAGTCTGGGAGGGAGATTAAACCTCTCTGCAGATGGGATCTGCTCAGTGGGCTGTGGGAATTCATCTGGGGTCCATGTGATGATGCATGAAAGTGGGGTTCCCAGCATCTGAAGAGAGTAAGATTTACTTGCTAACTATATCTATCTTCCTATTTCTATTATATT
Source organism: Columba livia (assembly GCF_036013475.1). Classification (NCBI taxonomy): domain Eukaryota; kingdom Metazoa; phylum Chordata; class Aves; order Columbiformes; family Columbidae; genus Columba; species Columba livia. The sequence continues at coordinate 14,418,758 of NC_088604.1, forward strand.
GTCAAAACAATTTATTGTTGTGCCTCTCTGACTGAGATTCAGAAAGAGCCTTGCATGCTCCGTCTCCTCAGTGCAGAGTGTCCTTGGAGTCTTCCCTTTGCTTTCCATGGTACAGATAACTACAACATAGATGGCAAAGTGGCAAATGTGAATCACTGTGGCTCACAAAGTAGTCAGTAATTTACATGTAGCCAAGCAAGCCAAAGACAGAAATAACTACATCCACTATTGGTAGAAAATGGCAGTGTTTTGCTTAGTTTATCCTGTCTAGGCTTTCTGATTATGAATATTTAAACCTTTAGGAAGTCTTCAAACCTGATTAGTCAGTCTTTCCTGCTTTTCATTCTTTATTCTCCATTCTTCTGCCTGTTCTTCTCAAGCTGAAATTTTGCAGTAGCCCAGTATTGGTTTTATGGCAAAAATGTTTTCTACTCAAAAGCAGAAGAAATTATTTATTTCTACCAGTTGTATTTTTTTTTCCACATATTAGTGCCATAAGAAAGTGTTATGTTGTTAAACTCTTTCTAACTATACTCAATAAAAGGTTGCCGTTATTTGGATAACTTTACGAATTAAAATTATTGACTTTAATTCATTTCAGACAAGTCAGTATTATAAAAGCCAGTATCATGGTTGACAGTAATTAATACTTACATTTGCTGTTTCCTCAGAGAGTCAACATAATGAATGTCTGTAGACTACCATTTGCTATCTTATAAATTGTACTTCACTTACCTCTAAAAAAACCAATATATGATTGTTATGATATGTGATGTGTACTCCAAAAAAAGTACTGAGTACAAATAAATTGAGATTATCATCCCAGAAATCTTAAAATCCGTTAAAATAATCAAGCAAACTGCAAAGTGGTCCAATATCCATATTTATACATTTTTACATAAAAATAAATGTTTCTCCCAATAAGTGTTCCTTTCTGGAATAGGATTACAGAAGCCTCGTGGTTCAATTAACCTTTGCGTCTATGGAGAATCTCAAGTCTCCAGACCAAGCACTCCAGTATCATTTATTAAAGTCATTGAAAGTGAAAAGCAGGGGGGATGGAGCATTCGTACATATTTGCAAGCCTCAGAAATTCCATAGTTAATTGAGTAGTTCATTTCTTCCTGCCTGCTCTCTAAAATGCACCTTTCACAGAGCTAACTGTGCTAGTCTAACATGAACATTTCACTTCAGTCCAATTATTTCCTGCACAAAGAACTGTGACTTCGAAATAGTAAGCTGGTGTAGGAGAATATATTGGGAAGCCCTTATTATATACCGTGTATCAAGATTAATTATTGCACTTAGCCTAAAGCCCATCAGGTTAGTCTCCGTTATCATTTAATTTTCTTCCTAGTTATCTTTTAATTATCCTGTTTCCCTACTACTGCTAATATATGTAGCTACTATCCTGCATCTTTTTCCTTTACACAGGAGAACATGTTGCTTTTGAACTGCAGAACAGCTTGTTGCAAATGTTGTGTAAATGTTACCTGCATTAGAAAATCTTTTCTTTAAAATCACAGATTTCATCATGGTAGAATGCCATCAGCGCAGTAACTGATCAAAGTAAACAGAACATTTAATTAGTTTATAGAATTGTTATAATCTGAAATGTTACTCCGATAATTGCTTTCCTTTTTGTATATATGTTTTCATGCATTAGGCAGAATATTGGTATGTGAAGCAGTGGGGATTGACCTTTCACTATCCACTCATTCCCTCCCCAGTGATTAAAAGAAGTTATGGGATAAGTTCCATAAGAGTAAATCACACATTCTTTGGGTTGTTATTGAGGAGGATATTTTGCTTTAATATATTTTAATTTTTTCAACAGGAAAATTAACAGGTAACAAAACAAAAAAAAAAGCGTAACTTCATAGCAAATTGGAAGAGATGATTGCATGTTAAATTTTAACATTCTCTGCTACAGAAGGTGGATAAATTAGCAGAAATAGGAGACAGCTAGATTATGTTACAAATGTTTAAACATTGGTGACTATTCAGTGTGAGTTTTGTTAAAATACCAGTTGCAAGGAAACTGAAGGTCATGCTTCATTGGACAAACTGATAATGGAGACTTTGTAGTGTATTGTCCATTTATTGTTAATTTAGCAAGAATGACATGCTTCACATAATAAGGGGAAAAAAAATTAAAAAAAAACCCAACGAACAAACAAAAGAGGTAGCTCTGCCAGAAAGCTTCCACAAGGCTCACCTAGAGATAGGAGCTTTACTGAAGTTATATGTGCAAAAAATGTGCTAGCCTGATAAAAGGCAGCTGTCAATAATCTGTCAACTATCAACAAATACCAGCTATCAATAATAACTTGATTACTAGAACTTGCTTCAACTGTCAATGTCTGGTAGCAAACCTGAAGATACTTAAGGAGAGCTAAGACTGATGGGACTCAAGAGGCACTGAAGAAGGGCTGCTATATTTCTCTTTTCCCAAATATTTAATATCTGTATGTTTAGCAAGCACATGAAATAAAACACACACACAAAAAATAGATATTTGCTCATTTGTCCATAGTTTCTGGGTGTTTGGTATCTTGCTGAGAACAAAAGTACTAGTGCCAGCAAGGTAGATACCATAAATTCCCAGATGATCACCCTGATGTCTGTCACACACATAAACATGAAACGCTTCATTGGATATTCACACAGTGTATAGAAGAGGTAGCACAATTTCACCCTTTTCTTGACTTAGAAAGTATTTTGAACTCAGAGCTTCTTATTAGAAAGTGCTGAGAGTGCTAAAGAATACCTTATCATAGGCGCTCTCTTCACCTTACTAGGTAAAGCAATGCCGGTCTGCTTGAAAAAATTAAATGCTCGTTTTGGCTAGAGGCAGCCCCATGCACAGCCTTTCTCTCTCTCACTGCCTTTGAGTATTTAATTATTTGTTCAGCATAGAACATCTTCAGAGAAGCCACTGATTCAGGAGCCCTCAGCCACCTCTGGAAGAGGACAACTTTCCTCACTACTCATGGAGAGAGCCTGTAGCAATCAGCTTTGGCCTCAGGGCCAAAGGGCTGTGTGTCCTCTAGTGCTACTTCACCCTGTGATACTGAGCCTAACACCCTGGGGTCTATGTGTTGGCACGTTGAGGCTCCTTCCTAAGAAACACTTTTTTCTTTTTCTGCACAGTTCCCCAGAGCTATGCAGGGAAAGGATCTCATTTAACCTTTTGCTTTGAAAAGGGGAAGATGCTGTTAAAGGGTATGCTGCACAGTATCAAAAAGAGAAAACTCTTCTTACTGGAAGCATTGGTTTGTCTGGTACCTGACATCAAAACATGAGGAGAAAATTGTAGTTCAGAATGTTTTCACTTGTCCCACTAATAATTATTGCATGTGAAATTGTGTGCTGCAGTGGCACTGCTTTTTGTCAATTAGTAAAAGATGAAAATGTGTGTTGAATATGATTCTGCATGGATCTATGTTAATTTCATGGTATGTTTCCAGTTCATATACTTCAGTTTGACAGATTTTGTGAAATGTTATATGGCAACATCTCATTTATTTAGCTAGAGATACTACCTAATGAGAAAAGTAATCAGTCCCACTAGCCTTCACTTTAAAATATCTGTTCCCATCAGAGACATTTCTGAAAACCTTTACCTCCCTTCAGTGTATGATGTGGAGATTTTCTGTCTGAGAAAACTTTCCAAATCCACACATCATAATTTAACTGGAAAATAGTTACTTTCCTCAATGTGTGCATTTTCATTTCTACATTTCAATAATAGCTTCTTTCTGCTGTTAAGATTTAAGCAAAGTTTTTCTCTCCTGCTAGCCAATTATTCTAATTCAGTTCATGTGGCAGTGGAAGTACAATTAATGCACACTCTGTGATGGTGCAGCCATTGTCATAACAATACCTTGTCACACTTGTTTTATTGAATGAGCTGTCAAGCTTTGTTGTATATCAGAAAATTCTTCACTAATATTTTTAAACTTTTCAGTTTAACAGAAATTTTAAATACCAAATAACAAATCATTTAAGCAGTCATGACTGATAGACCAGTATTATGTTCCTTATCCTATAGATAAATACTATAGTGTGTTTTCCAGTATCATCATTCAGTCAGCTGGAAAACTGTGTAAAAAACTAAATTCCTACCTCCTATATTTATGTTATTGCACTTTACCTAAGGTGAGAACTCAGCTAAAAAAAAAAAAAAAAAAAGCAAATCTCACAACCCTTAAATCTCAGAGTAGTTGCAAATTAAGAAATTTTAACATGACTGCTTTTATACGAAGAAAAAATATAAAGACACTGTAGGGCAAAATGTGTGAATGCACCTAGGTGCTTCATGAAGGCCAGATTACTAATTATGACATATCTACCAACAATTTGAATTATTCTTTTCATTGCATAGAAATAAACTTAGTATGGACTGTTTGCAGAAGTTATATTGTTATATGAAGCCCTACATAGTATTAGTAAAGTTTCTTCTCAGTTTTTTAATTGAATTTGTAACTTCTCCCAAAAATAAATTATTTGTTTATCTGACATTTTTAATAAACTTTTGTAAATAATCTGAAGTGTTGTTTTCTTTTGCACAAAACTATTTAGCAGCTCACAAATTTAGTTACCATTGCTTCATAAAATGTCAAAAGGACCAAATACACTGAACCTGTTATAATATACATGATATACCTAGTGTTATTAATGACAAGTTCCTGTAATAAAACTAGACCATTTATCTTTGTTCAGATCAGATACAAATGCATAGACTCTAGAAATAAACTGGTTTACTTAGTGTACTCTTGTATACTGAATGATTAAATTTCATGTTAAAGATGACATTCAGAAAACAGTATTGTGTAAAAATACTATATTAAGAGAACAATTAAAATGACACAAAGGGTTTAAAAGAACTTGAATCATCTTATATTCTGATCTTATGCACATTAATAAAAGCTATAAATTCTAATCCAAACAACCCAAACATTCAGTACACTAAGAATCACAATTCTTCATTTTTTTTCTTCTCTTGCTGAACTCCCTTCACCTTTTAAAATGAGTTTATTTTTCAGTCTGTGAGGAGCCGAACACACCAAACAGTTCCTTCTAGAGCACCTCCCGTGTGTGCACTCTGCAGGCAGGTAAACCCAATCCACAGGGGCTTTGCTCTGAGAATTTCATCTGCTTATTCTGCAGGAGGATTTTTCTCCCTTTCCCTTTAGAAATAAAGCACAGAGGAAACTGAATTTTCAGAACCTCAGGCTTTTGGCTAGCCAAGAGCACCATAGACCCTCTGGACTCCTACCATGATGATTATCTAATCGTCCAAGGAAAGAGCTATCTACCCTGCTGTATTTTAAGCACTTACCTGAGGTGTCTGATTTAGGAATCTTATCATTAGATGGTATCCCATCGTCCCTGAAAGTGCTTTTCATGACTGGTCTAGAGAGAATTTAAGACACAAACCCTCTCTGAAGAGGACTTTTTTCCTCCATTATTATAGGAAAAGTGCAGGCAACTAAGTTAAGTGCCCAGTATGAGTACTATATGAATACTCAAGGATATACTCAGAAATGAACGCTTCCTCTTCTTACTAGTGAGGCTTACTCCGTAAACAGGTATCTCTTCTGCAGAACTTATCATATGAATACATAGCAGAAATGGTGCCAGTACATCCTTACAGTCTTATTATTCATACCTTCTATTAATTACTGGTCTTGACAGACCTTCAGTGTAACATACACAAGTGTTTGTACGTTCTTATATGCCTAGTGGATAATTTCTCAGTGTGACAATGAAGAGTTCAAATAGGGAAACACCACTTGTGGGACTTACATAAAATTTCAGCAGTCCTGAGCAATTTGAAGTTCACATACTGGCAAATGTGTTCCTAGAAAGTGATAGTTGCAGAGCATTAAAATTCAAGACATCATGTTTTGGAATGAAGGAAAATTTTGAAGAGCATGCAGTCAGAAACCACACAATTTAGTAGTAGGGAAAGGAACCTTAAAGTGTCTGAATAAAAACAACACTGAAAAACATCTTTTATAAAGGACAATCCATCTTCATAACTAAAAGATATCCAAAGATCTTGCAGGTTGTAGAGAAATCTGGTAAACAATCAGATCACAATATGACATTAGTTAAAGATTAAAAAGAAAACAAAAAGCACAACCGAACCAAACCAAAATGAAACCAAACCAAACCAAAACCAAAACCAAAACAAAGCAGACCAAACCAACCAACCAAAAAACCGACAAACATTTTCCATCCTCAGTTTCAGTGCAAACATTTACTACCGGCACAAGATAGTGCAGATAAAAAAGGTACCCATTTACAATACTCCTTCTTTCATAAATGGAAAACCTGATAGAAGGGCAGATTAAGCAAAGGATGCCCAGTTAGTCAATGAGAAGGTCTGACACAATGCCACTTTCTACTATGTCATTAAATTGCATGGTGTAAAGCTTAACTCTCCATCAAACAAACACATGAACAAAATTGGGAGAAAAATACTGAGGAATAAACAACATCCCATCTCTCCAAAACTTTCTTCTCTGCTTCAGAGAATACCACCCAATTTGTACTCAGGTAAAGAAGGCTAGGAAACTGCAGAACATGCAGGAAAATTGCCTGCTGTTTTGCAATTTTCCCATATTCTGTCCTTCTACGGAGAATTTAATTCTGAAAAAAAACCTGAAAGATGCCACTCAAAAAGGCATATAACCTCTATGAAATTGCTCTGGAATAGAAGTATTTTGGACAAGTCAAATGATGGTAGATAAACTATTGTAGAAAAGTGATCAGTTTTGTTCTTGTAAACTAACATATTCCTACTGTAGAACTGGTCTTGCTGCAGGATCCCAAGTGAGAAGCCCAGGTTAACTGTTAACAATGCTATAGACGAGGATTTGACTACTCCTTTTTTGCAAAACCAAAAAAAACTAATAACTCCAAAGAAACAAACAAGAAAAAGTAATAAAAATTTTGATCTGCTCCTGACTCCCATTATACTTTCTGAGAATAGTGAAAGTGGCTGCAAAAGGAGTTAAACCTGTAGATAAGTGAGAACCAAGCAACAAAATCACAGAAACATTATAGGTTAAGATACTGTTACATAAATGAGACAATAGAGAGTCATGGCAACTAGTGAGAACATTAGAAAAATGAAAGAGATTAAATATACAAAAATATTCCAGTATTATTGGTCAAAACCTTCCTAACATAAATTTTTGTTGCTTTGTAGCTTAACCTGGAAAAGTAGATGAAAGTAAAAACTGCATTGAAGAATATTAAAAACCAAAGAATAATAAAAACCAAAGTAAGATTTTTGCATCTATTTTTATTTTCAGTATCCTATTAAATCAATAGTCAGACTTAATTGAATTATTGGCAATTTGCTATTTCTTTTTGCTTGTATTCAGTATTTAAGTAGACCACAAACGTAACTTCAGGTACATTTGTGGTTAACCAACAATGTCAGCAGTTTGCTGTTTTGAGAGTGTCATTTAACAAGTTCTCTAGTTAGGTTTCCTGTAGCAACATTTGTCTAATAAATTACTGTGCATCAGCCGTAGCAATTCAGTCCCAAGATATAAGGCGGTGCTTATTTACAAGAAGCATTATGGGAATGCTAACAGATAACTAGACAGTCATTGGAATGAATATATCCTTAGGATACAAGTAAAAACAAACAAACAAACAAACAAACAAAACCCAACATTTCAAAGGCAGAAACTGCTTTAGAAAACAACGTTTTATAGAACTAGTACAAGGTCAGAGCATGCTGCTGACACAAGCATCTTTATAGCCAAACTTAGAAATAATTCCAAAGTTGTATTTTTTATTTACTTCTGAAAACACTGAAAAGGGCAGATTATGCCTTCATGATTTATCAGGAATAAAATTTCAGCTCACAACAATTCCATTAATTACACTGGAATTGAGTTACTTATAAAGAGTACTCAGCCTCCTATGACAGAGTGGAAGTTGAGGAAGTTGATGAGGCCTTCTATGGGCAGCTGAGAGTGGCCTCACAGTCACAGGCCCTGGTTGTTGTGGGGGATTTTAACTTCCCTTATGTTTGCTGGAAGGACCATTCAGCCAGCCAGCCACAGTCCAGGAGATTCCTCCAGTGCATTGATGATAACTTCCTCAGGCAGATGGTGGAGGAGCCAACTAGGAGAGGTGCACTGCTGGATCTTATCCTCACTAACGAGGAGGGTCTGGTGGAAGCAGTAAAGGTTGAGGGCTGCCTGGGTTGCAGTGCCCACGAGATGGTGGAGTTCAGCATCTTGTGTGGCAGGAACAGAATAGCAAGTAGAATTGCAACCCTGGACTTTAGCAGGGCTAACTTTGGCCTTTTCAAGCAATTGCTGGGGGAAATCCCATGGGCAAGACTGCTTGAAGGAAAAGGGGCCCAAGATAGCTGGATTGCATTCAGAGATTGCTTCTTCCACGCTCAGGATCAGAGCATCCCCACATGAAGGAAGTCAAGGAAGGGAGCCAGGAGGCCTGCGTGGTTGAATAGGGATCTGTTGGGTATGCTCAAGCAGAAGAGGAGAGTTTACAGGTCATGGAAGCAGGGGCTGGCCACTTGGGAAGAATATAAGGCTCCTGTTAGAGGATGTAGGAAGGCAGCTAGGATAGCCAAGGCCTCCTTAGAATTACAGCTGGCAAGAGGGGTCAAGGACAGCAAAAAGAACTTTTACAAATACATAGCAGATAAAACTAATACCAGAGGCAATGCAGGCCCACTGATGAACGGGGTAGGTGCCCTGGTGGCAGAAGATACAGAGAAGGCAGAATTACTGAATGCCTTCTTTGTCTCTGTCTACTTTGCTGGAGGCTGTCCTGGGGAGCCCTGTACCCCTGAGACCCCGGATGAAGCCAGGTCAATGGAGAAGTTTCCTTTAGTTGATGAGGACTGGGTTAGGGAGCAATTAAATACTCTGGACATCCATAAATCCATGGGTCCAGATAGGATGCATCCGCGGGTGCTGAGGGAGCTGGCTGGAGTCATTGCTGGACCTCTCTCCATCATCTTTGCCAAGTCTTGGGAAACGGGGGAGGTGCCTGAGGATTGGAGGAAAGCAAATGTCACTCCAGTGTTCAAAAAGGGCAAGAAGGAGGACCCGGGTAATTATAGACCGGTCAGCCTCACCTCTGTCCCTGGGAAAGTAATGGAACAGCTTATCCTTGGTGCCATCTCAAGGCATATCAAGGATAAGAGGGTTATTAGGGGCAGTCAGCATGGCTTTACCAAGGCTTGACCAACCTCATAGCCTTTTATGAGAATGTAACAAGGTGGATGGATGATGGCAGAGCGGTGGATGTGGTCTACCTTGACTTCAGTAAAGCCTTTGACACACTCTCCCACAGCATCCTCACAGCTAAGTTGAGGAGGTGTGGTCTAGACAATAGAGTAGTGAGGTGGGTTGCAAACTGGCTTAAGGAGAGAAACCAGAGAGTGGTAGTCAATGGTGCGGAGTCTAGTTGGAGGCCAGTATCTAGTGGAGTGCCTCAGGGGTCAGTACTGGGGCAATATTATTCAATATATTCATTAACGATTTAGACGAGGGAATAGAGTACTATCAGCAAGTTTGCTGATGACACTAAGCTGGGAGGGGTGGCTGACACGCCAGAAGGCTGTGCTGCCATCCAGCGGGACCTGGACAGTCTGGAGAGTTGGGCGGGGAATAACCTAATGAAATTTAGCAAGGGAAAGTGTAGAGTCCTGTATCTGGGCAGGAACAACCCCAGGTTCCAGTATAGGTTGGGAAATTACAAATTAGAGAGCAGTGTAGGGGAAAGGGACCGGGGGGTCCTGGTGGACAACAGGATGACCATGAGCCAGCGCTGTGCCCTTGTGGCCAGGAAGGCCAATGGCATCCTGGGGTGTATTAGAATGGGGGTGGTTAGTAGATCGAGAGAGGTCCTCCTTCCCCTCTACTCCACCCTGGTGAGACCATATCTGGAATATTGTGTCCAGTTCTGGGCCCCTCAGTTCAAGAAGGACAGGGAACTGCTGGAGAGAGTCCAGCACAGGGCAATGAAGATGATTAAGGGAGTGGAGCACCTCCCTTATGAAGAAAGGCTGAGGGAGCTGGGTCTCTTTAGTTTGGAGAAGAGGAGACTAAGGGGGTCCTCATTAATGTTTATAAATATATAAAGGGTGAGTGCCATGAGGATGGAGCCAGGCTCTTCTCAGTGGCAAACAATGATAGGACAAGGGGTAATGGGATCAAGCTGGAACACAAGAGGTTCCGCTTAAATTTGAGAAAAAACTTCTTCTCAGTGAGGGTGACAGAGCACTGGAACAGGCTGCCCAGGGAGGTTGTGGAGTCTCCTTCTCTGGAGACATTCAAAACCCACCTGGACATGTTCCTGTGTGACCTCACCTAGGCGTTCCTGCTCCAGCAGGGGGATTGGACTAGATGATCTTTTGAGGTCCCTTCCAATCCCTAACATACTGTGATACTGTGATACTGTGGTGAAACATACTCCAGAGAAGCTTTGCTCTAACTCCTTGCCCAAGAGAGGAAGGAAGGGTCTTCCTGAGTCTCACATCTATTTTTGCGAACATGATGGGCAGCAGTTGTGTAGGTAGTCAGCATATACACAGTACCAAATTAACTGGACAGAGCAAAGGGATTTCTCATTTTCTGTCAGACAAAGATAAAAAAAGAAAAGCGTGATCCAGAGTCTGTTCAGAGTGGAGTTGAAATAGATCCATAAATGCTCATGACCAAAGTTTTCAATTCTCATTGAAAGCAGTTTTCTGAATAGCATAGCTAGGTAGTTATGCTACATTCTAGAACTTTTATTGTATTTTGCCATACAGGCTACCAAGGAAGAATAACACCCTGTGTTCTGCTTAAAGGAAAACAACCTGCCAACCCAGTCTAGGGAGAGAAAATCTATCTCACTGAAAGTCATTAAAACCTTTTTTCTGCTCAAACACACATAAAAATTCAAAATCTTTACAAATAGTTTCTGATTGAGGCATCCTTAAATATAAACTCTAATTCAGTTTTATCTCAGCAAGTGCTGCTACTCAAGCCTGTTTTTTTAAAGATGCTTGACTATAACTTGAAAGAAATGCTACTGTTGGTTTTAACTGAAAATTGAACATCATCATCTAGGTCATGGTAAGTATGGATTTCCAAAAACATCAAACTGATATCAACTGCTGAAGGTTGTTTTTTGATGGAAATCATAGTGCAAGATGCCTAGGTGTCTGGAGCAATTAAGTCCACTCAGCTGTATTCCATTTCCGACCTGGCATGCCTTTCTGCTTAAATCTACTTTATCAGTTAAAGAAGAGATATTGATGAGGCAGCATACTGGTTATTTTTAAGAGACAACTGGATATGTAAGACACTATAAGCTTGACAAGGGTATAACACTAAAGAATGTTCCAAGATGTGATGTCACTTCTGCAAGGTTTCTGCATTACCACAGGTAATATTGATTCTGCTACTGGGTGTAGTTTATTGGTAACTTTATGTTATTTATCTGGCAGAATGAGGCTATTATAAAGAGCTGACAAACTCAGTAAAATAAAACAAACGTGCAAACAGCAACAACAAAAAAGAGGTGCGTTCGCATGTTTGTTTGTTCATTTGTTTGTTTTTAGTGAAGTAAACCACCAGACCCTCAGAATAAAACTCTGCAGGATCAGCTCTCAATTGCTTTAATCTTTATTTCTTCAGTTTTATTTGGGTATTTTCATTTTATTTAACACTCCAGTGAACTATCCAATGAAAAACTACTTGTGTCAGATATCAACTTTCCCATTTTCACTTAGAGAAACAAATTAAGACAGTCAATATAAATCAATTATCTTTTTTTTTTTTAATGATTCCCAGATGTAGGCTGCAATATTTCATGCATCACTAAATCTATCAAGTAACGATTGTTTTCTTGGAGCTAACAGGGATAGAACCATTCATTTTTTTAGTATCTTTTTCCCATGCTGATGTTAGTTTTTTTTCTTGGCTGTTTCAGACAGAAATGAATGGCTCCCCCAAGGCAGAAAGAATCTGTAAATTTAGCTTTGCATTCCACCCCAAATCCAGTTATTATAACAACCCTGCTACTACTGTTATAGTTAAATGTCTGTCAGTGTTTCCATTATAACCCTTTCTGTGGGAGTTTATAACTCAACCATTAAAAAAAATATGCTCCAAGCTAAACTTTGACATACACGGTCAGAATACATTAAAAGAACAAATCAAAACAATATACCTGCAAAACCACCTCCCCTGCCCCAACTTTCTAAAACACTATGACGGCAAACTGCCTGATGTTTCAGTGTCTCTTGAAGTAGGCTGCTGTGTGGGACAGTTATTAATACCTACCTGTCATAGTTACCTGATCTATATTTTGATACATGGTAAAGAGTGAAGAGACAATAAAAATATAATAAAAAACTTATTCATACATTTTTTAAAGTTCTGATATGAAGCTGTGGAGAGTAGACCTGTAGGGAGAACTACAGTGGTAACACTGTCCGTGACATGTTCAGTTAACATCTTGACTCACTGATAACTGATATTTTTAAAAATCAATATCACCATAGCATATCGAATTATGCCTTCACTTATTAACTGTAAATTAAAGTCCATGAATCTTCCTCTCCTATAGTGTTAAGAAAAAAACTCTTTAAAACAACACTCATCAAGCAACTCAGAAGAGCAATTTTAGACATGGAGAAGTCAATACCTAGGATGGCGTCAGGAATTGTCACAGATGTGAACCTATTCTAATATGTTTCACTTACTGAATCAGTGCACTGAGGAATGTTGGAATGAAATGTGTTACGTTAGGATGATGGAGAAAACATTTTCAGAGCACTTTGATTTTCAGCCTTTTTGTTGTGGTTAGCTGACTGTACTTACTTCTTTGCAAAGCATTATTCCTTCATTTTGTTGACTTTTTCTGAATTACTTCAGGAAATTGTCAGAGGGCTTACAGCTATAGAGGCCACCCCAGGTTTGCTTGAGTAGCTCGCTCTGTTTAATTTACCTTACTTTGAAGTTATAAGACTTCCTGTACCAGTGTTTTGTGGCTTTAGAATCCCTCATAATCTCACTACAGATTAGACTCAACTAATTAAATGTGTCATTGGCAGGTTGTCACCCCAGCACAACCTTTTACAGATCGTTAATTAATACATTACAATCTACTAGCCTGAGCACAGTACTTGCCCTTCCCCGCTTAACCTTTTGGGATCCTGAAATAGATCATTTAAACCTCTCTCTGGTTTGAGGCTTCTGTTTATTTGTTTGTTTTGTTCTTCTGTGTTCAACTTTTAATTCCATTTTTCTTTCCTTGCCAGTGTTTGTTAATTTCCTTTTATTTTATTTTTAATGCTATTCTTTTATTAGGTCCAATCATTTCAGTAGTGTCCTTATACTTGAGTGAATTTATTATTTTATACTTCTGGATTAAATTGACTGGACTGAATTGTCACAGATACTTTCAGTTATAGGAATTGTACCAATTTATACCAAGTGAGGATTTGACTTCATGTGTTTTACACAACACATGTATGGCATTCTGAGATGGAGGTAGTCTTAGGTCCACGCTTCATATTTCTTTTCTTTTGTTGGACTTCAGTATTCTGCTTGCTTGTCAGAGCCTGTATTTTATGATTTAATTTGAGCACAATTCAGTTCTATAACGTAATCTAGTCAGCCTAGTCGTTATTTCCTGAGGCTGCTACAGGATATATAGAATGACCCTGCTGTGAGATGTAAGTGTATTAACATGCAATGTTTCATTGATTTAATTTACAATGTTACATTATTGCTCTGTGTGAATACACTCTAAATGCCATGGAGAGCTCTACGAAATGTATTGAAACACTGTCTTTTACTTAAACTGCTTTGATAGGCTGTTGCACTACAGAGGCTAAATATATTTGTAATATCTCTGGCCCATATTTGTTTGCACTTCATTTTACGAGGAACTCTCACAAATGTTGGGACTTCGCTCACACCATGCTGTCATGGTTTAACCCCAGCCAGCAACTCAACCCCACGAAGCCATTTATTCACTCCCTGCCAGTGGGATGAGGAAAGAATCAGAAGAGTAAAAGTGATCTTAAAAGTGACAGTTTAATAGGTAAAGCAAAAGTCACACACCCAAGCAAAACAAAACAAGGATTCATTCACTACTTCTCAGGCAGGTGTTCAGCCATCTCCAAGAAAGCACGGCTCTATAATGCATAATATTTACTTAGGAAGTCAAACACCATCACTCCGAATGTCCCCCATTTTGTTCTTCTTCCCCAGCTTTATATGTTGAGCATGACATCATATGGTACAGAATATCCTTTTGGTCAGTTGGGGTCAGCTGTCCCATCTGTGTCCTCTCCCAGGTTCTTGTGGACCCCCAGCCTACTTGCTTGTCAGGGGATTGTGGAAAGCAGAAAAGGCCTTGACTCTGTGTGAGCGCTGCTCAGTAATAACTGAAACATCTCTGTATTAACAACACTGTTTTCAGCACAAATCCAAATCAAAGCCCAAAACTAACTACTATGAAGAAAATTAGCTATCCCAGCCAAAACTAACAGACATATGTGTGCTAGTCATATGAACAGGAGGTTTAAAACCTTAAAAAGGCATTCTGAAAATGCATAGCAGTGACCCACAGCTTTAACCATTTAAATCAGCGCAAGAAGTTTTATTATTGTCTTCCATGTGGATAGAGTTTGGTTAATGTGGACATATTTTCATAAGTCCTAGCTGACATTCAAACTCCTTAATCTGACGCAGTGATGTCTGGAGTGCTATCCGCAGCTCCTCCACACTAAGGACTGGTCTTGTGCACCAGTCAGACAGGTCCAGACTTCTTCCTACACAGCCAAAAGTATGCAAAATGCAACATCTTAAAACATCCTTCAAAATGTGAACCAAATGAGCTGGGTGACTGGAATCAGGGTGTTGTGGAGCACTACAGGTGGAGGGAGCTTTGTAATGAGGAAATTTGCTTGAAAGGACTTTCCCTAAAAGTGTCACCAAGCACTATAGACCCTCCCCACCATGAGACCCAAAATGGTGGGGCCACTACAGATACCAAAGCACATGACATATAGAAGGCTTGATAATTAAAACTGAAGTTTTCAGTATAACTCCTGAGACTAGTTAAAATGAAGATCTACTTGTAACTCTATAAAATAATATGCCCTGAAATAAACAGCTAGAATTCCTGTATAATGTATGGAACATATTAAACTTTTCATAGTAGATTTGCATTTTTTACCATGAAGCTGTGTGAGGCAGCCAATATGTAATACAACATAAAAAATCATGGATTAAATCTTGTTTCTTTCTCATACTGAAATGTCTCCCTGTCTTTATTCAGCATTCATAGCCTTGTTTCTCCTTCAAGAAAAAGTATTTAAAATCTTATTTTTTAAAATATTTGGAGTTGCTAAATTGGAACTATTGCATTGCACTAAGAAACAGATAGAGATTATTGTGACTTTCATAAACTTACCAAGTGAAGGGTTTCAATAGTCTTCCAGGACTTCAGAAAAATCCATATCCATAGGAAAGTGAATTTATATTTTTCCTTTGTGCAAGGAGACTCTACTCTCTGTTTTCCCAGGGAAGTGTCCAAACCATAATGTTTTTGCTCTATCACTCTTCTGGGGAAAATGTTTCATTTGCATTAAGTAATAAGATCTTCTGTAGCCCAAAAGGGAAAGTATGCCCAGACTTATGGTCTTTCAGTACAATGCTTAGTATACTAAGCAGGAAATCTGGATTCCAATAATCATTAACTTAACATGTACAATTTTATGTTTCTACTGTGGGTATTATAGCCTCTTGGCCCAGGGGTCTCCTTTTAGGATTCTCATGTACGGAACACTAAAGAAGAATTTGGGCATTGATGCATCACAATTGCCAATTTACAGACAAAAGTCTATAAAATTTCTTGCACTGTCAAGTTTAACTTTTTGAAAGACTCCTATTGAAAAGCAAGGTCAAACTGCAATTTCAGGAGGAGAATAGGTTTTGTGAACTCTGTCATCACTTCATTTTACTTCTATGCAAGGAAAACTGTGTCTTATGTTCCAAGTCACAGTACATTTATTCTCACATAGTTTTATGCTGCATTCACCACCAAATATTTTCTGTCAAAATGTTTATATCAGCCATGGAACTGTTACAGAAAGTAACAACGCTTATACGGCTTGGAAGGAACAGATTTCGTCTGGTGTTGGCACATCTTTTGTCTCACAGTATAACTGAAATATATTTTGAATGCTTTGACTACAGTGTAGTGATCAATAAAGCAGGAGTACAGATATTTCTGTACTGTTTAAATAAAGGTCATAACCTGTTGTCCCCCTTTTCCCCCCAGTATGACTTGATTCCTCATAACACTGAAATTTAAATAGGTTCTTCTGTGGATTTGAGTATAATGAAACTGAAGCTCTTCAGACCTATTAAAGAAAATATTTTCAAAGCATCATAGCAATCTGGATAAAAATTATTGCTTCCAAATAATAAAAGAAGGATTACTAAAAATTATAGACAAAAGATAACATGCACTGGAAAGGATATTTATTTATTTATTTATTTATTTGCTCAAAATCTCAGGATCTGACTACAAAATCTTTACAAGAAAAGTCTCTTCTCATAAGAAAGGAGCTCTAGGCCCCTAATCATATTTATAGCCTGCCATTGGAGTCCCTCGAGTAATTCCTTGTCCTTCTTAAACTGGGAAGCCCAGTACTCCAGATGCGGTCTCACCAGGGCAGAGTAGAGGGGGAGGATAACCTCCCTCAACCTGCTGATGACACTCTTCTTAATGCACCCCAGGATACCATTTGCCTTCTTGGCCACAAGGGCACATTATCGACTCATGGTCAACCTGTTGTGCTGCTTTCATGCTTTCACATGCCATTGTGCTTGAATATTATAGGCCCTTCTAATAGGCCTTCTGTCCTTAGCTGTTTTATAAAAGCCACAGTACAGTCTCCAAAACACACCTGAATTAAAAGTCATAATATATATATACATAAGTATAGATATTTTCTTCAATGGAGACAATACATTTCTACCCTACAGGAGCCCATGAACCCTCAGATGAACCACAGATATAATCTTAATGCAGAGTATCTGAAACAGGATAAGACCGAAATTCACTGAATTGTTTTATCATGAGTCTGTAAAACAGTTTTTGCTGTTGCAGATGCCTGGATTCACTGAAGTTTCAAAAAGCATCATAACTCCAAATACAATACAACTTCTAGTAAGTGTCTTCAGTTCTCTTCAAGCCTCCAAACTCCATGGTACAACAAAAAAGAAAATAGAGAAAATATAAACAGGAAAATATCTTAAAATTTTAACAATGTAATGAATTAAAGATAAATCTGTAATTATTTGGGTTAGGGTCATTTGGGTTATGAATTTTAATTACTCTTGGTGAACTGAATCAACAGCACTACAAGAAAGCAAGTGACAATAAACTTACAGTACTAAGAAAATTATGAAATTTTTGAATACAGCTAGACAGAGTTACATCATAAACAGAGGATTTTTTTCAGACTTTTATGTAATTGATATATTTTGTCTGCTGAACCTTGTTCTATACCACTTAAAATGAAATAAATGACTGAACTCTATATTCTAAAATGGATTCCAAGAAAAATGTTAGGTTAAGTATGCACTGACTCGTTGTTGAATTGCTTCGAGAGAAATCTTAAGTTCCCTCGGAGCATTCATCTTTAGGGCAGGTAATATAAAAATGAATAAATAAACACTGGCATTAAGCGGAAAGAGGATGAGAAAGAAGCATTTCTAGTAAAAAGATTTGCAGAGCCAAGGGACAAGGTGGGTCAAACCAAGACTATCAGCACTGCAATAAAAGAATGCTGATATATTCTCTTACTACAGCATTAATGTCTTGCCATAGTGGTGATCTTTGTGACCTTATCAAGATCTACTGCAATTTCTCAAGAGAACTCTGTTTTGACTTATAACCTTGCTGATACACACAGGAACATATAAATGACACAGATGTGCTATCAGTTGGAAACATAACCTTTCTTCTGCTTCTTTTCAAATCCCGTAGTTCACTGCTAAGGGACAAGAATAAAATAAATACATTTTGTATGACATAGAAATGTCTCAGTTATAAGAAGGAAAACATCAGAAAATGTCATGAGCTGAATGTAAGGGGACACTATGTGGAGCTTTGGACATTATTACATAAAACATATCATGCGTATTTTCAGCTGAACTTTTGAGCATTACATCTCCAAAGTCATGAAGTACTTTTTTTAGAATGAAGATGTCATGAGCCATTGCACAGACTTTGGCCTTTGAATACTCAACTGCTTGGGAAAGGTTCAGCTGATTTTTCAGTATTTCCTGAATTGTTCGGGAACTAGAGAGTTTCATTTAAAGACAATTTACCTTTTCTGTGGTCTACAACTGTAGTTACGTTTTAGGGGTAGACAGTATCAACCCTTCTATGTAGATAATAGTATACATATTTACACAAATTGTGTATAAGAAAGTGCATAAGAGACTCTTTTAGAGTTTAATATATGAGTTTAAAAAATGCCCAGTATGTCTTAAAGCATAATGATCTCCCTAGAGGGCGACCAAAAGCTCAAGATATTGAAACTGGCTAATTAAGAAATCATTTGCATTCCCCTCCTGTTGGCAAGACACATATAATGATTTTCAATAAGTAAGGGCATGACAGTCTAACTTGACATATAACTTGCTAGTAAGCCACAAAGTTATAAGTAAAAAGAAAGAACACTCAAGGTGATGAAATGGAAAGGCAGATTCCTGATGCTGCTTTACCAGTCAGTTTTATACTGCCAATGTTATCCTTTTGTTAAAGGAAGTTCTCATAAGTAAAGGGTGTGGGTTTTTCTGTCCTTTTTTTTTATTTTTTTTAAATTATGTGTAATACAATCCATATTATGAAACTGCAATATATACATATATAAAAATACGTTTTCAAAGGCCTTTGAAGACTTTAGCCTCCAGCAATTTAAAGTAGCTATTCTCCAAACTATTAACCAACTTTCAAATAGCTTGCATAATTCACAATTTCAAAGGGAAAAAAAAAAGGCTATAAAACTTTAGTACGTATGACAGCAATAAAAATAAGCATAAACAATATATATTTTTATATGTAAAACCCATTCATTACCTAGTGACAATAAGATGCTTCAGGATTCTGAACTTGTTGTGATTAATGTACTTCTTGTTTGCATCAGTTTCACTTCATGCCTCGCTACACACCCAAGGTGTCCATTAATCAGCACTGCCGCACAGTCTGTCGTATCTTGTTGCTTAAACAACACAATCACTCATGGCGGTAGGTATCTAGAACTACACCAAATTTTTCCACTTTCAGCTTTAGAACTTCTTAACTGGCTTTTGCAAGACATTTTATAATTTTTCTACTAGTTTCACAGATACATGAATGTCTCATGTAGTAGAGCAAATTAAAGGTTTTTAATATGTCCTTGTTCTCCATTTGAGAAGTTTTACTCAGCATACTATGCTGTGAGTTCCATAGCTTCATTTGAGACTTTCAGATGCAGCAAGATGGTACTGGAATTACATGGTGGTTGTAATTTAAAATAAAATGTGATCTCTCTGTCCCAATGAATGCTCCAAGGATGACAGTAACTTCATCATGGATTTAATGAAAAATAGAAGTATCTGGATTTTGTAAAAAAAATATAAAATAACTGAAAAGAGAAGCTGAAATCTCTTACACATTCTGTCAAATATTATTTAGGGAAAAAAATATTTCCTTTTTAATGACAGTCACAATTTTGTGAAAAACAAAACAAAACAAAAACAAAACCAAACCAAACCAAAACATAAGAACTCAAAATTTACTATTCTATTGATTTCTCTCTTCTCTAAGGGACCATCTCACATGTTGGAGTGTCAAAACAACTGATGTTTCTCCCAAAAAAGGATTTAAAACAAAAACAAAACTTTTTTTTTTTTTTTTTTTTTTTTGTCATAGGGAAAGCAGTTTTTAGCAAAACACAGAAATATATTAGTAATAGAGAAAGGAAAAAAAAACAATTTTCAGTTAGAATAGACTATTTCAGTTGGAAGAGACCTACAATGATCATCTAGTCTAACTGTTGACCACTTCAGCACTGACCAAAAGTTAAAGTATGCTGTTACAAGGACATTGTCCAAAAGCCTCTTAAACACTGATAGGCTTAAGGCATGGATCACCTATCCAGTAAGCCTGTTTCAGTGTTGGACCACCCTGTATGTAAAGAAATGCTGCCTAATGACCAGTCTAAACCTCTCCTGGTGCAGCTTTGAACCATTTCATGTGTGCCTTCACTGGTTACTGGGGAGAAGAGCTCAGTATCTCCCTTTCCACATCCCCTCCTCAGGAAGCTGTAGAGAGCAATGAAGTCACCCTTCAGCCTCCTTTTCCCCAAACTAGACCAACCCAGATTTTTTAGCTGCTTCTCACAGGACATTCCTTCCAGCTCTTTCACCAGCTTTTTTGCCCTCCATCGAATGTGTTCAAGGACCCTCACATCCTTCTTTAATTATGGGGTCCAGAACTTCAGACCGTACTCAAGGAGAGGTTGCACCAAATCTAAATGCAGTAGGATAATAATCTATTTTGTCTGGCTAAATCTCAAATTTAATGTTTATTTTAAGTTAAAAATTTGAACAGCATTCTATCTCTGTGAATGCCAGCATAGAGAAATACTATTATACAGATTTATGCTACTGGTTTCGGAAAATGTCTGTTTATATCAAGCACATAAAATCTGAGAAAAGATGATGGACAACTTTTAAGAAGACAATTTATGTAATGATTTCTGTTTCTAGATTTAAAAAAAAATTATGTAACTGCATGTTTATAGAACTTGCAACCCTTAGTTTGAGGGGCAATATAAGATAGGAACTGTTGTACTGCAAGTTAAAAAAACCATACATGAGAAAAACACAACTGTGGTTTTAAGACTAATCTTCACATTTTCCCCTCCCTCCTCCCTTTTCTTTAATATTTCAGAGTTGTCCAGACATAAGAATTCTTAATTCTTTTGCAGTGGATCTCAACAAGGTATTGGTTTATATAAAATAGGAAAGTAAGCACAAGTCAACATTTTTCAGAATTGTCACTTCAATAAGAATCAGAACAATTACACAAAAGAGAAAGGAGGATAGCAATTTCCCACCCATAAACGTAAGCAGTGAAAAACAGGAGATTTTTGAAGTGGAGAATGATTAACTGCAATTGTGCTCTACTTGGATTCAGAAGCAGCACTTCACATTCATTATTTATTTCTCAATACTGAACTGATATTAATAAATTGAACACATGCTTCACATCAGGGATATTTAATAAATTCCTACAGCCTGTACTTTTTTGTCACTGGAATGTAACTTAGAAGACAGAAATTTGCATATTGAAAGGTGTTTTACTATAGTTTTAACAGAAAAAAACAATGTCTTTACTATTTTGTATACCAAAACACAAAACCCCACACTTGCTAAATTCAGATGGTTGAACTTGAGATGGGCCATCACCCCCTTATACTTGGAAGATCTTTCCACAAAGACAGTCTCATAAGAATCCATTGTGTTGTTTGGATATGTTTGTAGATGAGAAACTAAAACATAAAAAAAAAAAATAAAAATCTGAGTCCAAATTCTGCCTGTGTTGTGTTCTATATTATCAGTTTCTTGTGACTTTGGCAAAGTAAGTAAAACAGAAAACAGTTATTTGCTCAAGATCCCTTGAAAATCTGGCGAGTTTTGAAATAGACCTTATTACCTGCCTTCTAAATGAGTTCTAAACCTGAAGATTGCCAAGCAGGATTTTAGCGTATTGTCTTTCCTAAATTGATATAAATTCCATTGTTTAACTGTTTTAATGAAATTCATCCTATAAAAATCTGGTTTTTGAGATTAAGCTATTAAAATATATTTATTTTTGATGAAGTAACGGAATTGTTAGCATGCCCAAGGTTTTCATGGATATTTTTCCATGCTTCTGTACAAAATTTATCTGAACATTAATAGATTTAAATAACTGAGAAATCTACGTAAAATAAATAACGATAATAATTCTATTATCCATTAAAATTGATTAATTTAGTATTTAGACTCTAGTAAGCATTTCTATACCACTGTGGTAGGAGTTCTGTGTGCACAGCAAGCTAATAACTTTCTTAACACATAGACCATGACAGACATGTAGCATGTACATTCTACAAAGATTCTTCATCAAAAAAAGAAAATAAAATATAAGGGTATGGTTTACATGGTAAAGCGCATGAAACAGAGCACATTTTGAGCAAGTAAAAGCAATTCCTTTGTGAATAGTCAACAGACTCAAACCAGGCTATTCAAATAATTTTGTTGAATGTTTATGACTAAAAATACACTTTCAAGATGGACAATTTATGCACAAATTGTTCACAGATGATTCAAACAGTCTGAATAGTAAGTATTTTCTTTAAGAAACCTCTTTATCCTTTAAGATATATTTTTTCCCTAATTAGTATGAGCTGTGAGTCATGGGGTGCTTGTAGCACCTGTACTCCCATCAAATCTGAAATTCTTCATTTGATTTTCTAAGGCAGAGAAAATAAAAGGCACAAGAGTTCAAACCTGTGTCTTTGTTGTGTGTGGATATAAAATCAGCAAAACGAAAAAAAAAAAAAAGTATGTGCAGTAGAGAATAACATGACATGACTAATAACATACATTCTTACAGAATTGTTTAACAAAAGCTTTGTTTCATATTATTGTTTTTTGACTTTTTTTCAGAGCAAAACCAAAAAAGAAATAACAGATATATTTCCAGAAACAGATACAAGTTTAACAGTCACTAGAGTATGTATGAGAGATTTTTCTGTGGCCCATAAGGGTGAGGTCATCTATCTGAGATCCAGTCTCCTGAGGTAACAAAGGGAAGCAGCATTCATTTAAAAATAATACTAGAGAAGTAGCCTTAGTTAAGGTGTACAGAATTATACCAAAGCTGTGCAAACCAGTTTGTGCCTACGTCTTTCCTCTCAGCTCACTATAAGAAGCAAAGCTAATGTTTTGTTTCTTTAATTACAAAAATCTGTGTAGACTGTAGTGGCTGAAAGTACGGAAATGCCAACATTTGATACAGCTCCCTTGCACATAAGCATAATATATGATGTTTATGCTACCTTTAAACCAAAGTACTCAGTATAAAGAAGTAAAGATGAATCATAAATAGTATCAGTGGAAGAAATAATACTTCATTTTCTCTAGGTATTGAGAGTTACATAGAGAATAAAGCAGAACTGCAGAAATAGAAGTTTAAGTTAATACCACCAAAAATTAAACAATAATAAAAAAAAACAAACAAACAATGCACTTAAATCCGATCCCTGCATCAGCTACAGATTTTCTATGATATTCTTATGAAGTTACACAACAAGCCTCTTGTCACTAGTTTTTAGCAATGATTTCTCATTTTTGATGTCTTACACAAGCTCAAAGCTTCATATGCATAATACTAAGCACCCAAACCTATAACTGATATAAATGGGAGAGTGGGTAACTAGTAAATGTAACAGCCCATATTATCATATGGGTGGATATCAGCAGGTCTAACATGTGCTGCACAACCATGACCACAGAAGAAATAATTGGTTACGGTTTGTCTGTATTTATGAAATGTTGTCCTATATAAGAGAAGGCAACTATAACTGACATGACAGCTACCACAGTCTGCAGTTCCAGGAGGCAAAATTATACCTATATTGTACAGTGTTTCAATAAACAACATTAAAAATAGTGGGATCACCTTGAAAAGGTTTAGGAAAGGATGTACTAGTCACAGTTCTGAATTGCTGCCTCCTCATTACACCAAAGTTATTGTGGGTCTACGAGGTTCAAGAAATGACAGGCCATCATAAAACACTTTCAGCAGTACTGGGTGATGTTGCCTGGTTAACTAAAATTCTAGCATCCCCTAATTAAAGTCCTTAAGAAACTATTTTTTAAGAATCTTATTAGCATAATCATCTTTCTCGTTAAACTGGTTCTGTGCCACTGTGACTGAACCCTCGTCAACAGAGCCAAAGCAAAGAAAAACTGATGCAGCTGGCTCAAGGATCAGGAGTAACATGAATAAAACCATCAAGCTGAACTTTCACTGTGTCATACTTTTTTCTTGTTAATATTTATATAATTATGCTTATCTAGTGCAAGTGGGAATTACTATTTTAAAGGAATAGTCAAAGACTGCTAGGGTTTTTTTGGATTTTTTTTGCGGGGTTGAGGGGTTTGTTTAGTTTTTTTTCTGTCTTTAAAATAACCTGCCAGCTTCTGGAACTCATTATATTCAAGTAATGCATTTAAGCATTACAGTGCCCAGTGGCTATTTCAAAATGGAATTTACTTCTAAAAAAATGATTATTAGGAATTTGAATCAGCTATTTCTTATGTAGTGCCAAGAAAAGGCTGAAAATCTGGTTTCCTCAAGATCATGCAGTTGAATAAAATGTAGAGAATATCTACTACTAAGTATTATTTATCATCTTGAACAAATTAACTTCTGCAGTTAGGAGTTCATGTTATCCCTTACTTAAAAAAATCAGGAAGTCAGTACTTGAAAACATAGCATGTTTCCATTTGTTTCTCCGACCAGATCAGTTAACACATGGAACACTAAAAGACCAAACTCCATGTTTTCACAGTTGTATTCAAATTCACATTAACAATTTCCACCTGTCTAAGCACCTGTCATGTAGTACTCTGAAGCAGGCCATGCAGTTCCACATGCTGGAACTCCTCCTTTTTCCTGGAAATATTTCATAATGCCTTGAGTCAGAAAAGAAGAGAGTGTAGCTACAGACACATTAAATGTGCTCAGGCTGTTGTTAGTACTGAGGTCAAATGGTATAGAAAGGCTTGCATATATAACCTACAGCTCTCATTCTCTCAAGCAGAGCAGCCTCTGGAATAGCTTCTTTTTCCATGATAACTCTCATACTGTACCCAGGAATTGTTTGGGAAAGTACTTGTTGGCCTGGACCAAGGCAATACCAGGCACATTTTGAGCAATTTAATATTGTAAATAATCAGATTCCAGTACCTATCAAGTTCCCTTGATGATTTTTTTTTAACAAGTATAAACAAAACCTCTGTATTTGTATGATACTACAGTTTATAGGTTTGTGTACATACAAGAAGGTGAAGAAGATCCTAACACCAGCACACCTTTAAAACAGCTATATTACAATACGTGTTATAGATATATAATCTTACATTATGACTTCCAACAGATGAGACATCTGAACACTTCAGTGCAAGGAGAAAAGTCACGGTAGGAGGAAGAGAGATGCCATCTGGACATATGACCACGTGGTATTGATTAAGCCCAATCCATAAAATGTTACTATATGGATCACTGTGTGTTCTCTTGTTTTCCTCCTTTATTTTTTGCAGGGAGATGAAATTACCTGAACCTGCTAGACATTGTAACAAAGCAGCCGGCTAAAATGTCAATTTCTTATCCTTTTAAAGAGAGTTCTTGAGGGCGTTATAGGACCCAATAGTCTGTATTAAATGGATGAATACCATCAGGATTTAGACTGTTATACATAGGCACATAAGCAGACAGAAATGGAGAGGCCATGATTCCTGGGCAAGGCAATATCATCATTCTGTGGAACTAGCTTATGATGCCAAAACCACACATGGCCATTTATCCACAATGTAGCAAAGCACTTAAATGTATGCTTGGACTTGTTTTTGGTTTCCATTTATCAAAATGTTTCAAAACTAGAAAGGGAGACAGGATCCCTGCCTTGAAGAGTTTTCAGTTTATTTTGTGTACATTAAATATATCTTAATGTAATATAGCCCCCATATAACTAACACAAATTCTTACTTTAGCTTTTGTCATCTCAATTGGAAAGATACCTCAGAGCCACTAAGATAACTTTGTCTTTTAAGCTTTTTACAATTATGTAGGTGATTCAAAGATGATGACTCTATGACACCTAAATCCATTTACTGGATTTATATACTACTTCAAATTCCTTTGCACAGTAGGAGAAAATTTGAAAGATGATAAATCTTGTAACTTCAATGTACAAAACTTCAAGCTTGAAGATCTACTAAAAAAGAAACTCAAGAATGACAGACTGTCATAAGTGTGTGAAAGATCTTGGGAAGGCAAAATGAAAAGACGGAATTAATCAGAGTGTACAAAAGAGAAAGGGTACTTAAACCTTATTGTTGTTCTTCTGGTAAAGTTGAAATGTGTAAGATGAAACTAAACATGGATGGAAAGAAGAAAAAATAAATATACAGAACAATTTGGCTACATCAGATAACCTGAATCAGTGCAAAGTGCATTTCCATCAGTAAAAGACATGATTAACACAAATGCTACTAAAAATAAAAGCTAATTTTATGATCATTTTATTCCCTTGTCCTTCAGCTAGTTCTTGTTCAAACACAAAAGAAATAAAACTAATACAGGCATATACAGAAACGCTTTCATGATCCTAAATATTTTCATAACTATTCCTGACAGAAATTATTGCTAAGCAAGCTAATCCTTATATATTTTTATTGCTTTCCTGGTTTACTGTATTACTCCCATACTCCATCATTTCCACAGTTTTTTCCTCACACTTACTGCAGTTCCTGTTAATTAGTCCTTATTGATCAGTTTTGTTTTGTTTTGTTTTGTTTTGTTTTCCATTGGAAGGGTGGGTAGATGTGATAGTATTCTTGAGCTGCTGTGTTAAACATAGTCTGTTTCACTGGACTTGTGTTAGAATGGCTGTAAAGCATAGCATGGCTTTCATCAGAACGGCCTGCAAAATCTAATCAAAAGACTGTGTTAGAAAAAAAGACTTGGGAAGGGGGACGGAGGGAGTAAGAGAGACACATGAAAAAAGAGTTGTCTTAACACCCAGTTTAAGTATTTATTTCACCTACCGAATGTTCCAAAATGCTTGGTCATGGTGAGTACCTTTTCCCTTCCTCATGACAGATTTAACACTGACAAGGTCATAAGAAATGAAATGCAGGTGCTGCGTGCTCCCCAGCTAAAGATTACTTCAACAAAGTGTCCTTGGTATTTTGCAATCTGAAGCTGCCAAGAAAACATAAAATATTCTGAGCCTGACTAGCGCTCATTGGTTATTACCTACATTTCAGGTAAGTATCTTCATGGCAGCAGCTGAACTGGGGTGTGGCAGCAAGATGAGAATTCCTTTCCTCCCCAGCCTGCCCCAGATGTGCTAACACATCTATAAGAGCACCAAAACCTGCATGTGATTAATTCTAGGCTGCACCAGACCAGAGTCTTGTCTTGATTAAGCTACTATATATATAGAATAACTATACAGAAGTTACATTTCACTGCAAGTAAGATAAGAATCTGGCCTCTTACGTGAAATCATTTATTCTCAGCTTATGACAGCAGTGTCACATTAAAAAGGTTTTGATGGTGTTGTTTTGGCTTTTGGTTTTTATTTTTGGTGTGTGTTTGTTTGTGTGTTTTGTTTGTTTGTTTGCTTGTTTTAATCACTGAAACATTATAGAATTACCCAGAATGTGGAGCCTGACGCAGTCATTCTCTTAAGCCCCCTAAGTCTGTGGATCTGATACTTCTGAAATATATATTCCAGGAAATTATGCAAACTTCAAATCAATAAATTGTCGTGTGAATAATAGATTTAATAAACTGATTTCCTATAAATTTATTTTCAAGACCTTCCTCTGAAATGAAGCAAGCTCTGTTCCTTTTTATTTCTTTCTTTTCCCTGACCATTTTCTAGTTTGCACCAAATATCATAATTTCACCCCAAAACTCAGGTCTCTGTAATGTACTCTGAATTCTGGCAAAATGAGAGTCAGCACATGGCTCTATCAGTCTCCAAGCAATATGTGTGTTCCTGGACAGCCAGCAGATCAAACAGAAAGTATAACTATCAAGTCCACTTTACAGCCTTCTTTCACTAGAAGAGAGAATTTCTTCTCTATCTAGTGATTTTTATTAAGATGTTGGAAGTTCAGACTTTTGAAACCTCTAGCCTTCAGCTATACTTGTTGAAACTCAAAGCTTTTATGTATTGTTAGAGAGAACTGGCAGAGAACAGTAATTTCTGCCTTCCCTTAGTTTGTTCCTGGCGTAGGAAACCATTAGAAAAGCAGAGTTGAGGAGATTCCTTCTGTGTGAGCGTGTATGTTAATTCATTGTAACTTTTTCTGTTCCTGGGCCTACATAACATCTTGCCAATTCATTAAAAGAAGTGAGAGAGATTTCTTTTGGGAGCTCACTTCTTCATCTTACAGCATGATCCTATGGGCCCACAGCATTTATCAGCTTCCTGCAATAGCTTAAAAGTAGAAAAAGTGTGTATAGTGAAATCTCCCTTCTTTTTTTTTTTTTTTTCTATCTGGATTTATTAACAGCTTACAAAGAATACGAAAATGCATCAAACCTGTCCAGTAATGCCTCAAAATGAGATTATGATAAAGAATAAAGCCAGTATAAAGTATTAAATCAGTAAAGTCCTGAAGTCTACCCTAGCAGGCAAATTGTCAGACATTCATTTCCTCATTATCTTCTATTTCTCTGGTTTAGATACCTAAACTTTCTGTCTATAAAGGAGAAGAATGTTATGAAAAAAAAAAATCTATCATGCTCCATCTCCCCCATGCAAAGCTGTAAAACTTTCCACTTTCCTCTCCAATTTGTAAATTTGTGGTATTCTTCAGTGGCCTCCATTCTATTTGCAAAATGCTTTTTTAAGACAACATCATATTTGCTATGAATGGCATTCTCCTGTTTACAGTTGTGGCCAGTCACCCAGCCTGACCCAGTCAAAGGAGACTGGAAGTCTATTACTCAATATTTTTTTTATTATCAGAGATTAAAGTTAAAAAAATAGATATATATTTACAAGGGAGACGTAAGCCCCCTTCAAAACAAAACAGTGAGCTAGGTTTTTGTCTCATTTATGGTCTTCTCACAAATCTGAAAACTGACTAACTTCAAAAGGCTTTACTCTAATTCTCACTCATTTACATAAAAGTCTAAGCAAGAATTAAGCCCTTTATGTCTGTAGCCATGGGTGACTTTGTTGTGTAAGGTTCTTAAGCATTCAAGTCTGGAGAATTAAAAAAATGCTAACAAAAAAATTCCTAACAAACATAGACAGTAAGTCCAAGGGAGCAAATGAGTAAAAACTGGATTACAGATACTTAAAGGAATGTCAATGTATTTCTTTTTCTTCACTTCTTCAGCATTCAGAAATAATCAGCTTCCATGAGAGAGATACATGTTTTTGTATAAGAAACATAGATACAATATGGATCTTGTCTCATCTCGTGTACAAATGTAACTTAAGGTTATCATGTTTTATATATTTCACTTCTGAACCATGTTGTGTTTATAGAGCTGTCAGCTGCTTTGTCATAAACATCAAATACAATTTTTCTTCTCCAAGTAACATCATTTATGAGAATCGAAGACTCCATCTTGCTCACTCACAACTTATCTTTCATAAAAAGTTTTCTATCCATCATTCTTAGGTACAGCCAAACTTTTATTATGTTTAAGAATACATTACTCTGCATTTCTTCCTATTAATGGACAGAGAAACAGACCTCTGCTGACACTTCAGTCTATACCATCTATGCCCAAAGTATATCTTGTGCTTTGCAGAGTCTACATAATTGGCCCCAGGAAAACAGAAGCATGTTTATTGCTTTCCACACATTTTTAAAATCAGTGGTGCAGGTCTATACACAGAATGCAAAACAAAGAATGAGTTATTGTGTTCTGACGTAATGCAAGAAAAAATTATTAAAGATGAAAAAGTAAAAGCATTTTGAGATTCCACTTACTGGATTCCAAAACTTTCCCCTTCAACAGTTTTCATTTGCTTATATTGACTGCAGAAAATATGTCTCAATCTGTTGCATTCATTAGATACAAACTGTCCAAAAATATGAGGAAACACACTGAAATGTTCTAATATATGAATCTCATTTTCAATCAGAAACATTAATTTATTCCACATCTGATTCTATACTATAGGTCTGAATCATCCATGTACATTTTTGTACTTGGTGTTCACATAAACAGAAAATGGCTTTTAGAATTTAGAGGCAGTATATACCTATCTTGTATGAACTATTCTGAGGGACCTCTAACTTCAGTATAGTTTTGAACGAGTTTAACAGTGTGATTTTAAAATAAACAAACTGTACGTAGTCCAAACTGTTAAACAAAGAATGTACACTGTGGTTCTCTTCAGCCTCTCTGACACACAGAAAATGGCATTCTTTCCTGAAGATTGTTTAGTTCATAGTATTAAACACACATAATAATTGTTTTATCTCAACTTTCAATCATCTCTTATCTGTCAGTTTACCAGATGCATAAATGACTTCAAAAAGTTAAAGTTAGGATTCCAACACAGGATATCATTACTTATATTACTCATAAATTTATATGTAAAGCCAGGGAAAGATTGAAGGAAAGTGGGATCGGTAGTGAATAGCATAAAGGAGAAGCAATGTCCAGAACGGGGGGAAAAAAAAAAAAAAAAAAAAAGAGGAGTTTCAGTCAGCTGAAAGGCAATTCAAATAAAATATAGAAATAGACATTGTTTAAATCCTGACTTTCATATTTTTTTTCTTTGTTCAGTCTTGTTGATTACATATGTTATAAAAGATGATGGGTTTGAATGCTTAGGTTTGGAGGAAGGTGAAAGAGGGTTGCTTTGGAACTGCTTTGATACTTGATCTACAAGAAGCAATTTAACTAATTCATTTTTTCCTGTTTGTTTGTGGGGTTTTTTGATTGTTTTCTTGGTTTTGTTGTTTTTCTGTTTTTCTTTTTTTAGTATAGTGGTATGTATTTCTATTGTAAACTTTGTACTGTTAGTGTATTCTTTTAGAAACACTATAATTTTATGTTCTTGCAGAATTATTGATTCAAGATTCAGGTTTTGATCCCACTGCAGTTCCCCTGGTAATGATAACTCATCTTGTTCAAACACAAATTTAACATCTGGTCATATGAGATGTCACAGAAGTGCTTTGTTTACACAATCCATGGACAGCTCTACTTTCTTCTCTATGTTTTGCAGAATAAAGTGAAAACTTCTTAACATTGGTGCACTAGAGTCTTGACCCATCTGATTCTCCCATTAAATAATATTATATTTTAGGAAAGAAGACACAAGCCACTAATCCAGCTATTTATGAAAGACCACTTTAAAATTCATATAAAGCATTTTTAAGCTGTTAAATAATAACTATTAAATGATTATGAATGGTTTCAAAGACTGCATTTAATTCCTGTATAAGTGAAACAATTCAAATGAAGAGCATAGTGTGTGTCCACTGAGTGATTTGATTATGGATTTTACACAGCCTGCAGGAATTTCTTTAAGGTCTGAGATTCTGGAATAACAATAACTTTGGGTATCCCACTTTTCATTTTAGAAGTTTTGAGTTTGCATGGATATAAAGAAAATCTTTACTAAGTAAAATAAACCCCAGAAAAAAAAAACAAAAACAAAAACAAAAACCAACCAACAAACAAACAAACAAAACCCCAAACAAACTGATTTAAACTACTCTCATTTTTTGCAGGGAAGAAAGAAGGGAAAACTGTCAAGTTGTTTGAATGCTTGACTTTGACAGTATTGCCCTTTACATGGGAATGAATTGCACCCTAAACAAACTCAACATGATCTGCAATAAACTATGCTTGCTTTTTATGATGTATTAATTTACACACTAGAATGCAGTAAGATTCTGCTCTAAACCATGACAGAACACATGGTTGTGTAAAAGAGCTGAAAAGGAGAAATGGGAAAAAAATCTATGACTATTTAAGCAAGGCAGAAAACAGAAGATTCTAATCTGCTTTTAAACTGTACAGTATAAAAATACAGTATCTCCACAACAATCAGTGCGGACATGTGAATGGACACCACCAAATTTTACTCATAGCTAGTCTTACAAGAGAGTGGATTTTCTACTTTATTTATTTTCATCTTTGTTGTTGTTTTGTAGCTGTTGTCTTATATTTAGTTACCTCTGAACATTTTTGTGGCCTCCTCTGGCCCCTCTCCAACAGGTCCATGTCTTTCCTGTGCCGAGGGCTCCAGAACTGCACACAAGACTCCAGGTGAGGTCTCACCAGAGTGGAGCAGAGGGGCAGAATCACCTCCCTCGACCTGCTGGACATATTGCTTTTGATACAGCCCAGGATATAATTGGCCTTCTGGGCTGCAAAAGCACATTGCCGGCTCGTGTCCAATCTTTCATCCACTGATATCCCCAAGTCCTTCTCTGCAGGGCTGCTCTCATTCCCCACCTCCCCCAGCCTGTACTGATACTGGGGGTTGCCCCAACACAGGTGCAGGACCTTGCACTTGGCCTTGTTGAACCTCATGAGGTTCATGTGAGCCCACTTCTTGAGCTTGTTCAGGTCCCTCTGTATGGCATCCAATCCCTCAGGTGTTTCAGCTGCACTACTCAGCTTGGTGTCACCTGCAAATTTGCTGTGGGTGCACTTGATTCCACTGTGTATGTAATTGATGATGCTATTAGATAGTACTGGTCCCAATACAGACCCCTGAGGAACATCTATTGTCATTGGTGTCCATCCAGACATGGAGTCACCGACCACTACCTTCTGGATTTGACCATCCAGTTATATATTCTGTCTTAAACAAGTAGTTTACAAGACTGATCAAACTATTTATTGGCTTTTATCATAATATAAGTGGTACTAACTATTGTAGATTTATTAGCCTACTTTTGGAACCACTTTGTAGATGTGGATATGTGTAGTAGATATGGATCGGATGTAGTGTGGATTTGGATGAATCTAGGTTACCCCATCATGATTTATGGGCATCTGGAGAGGACATATGCCCAATTTCACAATTGTTAGAGGTAATATTGGAGATAATTCATGTATTTCTCAGGGTACTGAGGAAATTCTAACCTTTGGTCTTTAAATCGTTTTTTCTTTTAACTCCCTGGCAAGCATTTACATGTTAAGAATGACAATTATTCCTTTAATATTGAATGGAAAATTAAAAAAAAAAAATTACTTAATAACCACTTTTGCTATTGAAAAAATTTTCATTTTTCCTTCCCATTAAATGAAAAGAACTTAAAACAGATAGATGCTTCAGGTAACCCCAAGCTTTGCAGAAGACAGAGGCACTTACAAGGGAAATTCAGTTTTCAAGTAGACTAAATTGTGCTCTGGCTGTCTTCAACTCTGCTTATGGTTTAAAAAAAGGCTCATGTAGCTATCTTATGCAACTTCATAAAGTGTCTATTTATAGATAGTTTGAAATCAGGATTAGCCAACCATAAAGTTAAATAAGCTAGAAAAATTTCAGAGAAGAATGAAAAAAAAAAAATATATAAGAAATTAGATAATCTGTTTCTTGGCAACAGATAAATATGCCCTTGAGCAAATTATAAACATGGGCTTGGAAACAGTAAGATTTTTACAGTATTTGAAAGGAGTATACCTCTTGAGGAAGAAAATTATTAAGCCTAAATACCATATTATCAACAAAAAAAGGACATTTAATGATCAGGTTTAATACAAAAAAAATGGGAGTTCCATGTATGAGATATATTGGGTTGTAAAAGAGTTTATCCAGGAAAGCAATAAAAGACTGACAGACTGTTAGAAGAGTTTTGGATTTTTTTGGAAGGAAGAAGCACACCAGAACAAAACAACCCAAGAACTCTGAAAAGCTTACATCAGAGCAGGACAGAGAAGCAATTTAGACAGATGCTTGTCATCTGCTGCATTTAAGACTTTGAATGAGATCCACATCAACTAATGTGAGAAGACAGGCATTGCAGCATAAGTCTTAAAGAGACTGTATCAAAAAAGTGTCAATAGGTGACAGGAACATCAGGAACAGGTAACTAAGAAAAATATCTGATAGTAGAGATCTTTCAAAATTGTTGGCAGAGGCATAGTGAAATCCAGTGACTGGAACTTCTGGCAGACTTCGTATTTAAATATGTTGGGTTCATCAAAACTTGCAGTAATGCGGCTTCATGTGGGAAATGGGACTGTATGATCCCTTGTCCCTGCACAGTCATTCCTTCTCATTGTCTGAGAGAGGATTTTAGAACACCACAATTTTGGCAGCAGATTATCCATTTTTTCATTGCTTCAATTCACCATTTACCATTGACTTGATGTGTTCTTTTTTTCTGTGGTTTTGTTTGGTTGTTTTTGGTTTTGTTTGTTTGTTTGTTTGTTCATTTGGGTTTTTTGTTTGGGTTATTTGTTTGTTTGTTTGATTTCCTTCACCTTCTTAAGCAGTATGATATAAATGGCTACACTCAGGGTACACCCTGGGTGGGCCAGTAGTCGGGAACATGTCACTGAATATTCCCATTAATAGTGTATTTTCAAAATTACTTTGTCAGCTTGTTAATGGTTCTTTCTCCTTTTCCTACCACACTCTCTACCTGGCAAGAAAGGTTAGAACACAAGTAACCTCATTACTTATGTACACCTACATCCAACTAATGTATTCACATAGCAAAACTGTGACTGAAGAGAAATTAAATATTTTTTAGATACTCTGGAGACAAAATAGTCAATATTCAGCTTCTCACCTTGAGGATTATCTTTCATCATGATGATGCTTAAAGATTTGTTCTAAGAGGCTCTCCTGTGAGAGGACTGAATTAATGCTATTAGCAATGCCATTTTCTTTATTGAGTATAAGATTTGCTGTCTCCACAATAATCATCACTGAGCCATTGAAGAAAATCATGATATAAAACATCTTATTTTGAGGGTTATTTAGCTTTGTAACATTTTTAGTCTCCCATGCTCCATGGTGAAGTCAGGCTTTCTACAAGGAACAACAATTTTCAAAGTGCAATCAGTAGTCATGACAGTGACATAAACCTTACTGTAAGGAAAAAGTAATTATATCTTTGGGGAAAATTTTAGTTAGATGATGATACTAAAGAGAGACATTTCAGTCTACTCAGAACTGCAGGTGTTTTTAATAACCAGGTGAATATGTAGGACATGAATTACTGACTGATTAATAAAATAGCAAAGATGCAAGGAATAAAATAAATATATGTATTATATGCACATCTTAAGAAGCTGTGTAGTAAGGAACATAGAATCTTCTAACACTGTTTAACAAGCCATATTTTTAGATTGTCATTGTGTAATATCAATGTTAGTCCAGTTGTTATAAAAATTTAGTCTCCTTCACTATCAGCAGTGTAAAACTGATGAGAATGTGGAAGACAGTTGTCAGGCAGTGTGAGTGTTACCTAGAGCATGTTCCTGAGACTTATTAAGGGGCATCATTTTACTAATCAGATAGATTCTGAGTACTATTCTGTGAACATAGGATTATAAGAAATTTTAGTATAGTATAGTATAGTATAGTCTTTAAAAATGTATGCTGTAAGTGATCTGTCATTTCCTGTTTTTCTTTAGGTAGTTTCCATCATGTGTGAGCAATTTTGGAAATCTTTAAATTGTACATCTATTTAAAATGCTTCAAATAGTGCATGACTCTATAGCAATTTAGCCACTCATAAGTGCTAAGTCTTTCTCTACCACCTCACCATAACCTACTAGTTGTCTTCCTTGCTCCCCAAAGTGATTAATTCCTGCAGCATATAAATAAACACACAAAAATTTCACCATTGGATGATGTTTGCAATATGCATTTCTAATTAAAACTTGACCTTTTTTACAGACTCCATGTGCATTAGCACTCTTCTCAGTGCTTGTGTTTTCTCTCGTGCCTATACAGCTTATTTACCAGCTTTCAAACAGAAGCATACAACCACCCTTTCCTTAGTGCACTTGCAGTAGGCTGCAGCAGCTCTTCCTGAAACTGTAGCTGGAGTTCCTAGAAATGAGACTATGGCAGAGGATAAGGCATTTCTTCAATCCTTTTAACCATGCCTTTGAATTTGTAGATTGGCACCAGTTTTTTAGTAGTGTGTTGGTCTCTATGCTTTGTTTCAAAATGATTCCTGAGTTTTTCAAATGTGGGTTCACGCCCAAGAAAACTTCAGTTCATTGATTGACATTTACATTCAAACATGAAGAATTATAAAAACATTATGTTCAGTGCTCTTTTATTCATAGAAAATAGCAGATGCATTTGACAGGGTTTTTTTTAAAGCAATATATTAACGAATGGACATTTTCAGCTATTAAGAATGTGAAAATATTGAATGTATTTGTAGAGATATTAATAAGCAATACTCATCAATATAAAATTGAACTAAAATAAGACACAGGTAATCATATTATTACAATACAGTTGAAAGGCAATATAACAGTTTAAATTTCTGAAAATTAATTCTGTGAAGCAATTCTGTAAAGGTCATTTGTCAGATATCTTCTGCAAGCAGAATGATGGAGCTACGTGCACAAATAAGAGGATTTTTGTTAAATCAGAACACTGATTTAAATGTAATCTAGACAAGTGATTCATGCCCATGTGAGTTCAAGTGAAATATATTCAAATTAAAGATGTGTCAAATTATAATCACCTGCTAATGCAGATTTGCTTCATACTTAGGAAGGAAATTATTTAACTATTTCCATGCACATATTTCTGTACAATTAACTAACTCCTATAACAAATTCTAATGTATGTTTGCTCTTCATGCTTTATAATTTATTTCCTTCAGTGTAACTTCTTTGCCCTACTTGATAATGCAATTACTTGAAGAAAATTCCCTGTGTCTATGTATGTTCATTATCTCTTATAGAAGTACTCATTTTGATGTTCTTCGTTCTTAGATCATTCTGTGTGCCTACTATATTTTATGTGAACAACATGACACAGGTAAGTTTTATGATCAATAATGTAAGCATTTATTTTTGTACATGCACACACATGTGCACACAAATATATTAAAGATGGGAATCTCTTCTCAGACCTTAAATAGCTGTGGATACTGAAGTTTGGGACAGAAGACTTCAGAGAGCTGACATGTTATTCTGCATATTTGTGTAACATATTAGATGCATCTCTGTTTCTTTTCTAAGTTCTCTCCACGTGATGTTCTCCATAAGGTTATACCATGTCTAAAGGACATTCCCTCTAGTGTCTCAGGAAGAGCAGAGAATGAAAGAAATTTTTGCTACATAGAAGATTATTTTTTGAAATAACAATTACTAGTATCCAGTTCATAAGCTAGACTCATATATATATGCATATCAAGATAACTTTCAAAAGCTTTAAATTTTCCACATGTTTAAGGCCATTTATAACAAGATTTAACAGATGCATATAATTAAGTCTTATTCAATTTACTTCTGAATTATTAGGAGAATCTGGAGTAGTTTTTAAAAGTGGCAGAACAAAACATAACCACTTCAAATTCTTTCAGGTAGTTCTCAGAATATCGCTTGGGCATAATGTTGAACGAAGCAGAACCGCAAAAATAAAAATTTTAAATTCTGACATTTTCAGGACACGTTCCAAAAAGTTAAGGCTCCATTATGTGATATTTAAGTGGCAATATCAGCACCTGAAGATCCAAGCTAAAATTATAATCCAAAGATTTCCTGGTCAACAGCCATCTATATCCCCACTCAGTGTTCATTATTCATGTGAGAATGCCAACCAAAGCTTATATAATGAGAACATGTTAAAACACCATAATGTTCTAAAATGAGATAAGGAAATTTTTGCTGTGGTTTCTATAGAATGCCAGATGAAGAGGCTTTACTGTTTTAAAGTACATGAATCAAATATTCTGTCTTCATAAACCAGAGAAAAATAATTTATTAAAAAAAAAAAAAAAAGAAGAAGAAAAATACAAGTAATGGACTGATTCTTCAGTATTCATAATCACATTTGAGGACCATTTTGATCTTCATTGCAATTGTAAAATTTATATATTTTTTTTTTAAAATAAATGCAGTACTGTTCTAGAAAACTCCTTCCAAGTTCTTAAGGAACAGTGTTGCAGTCAACTTGTTTGAAACAACTTTGCATAAAACTAGGAACCCCATCCGCCAATGCATCAGGGAAATGTGTGAAACCTGAAGAAATGGTAGAGTAGTAAAGCCTTACTTACAGGTGATTTCTTTTGTTGTCTATAAGTAAAAGATTGCATACAAATAAGAGAAAGGACATTAAATAAAATATTTGGAGGATTAGAAGGGTATCAGAAGGATATTAGAAGGATATTAAATGACCCTGGATCACTTTTGCATGGTTTTGGTGTTAATGGTGGAACTGAATAGTAACATTAATTGCATATGTGAAGAATCAGATTTTGTTCTCTAAGTAAGATGTTAATTGCTGCCTTCAGCAAGAAAAGACAAGTTGACATGTACTAACAAATATTAAAAGAAGAGATAACTGCAAGAAAGACTACATACAACTTGACATTTTAGAAGAAGCAGACAATGAAATAGACACCAAAATATTTTAACAGGTGAATCACTAAACTAGCACTGAAATATTTAATATCTGTATCACCTATCCTGAACAATAGCCTAATATAACTGAGCACCTAAATGCTACTAAATAAATTGTAAAAATACTGTCAAAGAACAAGGAAAGAAATCCCTAAACCAAGTCAAAACTAAAGGAAAATTTTTGATTTGGGAATTTAGATACTTCTAGTCTGTTTTCAGACAAAACAAAAAACAACATCACTTGAAACTGTAACTTATTAAGAATTTCTGCATTAAACGTATACTTTGTATATTTAGGTACCGCAAGGATATTTTTTTTTTTTTTTAATGACATGATGAATACAATGCATGTGTCAAAGTTATTGTGGTTTTGTCTTCTGCTAAATATTATTTGCAGTTAAAATTCCAATAGCATGTTTGATACTATATTTGTTAATAAAAATGAATTTTAAGCCATTTTAACAAAAGTAATAAACATATGTTCAGATTAGCAAACTTCATTTAACTTTGGAACACTTTTTCTATCAGTTCATAAGCTAATAATCAAGTGTCTTGTTTAATAAAGAAATTACACAATAATAAATAAACAATTTAAACAGCTATTCATTGAGAAACACCAATGTAAATCACAAATGACTTATTAAAATGGTTTCATTCTCTCCCCATAAGAAGTCTTGGTTATATAATTCTTTTAAGAAGTCACCAATACATTTAGCTTTGTACATGAACGGTGTTGCAAGATATTGCACAGAGAAAGACTCAATAATTAACAAACCTAATAAATAAATAAATAAATACATACATACATACATACATAATCAGGTTCTAGTTATTAGAACTGTCAACTGCACTGGAAGTACCTCAGACATTTCAGAATCCTCACTTTGCCAATGTATCACACATGTTTAATAGTCCATGATACTTTTGAAAACTTTTCATTGAAATGTTATGATTAAAATCTTGCTTAATCTCTCAACAAGCACTTCTGACACAATAAACCAAACTTTATCATGTCCCAGTTAATATGGGGAAGAGCTAGGGCCCTCAGTGAGCAGCTGCAAAAAGTAGTTAATTCATCTCTTTTTTATTGTTGGAAAAGAGGAATTTCCAATGATTTCTTCCTTCTCTCAGTGGTTCTTTGTTTTATTTTTTGTTTGTGCCACAATGAATAAAAAATCAAACTATGAGTTCCTAAATGTAACAGGAATTCAAATTAGCCTGCAGTGGCTCATGAAGTTGTTGATAATGTAAACATGGAAGTCATTTGGAAGAATATTAAGGTATCATGCATGAAGAGTTGCATAAATATGACAATCAGAGTAATAGTAAATCAGATAAATTATAAAGGGCAAGATTATGCCCTTGGGGATTAATAAGAACTTGTGTTACAGGTTTATTAATTGGTATTGACTAGTGTAAAAAGATTCTGGTTTGCCATCATCTGATGATAGTTTATAAACTCTGAAATAATTCAGTAACGAAAAAAGTAAATCTTATCTCAGAGTATATAAAGAAGCATATCAGTTATAGCTTGTAACACAGGGTACCAGTAACACAGACAATAATTAATTTTACCTTAAAAAGGCACAGTGAGATCTTAGATATGTAATCAATTAAAAAAAAATAAAATGCTTTGCCTGTACATGTCTGCGGACCAAGAAAAAATGGTATGATAGAGGAATAAAAAACATACCTTGCCAAAGAAGGAACAAGCTTTTGTCTCATATATTGGAACGATATAGTTACTAGGTGAGGACAGAAGTAGAAGGAAAGAATAAAACACAACACAGTCTGATCTTAGAGGGAAAATTCCTGGCTGTTAAGAAATTTGAACTAGAAATAAGAGGAAAATTCTAAAATTAAAAAAAAACCCACAACCCACTGAGGTTTTATAGCAGCCTTTTAGTAGGAGTATCAGGAGAAAACAACAAAAAGTAAATTATTTTTAAGATTAATCTTAATCAGTGCATGAAAATGTTCTCATGACTGATCTCAAAAACGCTTGAGGTCATTTAAAGTCCTATTTGGCAAAAAAAAAAAAAAAGTATTCTTTTTTAGCTACGGGGTCAGATATGAAGTGTTGGATGGGGAAAAAAAGAAATAAAATTAAGAATTAGGACATACAGGGGTTGTTAAAGTAAACAGAAAGCTACATCATAAGCAGCATGAATAGCACTTCTGCCATCCCCAGGACATTACTGCGTCATACAGATGTTACTTCTGTCTTTTACAATGACAGTATGGTGCATCATCATCCTAGAGTCATCTTGCTTTCTTCAGCTTGGGTTTGGACAAATCCTGACATATAAATCACTGGCTCCATTGACTCGTACTACTGTATGTCTCTTTTTACCTCTTCTTTTTTATCAGTTAAGTTTGACTGATCCAGTCAAGTCCCTCAATAGTGGAAAACAATAAGCATCTGATGTACCTTACTGCCACAAGACTACCACATTTTTAATCTGATAAAAAGACCAGATGCTGCTTTATGCTTCTGCAACAATGAGATCATCCAACACCAAAACCGAAAAGCTTGCAAATCTTTGTTGTTCTTCTTCCTTCAACTGGATGTCTTTGCTGTTGACTCTTCTGTGCTGTTTAAAAACCGATCTGTTTCTCTCTGCTCAAGAAGAAGCAGTCAACAGCTCTTATTGTCAAGAAGACTGTGATTAACTCTTTTTTTGTAAAACATTATGTAGCTGAAGGAATTGAGAAGAACTCTAGCTCAGAATGTGCGGAATTAGCAATTTTGGTTTTTGAAGTGTTTTAACTTGCTCATTACCTATTGTACTTCTGCAAACAAATTAAATAGGATTGTCAAAATAACATCACTAGCAGTAAAAAGATATGAAACCCCAAACCACATAAGTTGTTCAATGTTATAATAATTAAAGAACACTTAATTTTTCTTAGCCTTTGTTAGGCCCAGAAGACTCCTGAGAACACGGCTTTTCTCAGCAAAGCAAATCAACGTTGTTTATTAGTCATGTAGGCTCTAGGTCAAATTATCAAAGAACTTTCAGTACTTCTGGTTTTATTTTCAAAAATCAGCTGGATACTTACACTTAAGGAATACCTGTTAGCACACC
Organism: Columba livia; assembly: GCF_036013475.1. NCBI lineage: Eukaryota > Metazoa > Chordata > Aves > Columbiformes > Columbidae > Columba > Columba livia. The sequence continues at coordinate 14,460,307 of NC_088604.1, forward strand.
CAAATACTGCTATCTACAGGTTATACAAGTGACAGTTTTTCTATTGGAAATGAGCTAAGATTGCTGTCATTTTAAACAGAACAAAAGTAAAATATCCTTCATACCACTTAAAATACCCTGTAAAGAAAATAAATTTCTATTTTCACTGTAGCAGTACACTCTCCCCCTACTCCCCACCTCCACTGAGAACTGATGTGGCAGCTGCACGTGTGCACAACCCCATCTCTTCCCCAGTATCTCCCCCTCTCCTACAATGGAGCAAGTTAATGGTTCTTATTGTGAGACCCAGGCCAGCATTGTTAGGAGAGAGGAGGGGGCACACCAGCCACAGTAGGGAGATGCAGAGGTGCACGTAGCCAAAGTAGGAGGGGTGCAGGGGTGCACATAGCCACAGTAGTGGGGTGCAGAGAAGCCACAAAGCTTCTAGACTGCCCACAGCCAAATCTGACAAGACTATAAAACGAGGTCCTGCCGAGGCTGTTATTATGTGGTCCTCTTGGAGCACGGGCCAAATGCTGCTGCCAAGAGCCCTCCCGGGTCTGGGATGCTGTCTTGGTGAGTGATAACTTAGGTATTTCCTCACCAGATAAGCGAGTGTATTAAATAATTCCTTGCCATTTGGGTGGGTGTTTTCCTCACTAGACCAGTGTGTTATTCCATGCCTAAATATAAGCACGTGTATTTTCCTGGAGTCAGGGACGGCTCTGGCGTTGGTTTTGGTGAGCCACGTGTATGCACACTGTGGATCTCCATTATTCTTATTTTGCTGTACCCCAAATAATCTCCTCAAGTTGATATCCGAATATGTATTTTATGTTGCCAGAGTACTAACTGATTTTATAAACCCCATTGCTAATTGGTTGTTTTCCCGGATGGAATAAAACCCTGTTTTGGATTTTGTTGTCCACCTAAAACTAACTTTGGGGTCCCCCCATGACATTCACTTGCTTGTATAGGCCTATAAATGACATAGTGCATGAAGACATTGTCAGAATCACATGTAGGAAAGCAATAGCATTAGTGTCTGAGGGCCCTGAGCACATCTCACCTTCCGGGAACTCAGATGGCTGAATCCATGCTGAATCTAGACAAGCTCTTTCTCTGGTAGGAGATATCATACCAGAAATTAAAGCTTCCCTTCCTTTCCTTGATAGAGGCTTTTAATTAAGCTGAGGGTGACAGCGCAATGCCCTCACTAGCAAGAAGCTTACATTACTCAAGCCAATAGGTCATAACAGAATCAAAGAATAACAGAATGTTAGGGACTGGAAGGGACCCCAAAAGATCATCTAGTCCAATCCCCCTGCCAGAGCAGGAACACCTAGATGAGGTTACACAGGAATGTGTCCATGCAGGTCTTGAATGTCTCCAGAGTAGGAGACTTCACAACCTCCCTGGGCAGCCTGTTCCAGTGTTCTGTCACCCCCAATGAGAAGAAGTTTCTTCTCAAATTTAAGTGGAACTTCTTGTGTTTCAGTTTGAACCCATTACCCCTTGTCTTACCATTGGTTGTCACCGAGAAGAGCCTGGCTCCATCCTGGTGACACTCACCCTTTACATATTTATAAACATTAATAAAGTCACCCCTCAGTCTCCTCCAAGCTAAAGAGACCCAGCTCCCTCAGCCTTTCCTCATAAGGGAGATGCTCCACTCCCTTAATCAACTTCGTTGTTCTGTGCTGGACTCTCTCCAGCAGTTCCCTGTCCTTCTGGAACTGAGGGGTCCAGAACTGGACACAATACTCCAGATGTGGTCTCACCAGGGCAGAGTAGAGGGGAAGGAGAACCCCTCTCCACCTACTAACCACCCCCCTTCTAATACACCCCAGGATGTCATTGGCCTTCCTGGCCACAGGGCACAGTGCTGGCTCATGGTCATCCTGCTGTCCACCAGGACTCCCAGGTCCCTTTTCCCTACACTGCTCTCTAAATCGGTTGTTCCCCAACTTATACTGGAACCTGGGGTTGTTCCTGCCCAGATGCAAAACTCTACACTTGCCTTTGTTATATTTCATTAAATTTTTCCCCACCCAACTCTCCAGCCTGTCCAGGTCTCTGGATGGCAGCACAGCCTTCTGGCATGTCAGCCACTCCTCCCATTTTGGTGTCATCAGCAAACTTGCTGATAGTACACTCTATTCCCTCGTCCAAATCATTGATGAATATATTGAATAGTACCGGTCCCAGTACTGACCCTTGAGGCACTCCACTATATACAGGCCTCCAACTAGACTCCGCCCCATTGACCATGACTCTCTGGCTTCTTTCCTTCAGCCAGTTCACAGTCCAGCTCAGTACCCGATCATCCAGACCACACTTGCTCAGTTTAGCAGCAGGGATGCTGTGGGAGACCGTCAAATGTTTTACTGAAGTCAAGGTACAGCTCTGCCATCATCTCTCCACCTCGTTATGTGGGAGTACGCGGCTGAGGAAAACATGCAGGCCGACTCAGTGTGAGTGATAAAGCATGATTCAACTTTATTGCCCGAGATAGTGTGCATTTATACCAAATACCATAATTATGCATACTTGTCTCTATCTAATAGGCTAAGCACTAAAAGGTTACATTTACTTACTCCACCTACTTGGATTTAGCTAGCTATGCGCATCCCGCATTCTTCTGACTCTTATCTCTTCAAGGATATCCTGACCCTGCCTTAGTTAGTACTTTTCCGTTCCCCCCTTTCCCACGGCCTAATAGACAAGCTAACTAAGGCCTACTTATGTCAACTAAAATGGGCTCTGCCCGTACAGTTGCTCGGTGGACTCATGTCCACGCTCCTTGAGCCAATCCCTGACAGTTATGTCCTCGTAAAAGGCTATGAGGTTGGTCAAACATGACTTCCCCTTGGTGAAGCCATGTCGATTGCCCCTGATGACCCTCTTATCCTTGAAATGCCTTGAGATGGCATCAAGGATAAGTTGTTCCATCACCTTCCCATGATGGAGGTGAGGCTGATCGGTCTATAGTTACCCAGGTCCTCCTTCTTGCCCTTTTGAAGACTGGAGTGACATTTGCTTTCCTCCAATCCTCAGGAACCTCTCCTGTTTCCCACAGCTTAGCAAAGTTGATGGAGAGTGGTCTAGCAATGTCTTCGTCATTCAATGACTTCCAGTATTGTCTTCGTCATTCAATAACTTCCAGTATCTCCTCTGACAGTTTTTTTTTTTTTTTCCAATTAAAAATATAGTGGTCACAGTCATTTCTGTCAAACACATTACCCTTGTACAATATATTTGTTTCGGATACTCACCTAACCTGCTGCTCAAAACTTACTTTCCACTTTATTCCATTCTTATTCAGATATGCAAATGTACTCCTACTCTGTTAAATAACCAGAAATGTCCAAGAGGTTGTCTTGAGAGTGTGCTTAAATCCATATCAGGTGCCTAATACAACTAGAGTGAATAGCTAGGATTGCTAGACTTAATCCAGGACTGTTCAACAACCTATGATATATAAGACCTTACATCTGGCTCAGAATATATTCTATTGTTCTATCTGGAGTTATGAAAACAATAAATCTCAGCTATAGGACTTTAATTCCATGCTCTAACAAACAAACTCTTAAAAAATATTTTGCTTTTCAACAGGTTCAAAACCAGGCTTGCAATAACATTTATCTATTTCCCAAGTAAACACTGGGTTTTACTGTTCCATATACTTCAGAGAACATAAAACCATTTATATACAAACTGCTTTTTTTCTGTTTTGGTCATCAACCAAAGAAACATAGAATCACATTACAGTCTAGATTATTATCTAGAGGGAAGAAAAACATTCTTGTTGGGGATCAACCTGAAGTTCACACAGCTACCACAAGAGAAATAACAACTTTTTCAAATCAAGAGAACTTGACATATTTGTTATTAAAAACAAATTGCTACTTAATTTCATAATACTGTTATTAATTTCACTCTTTGGTATGACAATTTAGCTATATTTGATTTGTCTTGCAAAATGAAGCCTATTTCACTCAATGAGCAAATATATTTTTCTCTATTTTCTGCTGATTTCAGAGTAACTACAAATGGGAGGAAACATTGTTTCTTTAATCTTTCTAACTAATGAAATTAAAGTATTCAATAAGCCTGTTACTGTTCTCACATCTATCATCTTTTTGTTTTTTTTTCTCAATCAATTATAGAAACTCCCCAAATATATCATTCTAGTTATTTACTCACCAGTCTAATGTAACCAGACAGATAAATTTCACACCTAAATCTGTTATTCAACAGTATGTACAGTCTATTCTTTAAAAGTGTGATAAAGAAAATCTACTTTCTCAAATTTCATGTTTGGACTTTCAAGTTTTTACTAGAATGCTTCCTGCTATATTGAATTTGATTTTTTTTTGAGAGCTAACGTAAATAGAAATGCTGAAGCAGAAATCTAGTTATATAACTGAAATAGTTTTTCAAATATCAGTTATATTTTCATAGTCCATGTATGAACTACGACCTGAAAATCACCAAAGCATACAAGAAATTGTTTAACCTTTGTATGTTGGTGGCAAGATTTCCTGATAAACTTATTGAATATTTCTCTTAGTGTTCTAAATACCTTAAATTCCTACACTTTACAGTTTAATATTTATCCCTACTTTTTCCACACAGGCCTTTGGAAATAATTTTTTAAAAATCCTCCAGAAGACAAAGAGAAAAAAGGAAATTTAATAGTGAAAATTTTCTGATGTGAAGCATATTAGTATTATAAGTAGATTTTTAGCCACTGCTGATGTTGCATTGGCAGAAATCAGTCACTAGCCCCAGGTTTTGGCAGCCAATGGAACAAAAACCACTAACATTCTCTCCATTGGATCTTTTGACTGTTTTGCCAATATGTGTGCTAAAAGCTAAAGAAGAAAAGAGTCCAGAGAAAACCCTCCCACCTGCTGATATCAGAATCTAAAGAACTTGTGCTCTGTGTTTTTACTGAAAAAGTGATCTGCAGTAAATATCACAGGTTGGAAAGCAAAAGTTTTCTTCTTTGCAAAGCACATCATTATCCTCTCCCCACCTGCCCTCAGCTGTTGAAAAAATATTTTTGCTATCTCCATTAATGTAATAAAGCTATAAGGTTTTGATCTAATTTGCCATTAAAAAAATAATATAACTTCCTTGTGGGCACTCTAATTTTGGGAAGTGCTTATATTACTGGTAATGACTTTATTTTATTATTTGATATTATTCTGTTGGTACCACTCTTTATAAACCAATTGTTCAGATCGAGAGTGTACCACAACATTGTTAGAACCCTCAATTTTCAAAAGAAACACATAGAAGTGTGAAATCAGAAATTCTATTTAATCAGAAATTAAATCTTGTTTAGATCTGTGTTAGAAAGTAGGTCTGTTTGAACAGGTGAAACAGAACTGTTAAATAAAGAAGAAAAAATAATTTTCGTTTAGTAGCTCCCTTTCATGGATTTGCTCATGCTTTGCCCTTTTATTCCTACTTGCTTTTAAAGACTATTCTTTTCAGAATTTGCTGTTACACTGGGCGTAAATGGCAAGGGTTTGGTAGCAGAGGGGCTCAGGGGTGGTTTCTGAGAAAGAGACCAGGGGCTGCCCGATGCCAGACACAACTGGTTCCAGCTTACTCTACAACAGACCCATCACAGGACAGAGCTGAGCCAGTCCACAAAGTTTATGATGCCTCTGTGAAAGTGCAGAAGAAAATGAAGGGGAAGGAACATGGAGAGAATGAGGGAGTGGAGCGAGGAGGAGGGAACAACAAAGGTAATGAGGGAATAAGAATGTGATACTCCACAGCAGAGGAGGAACACTCCTGAAGGGATTGCAGCCCATAGAGGACCCATGTAGGGGCATAGGAAAAAAGTGAGAAAGGACCAGCAGAGAGAAAATGCTATGTCCTGACCTCATCTCTCTATACCATTAATTGCTTCATTGAATAGACTGAGTGTAACCCAAGACAATGGCAATGTCTGGAGGTGAGGCCTCTTGAATGAAGTGAGCCTGGAAAAGGAGGAGGGTAGATGATTTTAAATGTTTGTCTTTTTCTGTTTCCCAATAGCTGAATCAATAATTAGTTATTTATGTTAGTCTGCCTTAAATTTAGTTAAATTCCACAAGTTGACTCTTTTCGTCCACAATAGCATTTGGCAAGTGATTCACCTGTCTTTTTTCAAACCACTAATTTTCTCACTCGCTCCTGTTCTTCCTATTTTCTCCTCTGTAGTGCTGAGAGTGGGGGAAGTGAGTAAGCAGCTGTGTGGGAACTTGGTTGCTAACATTAATTTGTAATTTACATTAATAGGGTTGTTACGTATATTACTGTGGGGCAGCTGGAACTGAAAACAACAGTGCTTTCAGTAGTCTCACCTGATCACATTAAGGATACTGTTGAAAAGACCCTTTCAATGTAGATGCCTGTCACAATCTGGACAGTGACCAGGTGACTTGCTTGGGAGATTTCATTCTGCAGGTGAGGATTATCCTAACAGGTCTGGAGAAGTTTTGGAAACACACCCCTTTCCACAAAATCTTTGCTGGCTAAGGTGCAGCTGTGTCTTCACCCTGCTTGTGTACGTGAACATTATTTTCATTACTAAGTGCTTGCTCTTCACATCTTCTAAAGGGGTAGAGATTTCAGTTGGTGTTTTAACATTAAAAACCTAAACTCAGCATGGCAGACCTTTACGGAGCCAATCTTTTGAGACAACAGAATGGAAATACTCTTGGTCTTGTTTTCCTAGCAGGTCCCATACCTCTGGGAAACTGGTCTTTCAGTACCTCAATTTGAGTCTAAACACTTTGATGGGGGACTAAGGACTTCATAATAGCTTTCCTGATGAGACTACACCTCAAAGACCCATCTTTAAAATGTCACCTCCATGCTTCATTCACCACTGAAATATAATTTTTATAACCATCATTTTCCATTTACATGTAGCAGCAGGTGGCAGTCAGGAAGATGGGCAATCAGTTAGTTCTGATGTTTGTGTTTAGTTGCTTATAAACTATAATAAATTGAAATCATGCAGAGGATTTATTTCTCTGGGAAGACTCCTGTCTTTGAAACATTCTCTTACCCCAAAGACATAAAAAAAGTTATGTTTTACCTTCCTAATATATAAAAGTCTATAAGCTCCCTCAAAATCCTGGCATGAGGAAAACCATCAAAGGATATTGAGCTGCAGGATGAGAACTTAACTAAAACAAGACTACACAACAATACAGAGTGCTCCCCACTTCCCAACAAAACCTCACTTTGGGAACTAAGAAGGATGGATTCTCGATCTAACACTTACATACTAGCAGAAAAATTCTTTTGAAGAAGGCAATTCTCTGAGGGCCACTTACTGATTTCCTTTTCTCCACTTGGAGGTTCAGAGGTCTGTAAAACTGATGGAAGATCCCTGCTTTGAATATTTGAAAAGATTTCTTGGTGTTACATCTGGAAGATGAATACATTACCTAACATTTCCAAACCTGCACGTTCAGAATTCATGAGCTGGATCCCACTAAGCATAGCAGACTTATTAAGAATAGTAAGAATTTAGTTAAGTACAAGTAATCCAGTACACTTGGTGCTGAATGTAGCCTTAATTATTCACTTTGCTATTTTCTCCAATGCAGCACTTAGAAAATGTTACTTCAGCTGGAACTCTGAACTTGTCATGCACTTCAAGACATGAATATCTAAGACAAAAACTTAACATGCGTTCCGCATGAGGCTGTCTGTCATTATGGAAAGGTAAATATACTTTTCTGCAGAAAATTAGAAAAGGTTATTCTCTTTTCAGTTGTTGTACCAAAATGGATTTTTAGTTTCAGTCCCTGTGAACCTTACTTTCTGAAAAACACTTCATGGTAGTCCCTCACTTAGCCAATATCCTCAGTGATCCATAGTAAGATTCAAAATTTGAAAAGCAATGAAGAATATGGTACACTCTAATTGCCTCTTGACTGGAAGTAGGTTATTGAATAGGTAAAATCAATTTTACTATACAGTGAGCAGGCTTGGAATTAAGGCACTCTTATTGAAAAGCTGGTCAGAAGTCATTTCCAATTGAGGAGTTTTCCATCAGAAAATGCTAATTTACCCATTCCACCTCTACTGTCAGCCTGGACTGCTCAGTTTTCTTACAACCTAACCCAAAAGGAAGTAACAACTGCAGAGCGAGGCTAAGTGACAGTTTACGTAGAGGTCTAGGGAGAATTTAAATTTTTGTCATTTGAATGCACTCACTACTTCATTATCTTCTTGTGGATAAGAAGAAGGAAAGAGGGATGTCTGTGCATCCTTGCGTCTTTGTCAGTAGTATTTCCCTTCCTACTATATTATTATTGTAAAGAAACATATTATACAATGGTTTTGATACATGTCTTTAGAGATCCTGTCCCAGAAAACCTGTTGTTAAAGTTACAGGTTTTATTTATATGACTTATAAGTGCTATTTTTTTTTTCCCTGAAAAAAACCTCAACTTCCTAAACAAAAATCAAACAGAACAGGATTTTGGAATGAGATTTATACAGTGAGATGAATATCCCATCTTCCAAAATTATCTTATTGATTCTTTATTTCTTACTTGTTCTTTTCTAATCCTCTTAGCTCAATAGAAATACAACTCCAAATATGGAATATACTTTTCCACTTGTGACAAGTTAAATTATTTTTAAGGAATTCAGATCAGTATTTGATTTTCCAATAAAATTTTAACAACAGCTGTGTTCAAGAAATTCACCTTCAGGGTTTTTTTTGCTGATCGTTAAGTGATTGTCCCATTTCCAATGTTCAAACTATATGTCTGCTATGAGTATAAGATTGCCTGAAAGATTTTATAATGTGAGGTATGCAAGCAGAGTAATAGTGGAGTTTATTTCTCTGCCATAATTGTGAAAACCATTTTCTGCACCTTTCCAAAGACTTTGTTTGTGCCATTTTGTAGTCTTTAACGATTTTTTGTGTGTGTCACTTTACAAACAAAAAATATGTCTGAGATAGTTACTATCAGATATGGTTTAATTTATGTTGCAACTTATGCATTTAAGAACATTTGTTGCACTTTCTGAAGTTTCACAGGATTTTTATTGTCCCTGTAAGACAATAAAGTCCTATAACGTACAAAGTACCTTGCACAAAGCAGTTTACATGATAGCCCCAAGATGTTTTTATTTGAGATAATTTGGAGCTGGTAGGATTCTTAAAACTGCTTAAACTGTATTTTAACATAAATAACATAAACTCTTATTTTCAGGCTAAATCGTTCTCCCCGAGACAAGTAGTCTAACTGAGCTTGTGGTTCATGGCCAGTAGAGTTGTAAGAAAATACCAAGTGCTGGAATTATCATTCCTCGGCTCTCCAGTGCAGATGGCATAACCATACGACATGAAACAAAGTTAAACTTCATGCTTCATCGTAGTTAGACAAATTCTTTATTGCATGTAGTGAGGAGTCATTCTATACATCATAAGCAAGGATTTCACAGCCTGAAGAGATGGGCCTGTTCATACTCCAATGTGCCAGTCATCTAACATATAACCAACATGTTTACAAATAAGGAGTCCTGCTGTGAATCAAAGTGAAGTCGCTTCATATAATAAGTATGACTGCTCCACAGTGTAGGAACACAAAATCATGCTTTTACTACTTTTACAAAGGATTGTTAAAGTTCAAAATCTTAGAACATGGAAAAAGGAGAAATTCTGTTTCATTCCTGATTCTGTGACAAGAAAAACAAAACCCTCACAAAACTAAACTTTTTTTTTTTTTTTTTTTTTCTTTAATAAAGAAGTTGATTTTGTGGCCTGGATATAATTACTCAAAAGAAAACATTAATTCACCAATGAATTCTAGTGATATGACACATATTAAGAAGTGTGAGCTATATTAAGGAAATCTCAGTGTTTATCATGAGTATTATTTTTAATGTTACTTCTCATCAACCAAAACCAATCAAACATTCTGAAACAAACCTTTGCAAGGATTTATCGAGACAGATAATTTCAGGGATATTTGTCAAGCCATGAAGCTATTGCTGCAAAAAACACATTACATTAAAATCTATGATGAGCTGAATACATTTTCTTCTTCTTTCATCTGTACTGACATTATAAATCACAATAGTTTCTTCCAGAACAAGTATGGTGCAGTGAACCAATAATTAACCCATCAAAGTACCCAAGTAGTAATTAATGACACGCACTACCTTTTTTAGAGACTAATTAATTATCTAGGAGTACAGCAAGGGAGAGTCAAGCCTCCAATAGTGCTGAATGAGTCACTGTTGTCTACTAGAAAAACTGCATTTTAAGGAAGTCTGTCATATGTTTATTTAAGGAGATGGGTATTCCAGAGGGAAGTCCTCCCCATTTTCTGACAGCCACATTTAATGTAATTGGTAGCTCTCTTCTTCTATCATTCCAGTGGGGTTACTGACAGTGGAAGGTTTTAATTAAAACTAAACCAGAAAGATATAGCTGTAAATTATTCAAACATAACATTCAGGTAAGTCTATGCTTTCCACTAGACGCTTAAGTAAAACTTAATTTAAACTGTACTAGAAACAGAACTCTTTCAAATCGCATTTTTGCTAGCTTTCTTTTGCTCTGAAGAGGTCATAAATCTTAATATGAATCTAGATGAGCATTCAATATGATGAAATGAAGTATTCTAATGAAATACGGTATTAGCTGCTCTTTACAGGAATTATGCAGGTATTGAAAAAATAAACAGCAACACTTCTTTCAAGTTTGGTTGATACATCTTCCTTATCCAGAGCATTTGAAGTCAGTCTGCTGGGTTCTGGGGTATTGTTTTAATCTCACTGTAGTGCCTATATCATGGTTACTGATTTGAATTCTAGCTTTGAGAAACCCACCAGATAAACTGTCTTCACATAAACAGACACTTGGAGACAATTTCTGTTACTAAAATAAACAGAAAAGTGAGCATTCCTCATCAGTGCATATCTTGAATAATGAACTGATGCTTATGAGAAACTGCTAACTATAGTTTTAGCCATGTTTCTGTAACTCAAGATTAGCAGTCTTCAGTGAACTAAGTAACATACAATTCAACAAGATGTTTTCAAAATGGAAATGGTATAGTGATGTTAATTAAGGGTAGTTTTATAAGCAACAACATCTAGAATAGAAAAAAACTTATATATGGTAATCTGACTAATGATCAGCAAATTAATCCAAAAATTAAACCATAAAATTTTATAATTCTATTAGATATGCAGTATCTTCTGCTTTCATATCTATGGTGCTGTTCTTTAAATTCAGGAAAGTGGTATTAGTATGCTTATCATGGCCAAGGTAATTTTTTTAATCTTAAATTGTTTTTGAATTGCTCAACTTGGAATCCTTGGGGTCAGATAGTATTTCTCTACAAAGGTGAAACAAATCTACCATTTTCCTTACAAATCTGTGGAAAGAATGAGACTCAAGTTTAAGGTTTTCTTTTAGGACAATGACAGGTAACCTTTCATCTGAGGCTCCAGGTTTTGACTACCTTTCCACTTAGCAAGTGATTACAGTACATTGTCTTGCTTTTACTTTACTCCAGAATAGACCATATCGTTTCAAAAACTTGATGTTCAATCTGTAACAAAGCATTTCAGAAATGATCCAATACACTTTGGGGACAAGAAATACACTTTGAGGACAAAATGGTTACCTCACTGTATTCAGTTCTGCTTCTAGGACTGACAGAAGAGAGAAGTTCAGCAGTGTCATGTTTCTGTGGATTGAAAGCTTTCAACCTTTCAAGGGATAGAGACTATCAGGGTCCAAAGCACTCCTTTCTCGGAATTTAGTTCTTTAGAATCAAGGCCAGCTTGCTGATGAGAGAGATCTGTAGGGGAAGTCCTGGCAGCTTTGCTGCTCCTTGAGAAAAAGCTGGAAGAAGGCTTAGCAGAGCTTTTTCTCTGGCAGCTCCACAACAAAACCTCAGCATTCCCCCTTTTTGCTTAGGAGGTGCTTTCAAGCTGAGGTTCTGGAACTTATCTCCAGCCTGAACTACACTGCAGTAGCGTTACAGCTATTCCTGTACATGGCCATGGATCCTGTTAGACTGAATCACAATCCTGACCAGTGGAGTTGATTTCCTGACTTGAAATCAGATCTACCTTGTCAACTTGGACTTTTCTGGTGACCATTAGACTCTTGGCTGACCCTGGTTACCATAATTGGACCTTTTTTTCTGGTATTATAGTACTGTGCCGTAGTTGTCCATGAGGTCACTGCCTTATGGACAGGCCTCTGCCTGTCTTGCCTGGACTCCCAGCTCTGGCTGACCTTTCCCTACAAAGAAAGCTGCTCTCATTGCTTCTTGGGAGACCACAGTTTTTGAAAATATGGCTTGTTACTGACTTTCAGCTGTTAATGTATGGTTTCACATCACTCCATCCCCCAAGCCAGATTTCATTTAAGAGACTTTAGAAGAAGGTTTGTTTTCTCAGTCTGAATGTGTTGTTTAATTGTTGAATCTGTTGACTATTGCTTTGTTTGCTTCTCCGTAACTGCAGCTCTTCCAGAAGCAAAGGTTCAGAGGCATGAGTGATGGCAAAACTTACCAGTAAGGATCACGTCCTTAGTGATGTTATAAGGCATTTGACAAGGTATCTGCACCTATTTAATTAATCACTGATTTCAGGATGAGCTGACATTATTATTTGTCCATAGGCATGTCTTTCATTTGAACAATTTTTTTTTTCCACATAAAGAGAAATGTAAGGATGAGAGAAATGGATAAAGAAAATCAAAAGTGTGAACATGAAAGCCAGTAATTTCAATGAGGTGGTCACAATTAAGCATATCTTATGCTTTCCAGATTTTTTTCTGCCTTATCAATAATGCACGTAATAAATCTTTGCAAGAATTTCAATATCTTGAAAGAAAAAAGCAAAATTACTTTGATCATTCAAATTAATTTGGTTTATCATTTCCAGTATCACAACCTGAATGTAACTGAGTAGAAAAAGGCAACAAAACACTTTAGAAATACAGGTGTAACCTACAGTAGCTTTCTAGAAATATGAGTATTTTTTTATTGAATTTCTATTCTGTGGTGTCTAGTGAAAGCAGCGAAAGCAATGAAAGCCATGAAGTCAGTCTAAGAGAAATTTATTTTAAATGAAGAAAATATTCAATAGCAAATTAGATAGTAATGAAAGTTCAAAACATTTGGAAAAAAAAAATGAATGACTTAATACTGAATAGTGTTGGTGTTCCACTTATTTATTTGCATAAACTGTGAAAATTTAAAAAAAAAAAGAAAAAAAGAAAAAAAAGAAAAAAAGTAAAATTTATTAAATGAGTCTTTTTATGATCCTTCTTTGTTACAGTCAAATTCATGTCTAAGTGAACTATGTAAAAATATTTCCCTGTATCTTCAAAACGCATTAAATAAAAAAGACATCATCATAAATGATTAATAACAAATAATGCTTAACATGTTAAGATATGTACACTTTGGAAGAAGATAAAAAGAATGGATAAAATTACTTCACATTTAACTTTTTTTTTTTCTTCTTTTTTTTTTTTTTAATGAGACCAGAAAGTAAAATTGTTAGTATTTTATGTTTAACTACTTTTGTGTCTTACACACATCAACACTAAAACAGGGAGAATATATCTGCTTTGTTCATGTCCTTGATTCAGCAGCTGGATGACCCATCAGAAAATCATTTCACCTGTTTAGCTCTGTCTTTGTTTATAGGATAGATATGTCTGTTAATTGTGGAAATTACTACTCCAAGGGAGTATGGCTGCACAGGAGCTTGAAATCACTTTCTGAAGAAAACATTGAGCAGCTTTGTGTAAGATTCAGTATTTGCAGATGTGTTCATGAGAATGATAATTTGATTTCTTGAAAGTCCACATAACTGTTAGGGGAGTCACATAACTCTTTAAAATACTGATAGAGAAATAACCAAGATAGCTATTAGAAAAGCAGATTTTAAACCAAGTTTTATAAAAATGCAAATATCATTTGCCTTATTGAATCTTGTACAACTGGCCTCAGCACAACAATCCACCCTGTCCAGATCCTTCAGTATGGCCTTTCTACCCTCCAGCAGATCAAAACTCCCACCCAACTTGGTGTCATTTGCAAACTTACAGAGGGTGCACTCAATCTCCTCATCTAGATCATTGATAAAGAGATTAAACAGAACTAGCCACAATACTGAGCTCTGGGGAACACTAATGACCAGCTGCCAACTGGATTTGATTCTCTTCACCACAACTGTTTGGGCCTGACCATCCAGCCAGCTCTTTACCCAGTTAAGAGTGTGCCCATCCAAGCTATAACAACCAGATTCTCCAGGAGAATGCTGTGGAAAACCATTTCAAAGGCTTTGCTGAAGTCTAAGTACACAACATCCACAGCCTTCCCTTCATCCACTAAGCAGGTCACCTTGCCATAGAAGATCAGGTTGATCAAGCAGGACCAGCCTTTCATAAACTTACACTGAATGGGCCTGATTTCTTGTTTGTCTTGTATATGCCATGTGATGGCACTCAGGATGATCTCTTCCATGACCTTCCCTAGCACCGAGGTCAGACTGACAGACCTGCAACTCCCCAGATCCTTCTTTTGACCCTTGTTGTAGATGGGCATCACATTTGACAATTTCCAGTGAGCTGCAACAGTTCAAGAATGAACAAGTCTTCCATTTATACACTGATCTGCAAGAAACTTTATTTGTATAAGATACTAGTTTTCTTTTTTTTTTTTTAATGAGATAAGAACATATGTGTCCTTTGCTTGTAGTATAGCCTAATCTGTTAAACAAACAAACAAACAAACAAACAAACAAACAAACACAAAATGAAACAACCCCACTGTCCCAGGATTATTTACGTGACGGTAACTGTGGGAAGTAAACCAATCAACATTTTCAGAAGCAACCATTTTAATCTCCATTTTAGGCACCTAGCTTAGGAATAAACAGACGAAAGGTCTGTTCTGAAAGTGGTTTTTAACTGTTTTTTGTCAAAAAGATCTTCCATCCTTGGAAGTGTAAATTAAGTGGCTCGGAAATTCACAGGATTACTCCTTATGTTACAGTTCAAACCACTGTTTACACCTACACGTCTTTCATTAACAGACCTGTGAGCCTCCCATGCTTCATGGTACAAGCAGCTGTCTCACATACTGTATGTGAGGTCTAAACTCTGGCCGTACTGAAACTTATAGTAATTCTGCTACGTTTTCATATTTCTACCATAGGCTAAATGATGTGAAAGTCCTTTTTGGCTGTTGGCATCTGGAGTCCAGTACCAATCACCCTTAATTAAGGAAAATCTGTTCAAACTCAAATTTTAGATCATTTTATACCCTCGGAGATGTTGTGCTGAGGTAGCATGAGTGCAACTACAATGAGGTAGCAGTGATCTGATGGATGGCAAAGTCCTTAGCTATTTCTTCTTTCTGAAGGAGAAGGATTTCTCCATTTCATTGTTAGATGTCACTTCTGACACTTATTCTTTGACTGTTAAAGTCTCCTTCAGATACTACAGAAGCTATAGTGAACTTTCTGTCAAGGAAATTAGAAAAGCTATTTAAACTGCACTGGATAAGAATGAATTTCTGCTGCCATAAAAATAGTTGCTGGTAAAAACACTCAAAAAAAACCAAACCCAAAACCAAACAAAACCAACAAAAACAAACAAACAAAACCCATAACAAAACAGATCAAGCTGTCAGTTGTTAGTGCCATGTGCAGGATTTTTCTGTTTTAGTACCTGGCATTTCATTATGCTAGTCTATTGTAAATAATTAGAAAGTACTTTTAAAAGCAACAGTATTTGCTGTTGCAATAGCATTGCTACTTAGGCACACACAAGTCTGTGGGGCCAGATGGGATCCATCCAAGGGTATTGAGGGAGCTTGCAGCCGTGCTCATCAAACCACTTTCAATTGTTTATCAGCAGATCAGTGTATAAATGGAAGACTTATTGATTCTTGAACTGTTGCAGTTCATCATTTGGTATATTATTCTAAATTACCATCTGTTTCATTTTGTACTAGTATATCGGACTATAAAGTATGGCATTTCAGGCCTCTGATGCACAGTTCTTGTCAGAATTAACTTTAGTGGCTGAAGAGGTCACTGTTTGCACAGCTGGAAATGGCAACCTGCTCAGACACCACAATGAAAGCTGACAGAAGCCATGCATCATGGTCCCCACATGCTGACCCTGTTTGCTGTTTTTCTGAAATGGCCCAGATACATTCTCACAGTACAACTTAGCAAAGACGCTGCCTCCTAGACAAATCTGTCATGGCAAAGTCAAACTCCAAGTTTGTTTCACTGGTGAAGGTGATCTCAACTGAAAAACATTGTCTTGAAACTGTCTTATAAGTAGAATAGTTACTAGAAATAGCAAAATAAATATATAATGTTTTGTTCAGAATGGCAATACTTGAATAGATGAACTTATTAATATCACCAATAACAACACAATCATGTCAAAGAGATATTACTCAGGCATATAGGATTATTTAGGTTAAAAAAGACTTTTAAGATCATTGAGTCCAGCTGTAAACCTAACACTGCCAAGTCCACCTCTAAGCCACATCCCAAAGTGCCATAGTGTCATATTTAAGTGTCTACCTGTTTAAGCAAGTCCATGTCCTTCTTATGTTGGAGGCCTAAGAGCTGGATGCATTTCTTCAAGTGGTGTCTCATAAGAGCAGAGTAGAAGAGGAGACTCATCTCCCTTGACCTGCTGGCTTGCTTGGGGAAGAAGGAAGAAGGCGGGATGTTCAGAGTTAGGACATTACTCTGCCCAAGTAACTCTTATGCATGATGAAGCTCTGCTTTCCAGCAAGTGGTTAACCATCTGCCTACTGATGGGAAGTAGTGAACACATTTCTTAGTTTGCTTTGCTTGTGCACAGGTTTTTGCATCACTTATTAAATACCTTTATCTCGACTCACAGTTTTTCTTGCTTTTGCTTTTCTGATTCTGTCTCCTATACAGGAGGGGCAGAATAAGGGAGCAACTGGGTAGGGGTTTGACTTCCAGCCAGGGTCAGCCCACCACAAGGAGACAGTGACTTTTTCTAATATCCTGAGAAGGGTTAACTCAGCTGTTGCCTCTTTCACAGGACTCTGTTCTGCAAAATTTCTGATATATTAGTCTTTCTGTCTTAATTTCCTTTTTTTTTTTTTTTTCTTTTTACTTGCTTTAAGGATATAAGTACTGAAATGTAATCATTCACATACAGCTGTCAATATTCACCTACTACCTCAAGCAGCACTGCTTTTGTGGTAGCAATGTTGCCATAACTTTTCCCTTAAAGATTTTTTCTATGTAATATTTCATTAATCACAAATCAATTATTAAGTAAATGTGTCTATTACAAAGCCACTTTCAGAATTCATGAAAAGTATTTTTTAGAGAATCATATTTCCATTTACTATTTCTTTAATTTCTTACCTTTGTATTATTAACATCAGATGACTGCATAACAGGAGTCTATCATGTGATCTGCCACTTGGTCACTTTGGCATGGATCTCACCAGTTTATACTTGACTTCCCTTTAGTTTTCTTAACATTTCTTACTTTACCATAACTCTTATTCATTGTTCCACAGAACTTTTGCTATTAATATATCATTATACCATTTTTGACACTGTCCAGAATCTTCTAAACTGCTTCATTTTATCCTCTCTATCTCTGTTGAAATGGAACACAAAGTACTTCTTTCTTCACGTTACGTGGTGTTGCATGGTTTATTTATATTGCTCTTTCTATACCCAGCAGAGACTTTCCTAAATATGGTAGGTATGATTTGAGTCACCAGTATGTTCCAGAACATGTATCTGTCTGTCATCTTGAATCTCATAAAATTCAATAAACACAGAAAGCTCTCTTTCTAATTACTTAATTGGCAGAGATATTATGAGAGCAATTTGATATATAGTTAGGAGGGCATATGAGGCTCAGGAACTTACAGTCTACTTTCCTTGTAAATTATACTTTAGATCACCAGTGTGGAAAATATAATTTCACACTTGATTTGCTACTTTGGGGAAAAGAATATTAAGATTCACATTTCCTTCCCAACCTCCATCTTCCAGGGCTCATCTGACCTGTTTCCATAAGTATGGTATATACTACATACTGCAATATTGCTTCACAGGTATGCTAAAGGCCTCAGTTCCTCATCTGTCTACCCCTCTATCTCTTTATCTGTCTCTCTCCCTCTATATCTCTCTATCTGGCCTGTCATGTTGTCTTTTCAGAACTAGAATGCTCACTTGTTTATTTATTTTTATTTACTTGTTTATTCCTTCAATGCTTTAAGATTTTTTTCATCTCATTTGTTGAACACCGATTATAAGATCAGCTCAGCATGAAGCAGATATGTGGATGGTAGACAGGGTAAGGATAAGTTTTACTTTGATGTGAAGATCGACTTGTGGGGTCAAGATTTCAGAAAGAGAGCCTGATAAATTAATCTGATTAAATATTTTAAGAAAGACAACTCTCTTGTGAGAGAAAATCTAATGAGAATTATTCCTTTTTCTGAGGTGTGGAATTGTCACTCCTTTGTGTAAAATGAATTCATCTGAAAAGACAGCACCATAGACCTAAATGTTCTACAGCTGTAGAACTAGATACAGCAGACGTGAAGCACTGCCATCTCTACTGGAGGAATTCTGTCAGCTGTCACAAATTCTCTACTTATTGTCAGGTGACACTGTCAATCCCATTACTTACCCCTTTACATGCCAAGGGAATGCTACAAGCTTCAAGCAAAGCAAAAGGCAAAGTTTGAAGACCCATCACAGAGTGCTTGTAATAGTGGTTTGATCAAGTTCATACCCAAAACTCATTTCTAGAAGCAAATTGAATACAGACAAACCCAGCACATGAATCAAAGCAATCAGGACTCATGTGTGTAAGTTGCAAATGATATCTCAAAATCCTGATAACCAGTCTGTGTGTCACATATCAGCCATAAATGATCACGGTGTGGTAATGAAGAATCATTTAGCCTACACTAGGATTAAATAGTGCAACTAACTGAGAAGCATCTGAAATGATGTTAGCTTAAGCATTGTTAGGAGAACAGAGGTTTGAACTGTGTCAAAGTTAATTTGCTCAGCTAAAGAAATAACGAATGTCAACAGAACAAAGCCTTGGTATTAAGCATTAAGAAAGGAAAACAGACAGGCCGTTCTAGAGATCTGAATTCCAGAAGCCTATTTAAACCAGATTATGCCTGTAGGAAAATCTTACTTTGAATTTTAAAATGTCACAATGGACACAAATGGAAAACTTCCTCATACATTATTCAGTCTACCATATTTTGACATTATAAACTACTATCATGCTCTCTGCAAGCTGTGATCCACTTCCCAGTATAAATATGAAAAACGATCTGCTATAGCCAAATATTGATCAAAAAAGGCATTTTAGATGACATTTGAATATACATATTTCATCTATTAACAAAGTAAAGGTTAATTAAACTATGTGAACAATGAAAAATGCTGAACTAATAAGGAGGTCACACGACCTTTTCTATTTCTGCTTGAGGCCGGAAGTAACATTTAGAAATCCACAATATTTTCAAGCTTTAAAAATCTTACGTCATTAGTAGTTGTCTGCCTGGCGAAAGAAGAACTGGTAGGCTTCAAGAGTGTATGGAGACAATATAACATTAAATAATGCTTAACATGAGAAGTGATCTTATATTCAGCTTATTCTGAAATTATGTATTTTCTTGATAAGTGTGATTCTTACAGAAAACAGGAAATCAAGCTGTAATATTTTTATATTTTTCTATTTTTCTATTAAGGTCTGGGAATGGTTCACTACTACCAGATGTAGTACAATACAGATTTTTTTAATGATATATATAAAACAAACAAACAAACAAACAAACACACACACACACAAAACCAAAACAAAAAACAACAACAACAAAAAAAATCAAAACAAAAAAGACAAAACAAAACAAAAAAACCCAACCTGGCATCCTTAAAGAGAGTAAACAGAATTGTCTACAGTTCTATCTCATCACACAATCATAAGCACTGTATTTGGAGGATGAAATAGAAAATGTGAGTTTAAATAAAAACCAATTCCTTTACTTTCCTATCATGCAAAAGCCAGCGGATAGTGGATGGATAAATTCAATAAAATGCATTATAACCCCAATAGGCTAACCGATGCAAGCCAGCATGACACTGACCTTCTTGGCCACCTGGGCACACTGCTGGCTTGTATTAAGAGAGCAGTTGATTAGCACCCACAGATCCTTTTCATCCAAGCAACTTTCCAGACATTGATCCCCAAGCCTGTAATGCTGCCTGGTGTTGTTGTGACTCAAGTGCAGGACCTGGCACTTGGCCTTGTTGAACCTCATATAGTTGGACCAGCCCAATCAACCAGCCTGTCCAGATCCCTGTCTGAAGCCTTCCTACCCTCAAACAGATCAACACTCCCACCCAGCTTGGTGGCATTAGCAAACTTATTGAGGGTGCACTCAAGCCCCTTGTCCAGATCACTGATTAAGGTATTAAACAGAAGTGGCCCCAATATTGAGCCCTGGGAAACACCACTCATGACCAGCCACCAACTGGATTTGATTCTGTTCATCACAACTCTTCAGGCCCGGCCATCCAGCCAGTTTTTTACACACCAAAGAATACACCCTCTCCAAGGCAGGAGCAGCTGTTTTCTCCAGGAGAATGCTGTGGGCAATGGCGTCAAAGGCTTCACTGAATTCTAGGTAAACAACATCCACAGTCTTTCCCTTATCCACTAAGTGAGCCATCTTGTCAGACTTAGGAGATGAGGTGGGTCAGACACAACCAGGCTTTCATAAACCCATGCTGACTGGGCCTGATCACTTGGTTGTCCTGGATTATGGTCTCGCTTTTTACCCTGCTTTCTCTCCTCAGGATCCTGAAGCCTGCCATCTCACACTCACTGCAGCCAATGGTGCCTTCAACCTTCCTTGCTATTAGTGTGAGGTCCAGCAGAGCACCTCTCATTGTTTGTTCTTCAAACACTAACAGTGGACTTTGTATTATGCTGTCTTGCACTTTTCCTATACAAAAGACTCTTAAAATCCTTTACATATGAAAAAATAGATTATCTTTTTTACCATGCTGTCACATGCACCAACATGTTAGGGAAAAATGTTATCCATGTCAAGCTATTATCACGCCTGGTCAGAAGCTTACAAATATTATGATTAATTTTAAAAATACATCAAACATGTCAGTTGTTTCATTTTTTCCTTCTCTTTTTGTGAAAAAAAAAAAAAGGAATGTTTGTTTGTTTGTTTTTATTTACTTATGTATCTGTTTATATACACCTTTACCACTTTGAATTCTCCCGAATGCCCTGTGTTTGGGGTTTGAAAATCCCCAGCATTTAATTCCTAGTCAAAGTTCAAGAACTCAGAAAAAGCCAAAAGCATTCCTTTGTTTTTGGCTTGATAAAAAACTCTTGAAATCAATAGGTGTTCTTCTGCTAGCTCCTCTGGACTGTAGGTCAGCTCCTTAGGGGGCAACTGTAGAGAACACTTGTTTATAAAACATTTTCGAGCTGTATAAAGTTTTTCTGAGCTTGCCCTGCATAATTTGAGCAAAGCTTAGATGCCCTTGATCTCATGAAAGACTATTTATTCTTCTTTAATGGCACAGATAAAAGAAAAGACTGAAGGAGCTAGGATTGTTTAGCCTGGAAAAGGGAAGTCTTGAAGGGGACCTAACAGCAACCTGTATAAACTGCAGGGGGAGTTGCCAAGATGATAGAGGAAGGTTCTTTACTGAGGTGCACAATAAGAAAAGTAGAAACTGATTATTAAAAATAAAGTAATTTTAGTGACCTATGGAGTAGATTAGGAGGGTTTTAATTGTTTTTTTTTTGCATATAATTAAATCTGAATATTGAATTTGGCCTTTTGAGGTCAGGATTCAGAAAACTTTTGATACTTCCAGCTACAGAACATGATAGGGCAAAAATACCACAGCTGAATAACTATGCAATCCATATTTTAAAAACCACTACCTTCTGCAAACAGAATTTACCTAGTAACAACTGCTTTTCTAGTCACCTTCTTTTTCAGTTTTACCCTCTGAAGATGTGGTTGATGAAATTGCAAATTACAATTTTCTATTTGGTATGTTTGTTAAGTGTGAGATCTTATGCTATTCAACTAAATAAAGTAGATTTCTTTTCTGGGAAAATAAAAAAGAACCCCATATATTTGAATCTAAAAATTGATTGGAAAACAATATACACAGTACTTAAGGTCTGCAAACAAAAAATTTGTAAAATCAATGCTAAACAGCATTGAATTCCACTAACGATTATGCTATAATAAATATACTGACTTAATTAATCATAGTAGTTACTGAAAATGATTGTGATTTTACAAAAATAATTAATCCAATAAATTACTCCATATTAAACAACAACGAAAAAATCCAGCCTAAAAATCTAGTACACTTCTATTTCCTAGTCTGATGAACTAATTGAGAAAGACCTCAGCAATTTAGCTAACAAAGAAAATAAATTGGGACAGGCTACCTTTTCTTACATGATATAACTTTAGATGCTGTCTTGGTTTTGTTAAAGACAAGACCAGTTTCTATTTAGTGAATTTTCCTTTCAGCTAAGTTCTTCTAAGTAATTGCACTTTTCTGAAGTTGGATACATGTTTTGGCAGACATAACAATGGAATGCAAGGTCACTGATAAGGATGCACATCCCATAAGTGAGAGGGGCAAGGAGGAGTGAACTGAACAGTTGACTAAAACTGACCCACTAAGTATCCCATCCCATCCCATCCCATCCCATCCCATCCCATCCCATCCCATCCCATCCCATCCCATCCCATCCCATCCCATCCCATCCCATCCCATCCCCATCATAACACTATATAAAAGTGGGTGATCATGAGGGTCTTGCTTCTCTCTTCGACTATGTCTGGCATCTGGGGAGGACCCTCCAAGTTGCCTCTGCAATTTGAGCCTATTGACAGACCCTGCATGTTTGAATCTAGTTCCGATTTGCTGCAGAGTCCAACCCAGGACTTCCGTGTGCCTGCCCTGCAGTTACTGGAGCAGTTCTGAGCTTTGCCCAGGAATTCAAGCTTGGTTTTTTATATTTTGTGTTATTTTCTCTATTTTATTATTAACATTAGTAAAACATTTTTAATTCTTTCCAACTTGCAAGTCTTCTCTCTTTTTGCCTCTCTTTGCCCTCCTATTGCCTTTCCTTAGGGGGCTGAGGTGCGGGGGTGGGCAAGGGGAAGGGGTTAACAAAGCATCTGCCACAGTTTATTGTTGCCCTGCAGTCAAACTTTGACAGATGCAAAGCTAGTGATAATGTTTTCCACTTTTAATATTTGGAAATGTTTTTTATGTTGCATAATGATAGATCTAATGGTATAGTTTAAGGTCTTATATAATTTAATGTCAGTGGGAATAATTATAGGAAAATAAGTAAATCTGTGTAGGTAAAGGTGTCAGTATCTGCCTCTTAAACCCACAGAAAATATTAGAAAATCTTTTTGAAAGATCTGGCCCTTAGTTCTCAGCACCATGAAGTGTGAAGAACGATCAATACCTACTATATTTCCAATATTTCATTTTATGAATGAAGTACATTGCATGGACATCATGGTCAGGATTAAATTTAAATAATTCTTAAAGGATATTTCAGTGCATAATTTAGAAAGGGTTTAATTATTTCCCTATTTTCATGTTTATTTATTTGTTTAGAAAATAAAATTCATTTTCTGACTCTTAGCAGGAACACTTTTTTTTTTTTTCTTCTAAATATGCACAGGCCCATTGATAGCTAGTGGTTTATTAAATCTTTCATAAATAACATTATAGCTTATCTCTATAAGCTCAAATCAATACAACTCTGCATAGATAACGTCATCCCTGACCTTTACGTTTCATATCATTTTTATTAAACTTAGATAACTCAGTAGCTCTTCATTCAGCTTATAAAATGAACATGTGAAACTTTCTCTTGGTTTAAAAATTGCAGTCAATACTGCCAGAGAAAGCTGCAGTGTCAACCTGCAACCTCATCTCTATAGAAGATATCTAAACTGGATGCATGAAATAATAAACAAACAATATTTTTAAAACTAGGTGTGCGTACAATTTTATTCTATACATATGTTAACCCCTTGCCAGTACTTATCTAACATGCATGATGTGGCTTGCACAGTATAAGAATAGGCACCAGATGTACAAAGATTTTAGAAAACTTTATTACTGTATACATGAAAATTAAATACAGTTAGGGGACTTCCACTCAGACAAGGACTTGCTGTTTCAGAAAGTTTCATAATTCTATCAAGTAAAGCAAATTTTTAAGGAGATAAGAATAATTAACCACACTCTTGTTGGATTTTTTTTTTCCTGTTCAATATTGAACAATTTATTGGATTAATTATTTTTGTAAAATCACAATAATTTTCAGTAACCATTAGAAGAAGAAGAAAAAAGGAGATTTTACGGATCTTTCAGTCACCTATGCAAAGATATCAATCTGAACTGGATTATTTTCTACCTTACAGTTTATGCTACCTGTAGTTCCCACGCAGATCAACATTAAAACTCCTCTTGGATTTCCAGATCAGTCTCTGAAGGATTTTCAGTCATAATTTTATGCTAAGGCTTCTAAAAATATGAATGACATATGGCGACTACTTGGACACTGCAGGCCACATCTGAGAGACATAAATACTATTTTTATTTTATTTTACTTATATAGAGATAAGGACAGTTATTTCTAAGCATACTTTAAGACTGGTTAAATTTTTATATGCTCAACAACATTGTTCTGCAGAGATTCAATGCATGAAGATTTCAGTCCTTACACCTTAAATCTCTACTTTGCGCTAGCTTTATAGTCTAGAATATTTCATTGTTCAGTTGGGGCCTGAAGGCAGTTGTCTTCTTTGCAATGATTTTAATGAGGTTTAGGTCAACTGTACCATGCTCTGAGTATTCCTGGGTGAAAATACAAATTCAGAGTTTGAGTAAAAGTAGACATTCAAAGAAGTTAAGGCCAAAAAAGTCTGTCATAACAATTTCATTTTCTATTCCATATGACACAGACTATACTATCACACAGAAAGGACTGCAACAAACCATGTGGGAAACATTTAATTGAACTGATGAAGAATTAGACTATAAAAAGGTTTGTCAAGCAAATTAAGATAATGGCCAGAGAGAGAAATGAAATTTTGATGAAGCGGTAGAAGTGCAACTTCTCAAGTGATCTTCCTTGAGGATGGACCTTATGAGGCACTCCAGGTAATATTTTCATTAGCTACTGTGGCAGTATCTAGACTGGGCACATTTACATTCCAGGTTCTACTCATATCTAATTCCCCAGCACAGGACTATAAATCATCCTAAACATTCCAGGGAGTACCATGACAGTAGTCCAGATTTGCCTGTATGGGAAAATTCAGGGACTTTTGCCTCATACAACACCTCAAATTTTTACCTGTAAGGAAGAAGTGATGACTTGACACTTTAGAGAACTCCCTCTGACTCCACCTGAATATTGGCAAGTTCCTTACACCATGAGATGTGGCACTAAGGATCCTAAGAAAAAATGCAAAAATGCAAACAGCATTATCACAACCTTGATTTTCAAGAAAGCAGACTTGGAATTGTTCAGCGATCTGCTTGGAAAAGGACCATAAGTTATAGTCCCAGAGACGAGTTCAGGAGAGCTCATCTTCAGCCTTAAGAATGGACAATTCTGAAACACTGAGGAGAAAGCAAAGGCCTACATGGATGAACAAGGGGCTTCTGACAAAACCCAAACATTAAAAATACACTTATAGGAAGCAGAAGTAGGAGCAATCAAGAACACTGTCTGATCATTCAGGGATGAGTATAGGAAAGACAAAGGAGTTTAACCTCCTGAAGGATATAAAAAACAAAAAGAGGGGCTTCTAGGGGTATATCAGCAACAAAAGGAAGACTAGGAAAAATGTGGATCTCCCACTAAATGGATCACGGAACCTGATGAAAAGGACATAGACAAGACTGAGGCAGTCAATGCCTTCCTCACCTTTACTGCTAAGATTTACCTCCCAGGCACTTGATATCAGTGAGCAGGTCTGGTATAAAATATACTCTAGTTAGAGAAGGATGAGGATAGGGAATACTTACATAAGCTGACCATATACAGGTCAATGGGAAAGCATTGTTAGCAGGTTGAGGAAAGTGATCCTTCCCCATAGCACTCGTGAGGCCACATCTGGAGTGCTGGGTCCAGTTCTGGTCTCCCCAGTACAAGAGAGGTACGAGCACGCTGTGTAGAGTCTAGCAAAGATCTGCAGAGATTATAACATATATGACATATGAGGAGAGGCTGAGAGAACTGGGACTGTTCAGCCTGGAGAATAGAAAGCTCAGGAGGAACTTAGCAAAGTATATAAAGACCTAATGTGGGGGAGTAAAGAAGACAGAGCTGGACTCTCTCCAATGATGTTGAGTGATGGGAGAAAGGCACTGGGCACAAATCGAAATAACAGTATTCCCACTTAAATTATTTTTCCTGTGAGGGTATTCAGCCACTGCAGCAGGTTGCTCAGAGAGGTTGTGGAGTCTCCATCCTTGCAAATGTTCAAAACCCAACTGGTCAAAGTCCTGGACAACCTGTTGTAACTGACCCTGCTTTGGTCAGGGATGTTGGACTTGATTATCTACAGAAGTATCTTCAAACCTCTGCAATTTATCAATTCTGTAAAGACAGTGTGGCAGAGTTGTCATTAATGTGCATATATCAGCTCCAAGATATTGCGTGCCTTCATAAAAATTCCACAGCACAACCACAAAGTCAGGAGACTATATTGTTTTTCTTATTTATTTGTTTGTTTTTCTTGGTAACTATGCCAGGCTTTAATGCCATAACTGTTCCAAAATCCTTGCAAAGAGTCCTTGCAACACCAGAGCTGGTGTCATTGCAATATTTACAAGCAGAAAGTCACTCAGTTGGATCAATGTCACAATAAACATTGCTTCCCTCTCTTCTTGACATTTTGACTTTCTCCCAGATTTCTAGATCTGGCTTTACTGATTAAGCTTGAGAACTCTAAATGACTCAATTCTGTCTAGTAACAACTTGTATCTTAACTTTCATAACAGTCAACAACACTACAGCTGATTGGCTAGTATCATGCACCTACAAGATTTTGTTTCTTCATAGCTAATGTGCATTCAGGAGAGCTCATCTTCAGGCTTAAGAATGGACAATTCTGAAACATTGAGGAGAAAGCAAAGGCCTACATGGATGAACAAGGGACTTCTGACAAAACCCTAGTATCATGCTAGTATCATGCACCTACAAGATTTTGTTTCTTCATAGCTAATGTGCATTCATTATCATTTGGATTGAATGAACCAATGAACTGCTTTTTATTTTTTTTTACAATCAACAGAGGGAAAAAAAAGGGTAAATACAGTTGATCACTGGTCTGAAATAAATCTTTCTGTATGCAGCTTGGTCCCTTCCACATGCTTCCTGGTGGCAGCCTGTCCATCCCCTGTGTCTTTCCCACCTCAGTCATGAGCTGTGGTATTTACAGGAACCTGTGGGATAACCATCAACTTCAGGACAAGCGTTTGTGATAAGCGCTAACACTGATGAGGAAAAACAGACATACTGTTGTTTGTCCTGGAAATCTTTCCTGCCACTATATATGCAGGTGGTGAAAACAAAGTTTTCATTTATCTTCTAGTTTGCCTTTGTCATGGAGTAAAATTGCTTAAACTCAAGTAGCTTTCTAAATAGCCAAGAACATTCTGATTTTCAGATCAAATATCTCATTATAACACAGATTTTATGAATTTTGCATATGGCATCAAATACATAAGAGACTTTATTTAGACTAGGATATGTTTTTGTATTAAAGAGCACAGAGCATTTCTTTTACATATAGCCAGACACCTAAACTGCATTTGTCAGCTGGGGCACATGAAGGAGTTACAAGGAAGTGACACTGTATTACCTACCAGCTGAGCCTTGAGAACTGGCTGTGTGCAGGCTTCCAGCCTTCAGTCAAAGTGATCTACTGCATCTTCACCTAGACACTAAGACGGAACTTACCTAACTTAAGAGGTTTGTGTTCAGTTATGATGGCTCAGCTGGCATCCATTATAGTTTTTACTTTGGCATTGGGGCAAAAGAAATATTGGAATTTTTTGCAGGGTGGCTTGAAAGGAATATCACCTTCCTTTTTGTTGTGATATGTGGCAAAATAATGGAGGCAATGATTCAGGATTTTGCGATATTTTTCTAGTATGCTGGAACAGAAACAGTAAATAACAATTACAGCAAAAGCTTAGCTTTTGGTGTTGTGGACATGGCAGTCTATAGAGGAGTGATATTCAATATGTTGTAATATTGTTTCATATACTAACAAAATGAATTATATTGCTATCTAACTCTGAATGGTATTTTCAGCTGTGGTTTGATATTACAGAATTAAATGAAAGGACATCAAGTATTTTAGAGAATTTAACTAAAGGGCAACTCCATGACAAATGGCCTGAAAGTAGAATACAAAATGGCAGGATGGTAAAATTTATCAAAAAGTATAAGTAGTCTGCTGCTGTTCAGGTTCCAACAACAGACATAAGAAGAGCTGAACACATGCACAAAAGAAATTCATTTGCTGTCAGTCCTTCCCTACTTCTGGGTCAGTGCGGGTGCTGGTATCTGTTAGGAAGGCTGTGTACAGCAGCCTGAGAGAGGTGAAGCTGCTGCAGCTCTCTGCCATGAAGTCCAACTTGTAGAAAGGCTGAACACGTATTACCAGTAGCCACACTCATGCAGAATACACATATACACCATGCATGTGCATATATATACGTCTGGCTGCACAGAAAATGCAGAGCACTCAAGTGAACACAGAGAGCACCAACGGCCACATCCTGCTCCCCTCTCTGGCTGGTCCATTGGTGAGAAAAAAAATATATATATATATATATAAAGATATATATATATAATGTGGATTCCTTCAGTATCTGGGCTTAGATACCCTGCCCAGTAGTGGATCTCTGGATCCCAGTCTCCTCAGTTGCTAGCACATGGACACATGAACTCTGAGGTTACAGTCCCACTCCAACTGCTGGTATAGACTGTCTTGCTCACAAATAGGCACACGCACACACACACCCCACATGGAGCTGGCTAGGAGACCCCTGGTCCCTTTGATCTCTCCAGCTCCTTCAATGGTTTCACACTTAAAGACATAAAGACATACACATCCCTGGCTCCCAGGCCATGTCACCAACTGGTTTGAGCTTCATGAACGCTCACACACTCTCACGTCTGCACTTGGTCCAGTTGCTGGCTGCATAGACACATGGATCCTTATGACACGAGGTCCCGGTCCTGTTACTTGAACTTAAATTCAGTCACCCAGGCACCTGGGCACTCTGATCCATGGTCTTATTCCAATTGCTACACTCACATCCCCATACACACAAATGCACACAGAATAGTCTCTGACGCAGGAAAAAGAATTAGAAGGGAATTTAATAAGGCAAGAGGGCAGATTGCATGGCCAGACACATGTCCTGATCAACAAACTATTTGCATATAACAGACCCTTTCTTATCTGCTGACACCGCTATTTTCCCATACTTATTTCTCCCCTAATCACCTACATCCCTCCCCTTCCCTATCTTTGTTTCCAGTCATAAGCATACAATAAGTCTTGTGCAATCCCAAAATGTTCTTCTCTTTCCTCCCACACTGTTCCCCATACCCCTTGGCAGCAAACCCCCTCAGTCCAAAAGGTGTTGTTTCATTGACTCATCTTGATGGTTTTCATGCATGGAGAATGGCGATGGTAGCTCTCCTGGGACAGCCCTGGAAGGGCCCCTGACAGGGTGTCCTTTCCACTGAGTCTTTAGTTTTGACTCCCACCTGGCTTTCTGCTCCTGTGTTCCTCTGGGCTTGCCAAGATACTTGCCTATATTTGAGAGTGATGAAAATGCCGTCTGTGCACAGAACTTTCTTATGGTTTCTGCATCTCAACCCAGAGTAAATGTTTGCCAAGGTACAACCTCTATTTTTTCTGTATATCAAGGCATATTTCATATAGATTGTTGTTATGCATTCACTGCAGGATTTTTAAAAATGCATTTCTAGAACTAAAATTACAAATTTGCTGAGTTTATCTTTTCCACTCATATATCCACAGAAGTAAAGATAATAAACAATTACGTCAATTACTTCTCCATACTATATACATTTTGGTATTACAATTCATTCCTGTAATTGCTTCTATAAAAATTGCAATTTATATAACTAACTGTAATAATTTTCAGTGTTGTTGGCATTGTAAAGAAGGTTCTAAGTGTGTCCAACTAAACTAACTGTTCATTCTAGGTTATTTTTGGCTTATTTAAAAAAAGAGTATGCAATATTTATTGGATAATAAGAAATGCAGAAGATTTACTCTTTTCCTCAAGGCATTTTAAGTCTTCACTAAACAATTACACCATTCATGATGTTCTAAATAGTCTTTTATCTTATATTCTCTGTGTTAGGTCACTCTTTATGCGGATTCAGAAATAAATGTAAGTTATTATGAGATTCTCCAGTTTGTATCACTTTATATCAAACATTTGACCTTAACTTTTCTTTAAGAAATAGTATCTTGAGCAACACGGTGGATGCAATATGTTCTAGATCAGAGTTTTATTACTGAGTGAGTAGTGTCACCTGCTAAATGAGTAACACATCTTCCTGCACTATTTACATTTTTGCTGCCATTTAGACCTCTAACCCATAGACCTTCTGCTGAATGATCTCTTTAACTGCAGCTTGCAAAAGTCAGTTGCAACGAGTTGGCACAGACTTGCTACGTAAACTAATCGGGTATGGTTCGAACACCTGATGAGTAGTTCTTGCTTTTGAACAATTGCTGGACTACATATATATTTCACTTATAAAAAAGTAATGGATGTGAGGGACACAGTACTCTGTTGAGCTACTAAAGGTAAGAGGGTTTTTTTCTCGCAGTGCAGAATCACATTCCAGACATCAAAATGAAAACTTGATAGCCAAAAACAGGCATGGTGGTTTTTTTGTTTGTTTGTGGGTTTTTTTGTTTGTTTTTGTTTTGTTGGTTTGGTTTGGTTTCGTTTCGTTTTTGGTTTTGGTTGTTTTTTTGTTTTTTACTTCCAGCTGATTTGTTACTGGCAATGCTACTACTCTTTCACATATAAGTGATAAAAACATGTTTGCAATAGTTGATCTTGGAGCTTGTCTAGATAGCATGTCAGCACACAAGATGCTGAGGCAGCAGCTTTGTCCTAGATCTCCTGGAGATCCCCAGCTCCTCTCTTCCTTGTCTGTCTCCTCCACAAGTCCATATCAGTCAGTATTCCTGTCTCTGAAAAACGGCTTGTCCAATTTTACAACATGCTTTATGATTAGGTTGTATACAGTTCTCTTTTCTCCTATTTGTTAAACAAACTTATTACAAATCTTTCTGAAAGGGGAGGTTTTCACAGTTCTTGGCAGTTAATCTTCACAGTTAAAATGAAGTTATTAAAAGGTTATAAACTGACATTTCTGGAAACTGATGTCTTCAGTTCCACTAAATAATACATAGAGCACTTTAGTTTATATTCTCCCTGTCAGTATGAAACCATCGTGTCCAGGTCAGAATACCTTTATCAGGCTGCTCAGTCAGAGAGGCACAGAAATGTTAGTCAGAAGGGAGTCTTGGAGGTTTTTCATTCTGGCCTTTCACTTGAAATTATTGCTAGCACTAGGTAAATTCAGTCAGCGTTTCCTCTGGCAAAGGTTTGAAATCTCCCAAGGATGCAGATAAGCTGTTCCACGCGCGCGTTACCTTAGTGATTTCTGTTTAACTATGAAGTCATTCCTAAAATAGGTACATTCATTACAGAAAAGACAGCATGTTTTGTAATATCCATGTGTATCAAACTGTTTCATTTAAACTATACATCTCCAACAGAGCCAGTATATTTTGCATTTAAAGCTAATAACAAGGGAAGAGATATTTTTATATTGCTTTATCAAATCTAGATGGCTAGATGACACAATTCTATTTATCTCCAACAGAAAAAAAATGTTTAGTTCATGAACAGAGCAAGACTGAATATTTATACCAATTTTGTAATAATAATGGTTATTCAAGTTACTACAGATGTCCCACACTGATGACCGTGTAATAATCAACTTGGGGACTGACTTGGAATCTATATCTGTCTACCTACATGTACCTCTGTCTGCTGAATACTATTTCTTATTCAAGAAACAAATGGGATGCCAAAAGGAATTAGGGGTCAAAATCCAACATTCAACACTTTCTTATTTTTTTTATATAATGTACTGAACTCTGACGTTGTCTCAGGACTACTGAATGATCAAGTCTCAGTCTGGAAGAGTATAGTCCTCTAATGCTGATATGTGTTTTCAGATTACTTAACTTACAAAACTTCAAAGGAAAGAACTTACATGATGAAACATAATCACTTTACCTCTGAAGTCCATTCATGTCACTAAGATCTGCAAACACGACATTTATTGATTTTATGAAGCTCTTAAGGCAATTTATATTCAATATCCCATAGGAATATACTTTTCAAAAAAATAAATTCAGAAACTTTCGTCACCTCTTTTTCTCTCACATTAAGGAAAACCACTAATGTGTGCACAATAGCTTGCCTGCTTATAAAGCCACTTTGTCTGTTTTAAGAAAAGGCTTAAAATGTACAGTGATGGATAAAACAGCTAACATGAGAAAACAACACAGACAAAAGAAACCCAAAGAACCTATAATACAAAACTGAAATAAGATTGAAGAAAGAAAAATTATCTGAATATGTGGCTTTTGATATTTCCAGTGAGTAAATTGGTACTTCTGTAGAGGTATCATAGAAGACATCACAAATATCCTGGTTAAAGGAATGGAGGGGTTACAATAGATTTTGCATATTTTTGTGCAAAAGAGGTTGCTGCATGAAAATGGTGGTTTGAGTAATTTCCTGTTGTATGTATCACTCCTGAAACAATTTTAAAAATTTCTATTACTCTTGAGAGACTTCTGACCCACTTAATAGCATATAATGATTATGTATTTTCTATATAAATTAGAAGTGATTTAAAAATAATTTCAGGGCAAGAATGATATCCAAAATAAAGCTAGACATGTGAAGTTGTTACTTTAACAGACAGAAACGCCTGCCCTATGTGTTCTTTTGTTTGATCTGACAGCAGTAATTTTTGATGGAATGATTGCACATGGAAATCACTGACAGGATGTGCAAATTGTACCTGATGAGTTTAATCTGTGACTCATTGGCTCATCAGTGTTGATGGGAAAATAGAGCCTGTACTACAGAAAGTATAGTACACTCATATCTGCAACTCAGTCCTCAGAAAAGTGTATTGATAATAAATGGCTCATTGTATATGTTTAGTACAAGGTCCATTTCTCCCCCTCATCCTCCCTCCACTTTCACCTGCCCCAATCATGGACTTGATTATTTGGCCCTAATTCAGCAAAATACATAAGCCCACATGTAACCTAAGTGACATGTTAAATTAAGTACAAAGTGAATATTTTGGTGCCTGGAATAGGACATTTAAAGGCCAACGTGTAAAAAAAAAACCTGTGTTTCAGGTTACCCTTGACCCTGTGTGAACACTGTCCAGCAGTAGTTAAAGCACTGTTGTGTTATCAACGCTTTTGCTCACAAGTCCAATACATAACACCACGCAAGTTACTATGAAGAAAATTAAATCTATCATCTCAGCCAAAATTAGTACAGGAGTGCATAACATAAATGGATAAGAGTCCAGCAGGTGTTGCATAAGTTCTGGAAACACTAAATGCAATTCTCCTTTGGTGGGAACTTCAAACTGTTATGTCCAAAGTGTCTTAAATAAGAACAGTGTGTCTATTTCACCAAGCCAAGGTTCATAGGCTGATGCATAGGCTGATACAAACAAGCAAAAACCCCCCACACAAACACACACACACAAAAAAAAACACAATCAGAGTCTAATTCTTAAAGTATTTACCCTGACATCCAGAGTAACATTTGAAAAAAAATGTTTTCTGTCCGGTTTTAGCCTATTTCTAAGAATAAAGAAAAAAGAATGGATTAAGAGGTGTTTGAGAAGAAACACAGTTTAAACTTCTGGGGAGTATGTTCAAGTGGGATTGTTTTACTCTGTGGAAAATACTAAATAGAAAATGTGCAGGTAGAAAGCTCAAAAAGCAAAACAACATTTCAGTCCTGCTTCTGCATTTGTGCTGCTTTCAAATGTAGTTTAATGATTCATGTTGTAGAGCAACACACATGGAATCTGAAGCTCACACAAGTCAATGTGTGCAGGTTCACAACTGGAGGCTTTCCATGTTTTCTTTTCCAAATCAGGTTATTGGAAACAAAAGCTACTTAAGTGATTTCTGCTGAGGTTCAAGCATAGGTCTGCTCCCCTGTCCTTACAATCACAGAGATTGTGCTCATGTTCTAGACAACAAATTATGTGACTTTGTTCAGAAACTTTCCTTGCATGTTGATTCATTGACATGCCTTGAAGAATCTGAATTGCTAATAGTGAGACAACTGTCATAACTTTTAATTATCTTCTAATTATGAAAACTGAGGGCTTAGAATAAAGTTCAAGCATATGACAATATGCTTGAACAATGCTTGACAATGACAATAGGCTTCTACAGGGTTGCCCATGTTATACTTCACAACTCTGTTAAAATAAGTTTTAGGAATAATTTATCTTTGTATATATTATACAGCTGAAAGTTAAATTGACCTGCAGTAAGTCTGTATTTATCTCTTTCACAATACACAAGGAAAACTTAGAGACATAGCTTAGTGTTAAAATTAAGATATAACTACATTTAGATGCACTGCTCAGAGCACAATACAGCTGCAGAGACTAAACTGTGCTTTTCCAAAACAAAAGGACACTTTCAAGAAGCGAGTTATCTGCTAACACAAGATAGTGGGATACAGTTGAATGTATTTTGCTGTTGTTATTATTGCAGTATTTATACGAATGAATTCTACAGGAAAATACAATTCAAAAACAAGATGAGGAAAAATTTTGGTTCATAATTAGAAAAAATAAGCTGCCTTTCATTTCAGAAAAAGATGGTTTCTATATTCTTTCAATTGAGTGACCAGGTCTGTTCCCTCTTGAATCATACTGAGTGACCCATGGGAAGTAAAACATTACTGTTGAAAGAAACACAATACTGCTGCATTGTCCTACTAGCCTCAGGTACGTTTCTACTCCTTTTGTGTTTGCATAACAGCCAGGTTATTCTGGGAATCAAGAATTTAGTCTAAAGGATACTAGATTTTTTTTTTTTTTTTAATCCAGATTACTTATAACGTTTTGGAGGATTTTGCCAGTTATTTTGAAAAAAAAAAAAATATTATGACCTTATACATGTGAGCAAAATAATCCAACAGGAAAAAAAAGTTACATCTGAAAAATTCCTTTTACTATAGCACTCTGAGATGAGCAGCTTATGTTCCTTTGCCACTAGCTAAAATACTGAATAACATAGTTGCAATTCCATGTATTTATGTGTCAGCTGTGAAACAAGATGATTGGATAGTAACTTGATCTATTTTGTAAAGCTGGATCAAAAGAAAAAAAAGATAATGGGACAGACAGTACAGTCTAATGCAGTAAAGCGCAGGAGAGGTCCAAGGAGGAAGTATGTATTGCAGGAGTCCTGTGAACAGTAGGTAGAAATCTGGAGCAACCTGGAGGTTTGAGAAGCTAGTGGCAGGGACTAGAAGACAAGGGACTTGGGTCTGAAGTGGGATAGGGCCGACTCTTCAGGGGCCACGAGGCAGGAATAAGTAGCCAAGAGAGACTCAGAGAGATAACTGAGGAGTGAGACATCCAAGCTAGAAGGGATATCAAGAAAGAGAAGTCAGTGGCAAGGAGACCCATTGTACACATACTGGCAACTGCTTCTCCCAAGAACCAGCACAGGTCCAGTGAAATGCATGAAATATTCTCATTGACTTTGGCAGTCGTTGGGTAAAGGTCTTTACAATAAAGCATTGCAAATGCTATTACTTCCAAATTCAGGGAGTTAGGCAGGATTGAAGTTCAGGATGCTAAACACTTTCTTCTTCATCTGGGGTGGATTGCATATGCTGATACTACATGATGAGATTGGCTTGCAAAAGTGATCAAAACAAGGGCAAGGAATGCCTGCCTATCAAAGTGGCCTTCTAACACGTATGAAGGCCACTACATACCTGTTTAGAAAATTCAAAGTAGAGACTGCCTGACAAGAACATTGCATACAAATAATTTCTCTGCAACATTTACACTCTTGCAGCTATTGATATTAACCTATGTTCCCAGCAGATGAAATTTTTCATTGTACAGTTTCATGGGCTTGCTAACTCCTCCACAGTTCTGTAAGGATAACAAATCCTTCAACTACTCCAGGGCTGTCAAACTCATTTTCACTAGGGGCCACATCAGCCTGGTGGTTGACTTCAAAGGGCCGAAAAGTTACTCCTACATTTTTACAGTCCTAAAGTTACATTCAGCCCTTTGAAGACAACCACCAGACTGATGTGGTCCCCAGTGAAAATGAGTTTGACACCCCACAACTACACTGTGGCTGCAGAGAACTATCTGCTGCAAAACTAGTTTAGATCTTGTTAGAGATTGTGTGCAGATGGTGGCTCAGTAGGTATGCTCATGCTGCACAACACAGAAATCTACTTTGTTTCATCCAACCATTTTTTTTTCCCTAACTATGGCTTACAATACTTGGAGTCATAGGATAAAAAGCCAACTTCAGAGAAGCCAGTAGGATTCTTTACTGATAACAAAATTTTGCCTGTACCTCTTGCAGTGACCTTTCACATTTTTTTGTTTTTAGTCTAAGAACATTCTTCAAGTCACAATGGTCAGAATGAAAACATCAGAAGTTGTTTTGACTTTCATATAAAAATAATTCTGAAAATTTCTGTATCTCAAGGTCTCAGAGGAAAGATGAAAACCCAGATATTAAAACATGATTTTGCATATACATGGTCTTTTTATCAAATTGCATTTTGAACAATCTCTTTTTCTGAACTCTGAGGTTCATAGTGCAGATTCTAACTTGAACCAAGCCATTCTATACAACAAATTTAATTAATTAAGTGATGTTCATTTTAAAGAATTTCAGCACCTTCATTTTCTCAGAGTTTTATCTGCTTGTTCCTGAAATTGTCTAAGGTGCTTTCAGAGCATGCACAGAAACATTTCTATAGATGTCTGCAAGAGTTCCATCCTCTAAGTTGCTTTTCCAGAATCGAAGCCTAACTCTAAGCAGGTAAGAGGCAAATAATATCTTAGAATAGAAAGCCCAAGTGTGATGAGGTCCATGGAGATTGTCAGAAAAGTTATTAACATTTTTCTCTCTACAAAAATTTTCTTTAGTATTTTAAAGTAACAGTTTCTCCCAAAAGTGTTAAAATGTTATTTTTCTCTTTGTAGGTTAACTAAACTTGTTGCTGCTCTTGTTTTTGTTTTTTCCTCTTCCCATATAGCTAGCTACTTGTTTGACAGATGATTGCTAAGAAGAAGAAACACAGCAAGGCTGATAACGGCTCATTCAGAAACAGTTGTACAAATCTAGAGACTTCTCTAAAACATTTGAATTTAGGCAATAAATGCTAGTAGTGTACACCTGTCAAGTGTTACCAAGTACTTTATATACTCGATATACTGTAGCTATTGCACTCCTGTCAGCTATAACCACATATGTTATTTACTGATATAGATACTTCAGGTTTTATTCTTTGTTTACTATTAAAAAAATCAATGTAGTCATTATTTTCAGTTCTCTCTTGTATACAGGAAGAAAAAACAAAAGATGGGAACTATATACTAGTCGATACTCTATGGCTTCCGCTCTCATGTTATTCTTTCTAAAGAAAAGTAACTTGAAATGATGCTGTAGATTCTCCTTGGCATATTTAAGAAGTCATCACTAGTGACCTTTTGAATGAGAAATGGTTAGTAATTTTGTATTTTCTTAATACTTCAGATGATGCACTTCCCAACTATAATCTGTTCCGTTTTTCCTACACAGTAGGTACCTCTCAAATGTTCAGCCTAAGAATAAATGGAAAAGTGAAAATACGAAGTGTTAAAAAAAGTTTAAAAAATATTTGCAAAAAAGGAAAGAAGTTGGTTGTGGCAGTTTAGTTTTTTCTCAGGTCTAGCATATAAAAAAGAACCAATTTGAAGTACATATCCTACAATGAATCTCAAAGAGATTTTTAATCTGTCAATGCCTTACACTAAATCAGGACCTGGTCTACTGTATATCTGAATATATGAGGCATTCTTGACTTTTCCCTAAACCCAGGAAAATGAGAGCTTTACCTTGCTTTAGAACTACGGGAAGACTGGGCTTTTAATTGAAAATAATATTTTCTGAAGGTCTTGAAATTTAAACTGTATCATCTTTAAATGCCACTTCCCTTATCATCCACATGAGAGCCTTCACACACTTCTTTAAATAAACTTTCTTGTTGTTACAGAGAACTTTTAAGACATGATATGTAAAGACTCATGCTCTCAAAAGAAAATAGAAAGAAGCAAATGCATTATTATTTTAATAACAGTTATATGTAAAGTGTGCTCTTAGTCCTGCAACAGGGCTATATCACTTACTAATGAAGTAGATAAGCGGAAAGGTATCTTTGGGGAAATAAACTCTAGAAATGTGTTGGGGGAACAATCTTCATACTCTTTAACATATTCTTTAAGTCCTTGTAGGTGAAAAAAAAAGATTAAAATTATTTTTGCCCCTTGCCCACTTTTGGCCCCCTGCTAATGTCCGTGCTTGCAGATTTTCCTTCTTACAAAACCAGAAGCAGAAATGTGTCTGTTTACAGTCATGTAAAGATTAGGTGACACAAATTGTAATTAAGACATTAAACTATACTGTTGAAAGCTCCTAGCTAAGAAAGTGTAACTAAGACTAAGAATAGAAACATCCTGGAAAATCTGAAATCAATCAGCTGAAAAGTAAACAGAAGTGCTGATACAATTCCCAGAAGCAGATACTGAACAAAGGCACATTTTTTTAAACCCACCTAATATAAGTCAGTGTACTGATACCAGTTTACTATGACAGTCACAGATTCAAAGTTTAATTTCAATAAATAGATTGGGAAATAAATGTTATTTTCAACTGGCAGGTAAGTATGTTTTCAGTTCAGATAAATTGTTCCACCAAATAACTTATATTGACAGGCTTATGAGTAAAAAAAAATAAAATTATGAGTTCAGGGTACAATTGGGAATGGATTTTATTTATTTAGATATTTTCATATGAGGTGGCAAAGCTTTAAGTTCTAAGAGCTCATTCTGTTGCTAACAATAACTATATTATAGCATGTCTGAGTTGCCTAGGCTGCAGTATATGTGTTTTTTTAAGGTATGAACTGTACAAATAATAGAAGACACCTTTCTTTTAAGTTCCTGCACAAGGTTATATAAGAGTGTGATACTGCTCACCCAATAATTTTCCAAATAAACCAAAATCGTAGCGTTGTTACTCAGTCCTTCCTTTTTGCTCCTTTTCTCTCCATTTATCTATATAAATCATATTTATCTACCACATTTATCAACTAGAAAACCGCAATAAAAATGTAAGTATTTAAAATTTAGAAAAAAAAAAAAAGAACAGAAATGCTGGAATTCATGTTGTATGGTTGCTCATAATTCAATCTTATTATTTACACTAGTGTTGTTCTGTCCACCACGGTCTGCAAATACAGACAAGAGAAGATGTCAGGGAAAGTGGCAGTACATTTTGATCTCTTTATCTTATTAAATATATTGGTTTTCTAAACAGCTTATTCTTAAGCACATTGTGGTTACTATGTTCCTCCACCAAAGCTCTGTTATTTTCTTTCTTGCTGTTTCATTCCTGAAATAATTGAATCGGTAAGAGGAAGGCAATCTTTCCATAAGTATAACTCTGAAAGGATTTGTTTAACTGAAAGAACCCAGAATTTCAGGAAGGTTTGCACTGTCATCAGATATTAAGGCATCTGCAACATAAATTGGATCACAGAAAAGGAGACCAGATCGCACAAGTATACTCTGACATCACAGAGCTATAACAGTGGTTACGTTCTCAAAATCATCTAACGCAGGAACTTTGTTAATCTACATTACCTTGATGAATAAGTACAGTGAGTTATTAGGTGGTTTTATAATAATTTTATATACATATATGTATACATATACATATACACATATATGTGTGTGTGTATGCGTGCATATATATAAATACACAAGCACATAAAGAAAAGACAACGTAGTGTTGTGGTTTAACCAATATAGCTAGAAATATAACCATGATAACTGCTTGCTGAATCCTCCAGCTCCCATCCCCGAATAAGAGAGACAATCAAAAAGGAAGGCAGAAACTTGGATTGAGATAAACAAAGTTTAATAAAATAACAAAATACTAATACACAACTATTAAAAGTAAATATATATAAAAATAGAAATAGAATATAAAATAAAAGATACTCAATGCAATTCCTCATAACCTCTATTCATACCAAGCAGTTATTCCCAGGAAGCGGCACCTGGTACTGAACAACTGATCCTGGAGAGAGAAGAGAGAAAAAGGCCCACAGGCCTCTGCAAAATGGCAGGATGGCAAAAGGCCAAAGTAGAGAAAGTCCCAAACAGAATTCCCCCAAACAGGTCTCCATCCCGGCTCCTACTGAAACTAGCCGTAAGATCCCGACAATCCCTAAATATGAAACATGACTTTAATGGAATGGAATACTCATATTGATCAGTCTGGATGTCAGTCAAGCTCTGCCCCATCTATACCCTCCCTCCCTTGGTGCCTCACACCTGTGGACAGAGCTCAGAACGTCCTTGGCTCTCAGACCAGAGCCATTAAAAACATTAACTCTGTCCCAATGTGTTATCTTCTTGTTCTCAAACTAAGTCCAAGATAATGACTACGCTATCTATGAAAAAGTTTCTAACTGCATGAATTAATTCATTTTCAGTCAAACCAGCGCACATACCTCTCTAAGTTTTCTCTGAAATATCTTTAAAATATGGTACTTCATATAAGGCATGGCCTTTTGTGCAGAATCTGTGATTCTTTTTTTATAAATAAAAGGTCACAGCCATTTAAATTAATTCTATTGATTTATCTTCAAAAGTATATAGTCTCTTGAAGAGCAGTATGTCATAAATGTTTATACGTGCTAGAATTATGACTTAGGATGATTAAGAATGAAAGAGAAGGTCAAAATAGAACATCTGTGAGAAACTGTGAGAAAAGTTGGCCTAAATAAACTATAATGCAAAAAAATGAAACAAGAAATTAATTTTGATGCAATATCTCTATTTACCACTACAGTTGGTATACTGTGTTATGGTATACTACATTGAATTCAGAGACTTTAACTAAGCTCTCCTCAGTGTTTTTAGGTGTGCTGGTTTTGTTTGCTTGTTTGTTTTTGTTTGTTTGTTGGTTTTGGTGTTTTGTTTGTTTGTACAAGATAATGGTAAGAAATTACATGGAACTGACAGGATATAAACATTAATTAACTACCCAGTAGAAACAGGAATTATGTGTATAATAACAGTGGAAATTCAGCATGGGCATTGTGTCAATTTACTTCAGTTCAGATGCAGCTTTACTGGTATCATTGCTCTCGGTATGAACACAGAACTGATTTGACAGGGATATTAAAGGTGCTGGCAAAATTGTAAAACCTCGTATTGAGAAGCCAAAACAACAGACAAGCCAAATGGAGAAACTCAGACTTTATGAAACAGTATGATAAAAGCTGTCTTAATGTCTCCTAAGATGTTTGAAAAGAACAGATATCCATGTTCCAGTTTCTAAATGGCTCTGATTTTAGTTCTGAAATAATATGAAGCTTGTTAAACATCAACAAAACAATTTCTAAAGTTTCTTTGCCTTTACATTTCTTAATCCTTTCTAACTATCTTTTTCCTACTTCTGCACCTGAAAGACTAACTCTGCCGAGCTGACTGTACCTAGATAGCACAACTACTCACTGCATCATTTCTCTGACTTGAACATATTGTGCAAAAATTTATACTATAAGAGAAGCAAATTGATTTCAAAACTTTTAGCCTTTGAAAATTCCAGTATTAGCTCACTAGTTTTGGTTCAGAATTTGAATAATGCAGTAACCTTTCCTAGAACATTAACCAATAACAATTATTGATTTAGAATTGTTCAAATATTTTACTTGCAGACAGCTCAGCACTAAAGTGAAATTATTTTTTATCTCCAGTGCCTTCTGAAAATAGCATCATGGTCTATGCTTTGCAGAAAGGAATTTGCTGACTAAATTGCTGCTACCCCTACTCTCTGCAGTCTTTCATCTCGATCATGGTATAAGTCATTGTCTGATTCACAAGCACAAAGAGGATTGTGACTGTCCCACCCTATAAAATCCAGCTCAGGTAGATGTACTGACCCAAAACCACTTTAAATTCTGCCAAAATAAAATCAGAGTGTTTTGCTGTGAAACAAACAAACAAGCAAACAAACAAAACAAATAAAAAAAAGAGTGGTTGGGGTAGGAAAGAAAAGAAGCACATTGTACAGAAGATATGATTCTTTTTCTTCATCCTATCTTTAAAAGAAAATTTCAATACTTCAGTTATAATAATCAGTAGAAGATCTATACTATCATAATTTTGTTTTCTGCATGACTACTATTGGTTTTGTTTTCTTAAAAAATAATTTTATTATTTTGTTTTTCCCAAGATAACATGTTAGAAAACAAATAATTCTCCCAAATATTTTTTTTTTTTCTGTGATTTCCTCTGTTGCTCTGTGCCCCCAAGATCAATTATTATGTCTATTTTATATGCTGGATCTCTTTAAACTGTGAAGCACTGATGTTTACGTTCTTGCCATTGGACTTATCAAACACGGCAATATTTATTTGTGTCTGGGATCAGCTTCCTCCTGCATGGGTAACTAATGAATTCTCTCTGTTACCAAATGTAGTAACGTACCTGCAACTGGAACTATGCCTGAAATTTCAATCAAATTGCAAAAAACAGGCTTCAGAAGAATCTCTAAAATTTCAACAGTTTCATGAGCATCTAAAAAATTCCTTCACATGCGGCATTTCTTCTATATAAGCACTCTTCCTCTATCATCTGTGAATTTTGTTTAGTAGAAAAATAACTCCTTATGAAACCTTTTCCCTGTTGTACAACAAATCCATATCAGTATGCTCATTAAGTTTAAATTTCTTGGGCTAAGTGGTTTTTGTTTGTTTGTTTGTTTTTTTTAGTTTTTTTTTCTTTTTTAATTCTTAAGGCTCCTGTGCTCTTAAACATTAAGACTGTGTTTCGATCTTGTGTTTCTTTTTTTTTTTATTTCCCATGTTTAAATAGAAAATACCATTAAAATTTGGGTTTTATAACTATTCCTTAGGAAGGTTTTGAAAATGGCAGAAGGTAAGACTTCATCTTTTGTCTGTGTTCTCTGTCATGATATCTTATGTCAAATATCTATTGAACCAGGTAGTGACATCAAAATGCTCAATCTTCTGTACAAAGCTATTTTGCAGTCACTGAGCCAACCCTCATCCTTATTTTAATTCTGCTTAGAGATGGAAGTCAGTCCTTACATCAAGATGTTGCAGAATTTGATTTCAGGCTTTCAGAGATTAAGGGATGTAGAGTGAGGAAGAGGTAATAACTGTTAAAAGAAAGTTTTGAATTATCTGTACTTCCATTTCCAAATGGCAAATAAGACAAGTTCTAACTTATATTTTTACTTTTTGTAAAGTGTTTGGATTCTGATGGTCCATTCAGCTTGTATCTCTCTGTAACCCTATTGTTTGGCTTCTAGAATAGACAGCATTGCCATTATAAACAGTAAAACACAACATTACTAGTACTTTTTGAACAACAATTTTTCATTTAATTATTTTGGTAGATGGGATAAACTAAAAAAGTTTAATTAATCCAGGTAATTCTACAAAATTCACAGGTATTATCTTCCTTTAAAATTGGAAATTTTACTACAATATATTTAAAATGTGTCTGTTTATTAGTCATGTTACTACATTTGCAATGATGATACACTGTTCTCAGTATCTTTCTTCCATCAGAGGTATTTTTTCCTCAGTATCTTGACAGTATTAATATTATTTTGTTCCTTATAGAAGGCAATGCATGGAGTCCCAGACATAGAGGTGAAAGTAAAAAAATAGAGAGAAAAAAAAAGATCCAAGTAGAGAAGACAGTTAATTTCTTCCTTCACAAAATAAAAAAAGTATAACATCTTTTTTCCCTCCCGTGTCCACTTAACACAAACAAACAAACCAAAACACAGCCCGAATAAACAAAGTTCAAATCAGTAGTGAGTTTTCTGTGTATGTGGTGTTTGTATTTTTGTTTTGTTTTGTTGTTTTGGGGGATTTTTGTGTTTGTTAGGTTGGTTGGTTTTATTTTGTTTTATTTTGCTTGGTTGGATTTTGTTTTGTTTTGTGTTTTGTTGTTGTTGTTTTGGTTTTTGTTGTTTTTGCTGTTGTGGGATGTTTGTTTGTTTGCTTGTTTTTTCAATTAAAATATCCCCACTGCATCCTCAACTGGTTGACTGAAGTATCACATGAACAATAACTCACCTGAATTAGTGTAGGTATTTATGACAAACTGTTAAATTTGAGCTTGCCACTCTGGAGTCTCTGTGTTAACAGAGAAATTATTTGTGCTGGTAATTGGTCTTACATGA